>NC_080459.1:1056250-1358333 GCF_028018845.1 Melospiza georgiana | reverse complement strand
TGCAAAAGTGCAACAACATGCCAGCTTTCACAGCTATTTCTTTGGCACCATCCTTATAACTAGGCTGATTTACCTGCCCCCAATTAGGTCTAGGGTAAGGGGTTTTTTAACCAGGAAGCCCGGAGCTCCAGGAACATGGCAGCTGCGAAAGGCACCTCAGGGAGAGAGCAAAAGTGCCACAACATGCCTGCCTCCACTGTATTTTCCTTGGCACCATACCTAAGCCTATTTTATTTACATGCCTCCAGTTAGGCTTAGGGTTAGTTTTATAACCCGGAAGCCCTGAGCTCCAGGCACACGGCAGCTGCGAAAGACATCCCAAGGCGAGCTCAAAAGTGCAACAACATGGCTGCTTTCACAGCGCTTTTTCCTTGGCACCATCCCTACACCTAGGCTGATTTATCTGCCTAGGGTTAGGGTTCAGCCTAGGGCTAGGATTTTTTTAACCAGGAAGCCCTGAGTTCCAGGCTTACTGCAGCTGCGAAAGGCATCCCAAAGGGAGCACAAAAGTGCCACAACATGGCTGCTTTCCTAGCTTTTTCCTTGGTAAGAACCCTAATACCAGGCTGATTTCCATCCCTAGGGTTATTGTTAGGCTTCAGCCTCGGGCTAGGACGTTTAAAACTAGGAAGCCCTGAGCTCCAGGCACACTGCAAATGTAAAAGGCATCCCAAGATGAGCGCAAAAGTGACACAACATGGCTGCCTCCACTGCTATTTCCATGAGACCATCCCGAACCATGGGCTGATTTACCTTCCTAGGGTTAAGGTTTGAGCTACGCCTAGGGTTAGTGTTTTTTTAACCAGGAAGGCCTGAGTTCCAAGAACACAGCAGCTGCAAAGGACTATGCAAGAGGAGCGCAAAAGTACCATAACATGGCTGTCTCCCCAGCTTTTTCCTTGGGACCATTCCTAAACCTAGGCTGATTTAAATGACCAGTGTTAGGGTTAGGATTAGGGTTACGCCTCGGTTTAGAGCTTTTTAAACCAGCAAGCTCTGAGCTCCAGGCACGCGGCAGCTGTGAAAGGCATCCCAACGAGAGCACAAAAGTTCCAGAAAATGGCTACCTCCACACGTTTTCATTGGCACCATTGCTAACCCTAGGCTGAATTACCTGCCTCCAGTCTCAGCTAGGGACATAGTTTTTTAAACCAGGAAGCCCTGAGCTCCAGGAACACGGCAGCTGCGAAAGGCAACCCAGGGAGAGAGCAAAAGTGCCACAACATGCTGGCCTCCACCGTATTTTCCTTGGCAGCATCCCTAACCCTATTTCATTCATATGCTTTCCGTTAGGCTTAGGGTCAGAGTTTTGTAACCCAGAAGCCCTGAGCTCCAGGCACACGGCAGCTGCGAAAGCCATCCCAATGGGAGCACAAAAGTGCCACAAAATGCCTGCCTCCACAGCTTTTGCCCTGGGACCACTCCAAACCCTTGACTTATTTACATGCCTCCAGTTAGGGTTAGAGATAGGGTTTTTAAAGCGAGAGGCCCTGCGCTCCAGGAACACTGCAGCAGCAAAAGCCATCCCAATGGGAGGGCAAAAGTGCCACAACGTGCCTGCCTCCACAGCTTTTGCCCTGGGACCATGCCTACCCCTAGGCTTATTTACATGCCTCCAGTTAGGGTTAGAGATAGGGTTTTTAAAGCAAGAGGCCCTGAGCTTCAGGAACACTGCAGAGCTG
This sequence comes from Melospiza georgiana, assembly GCF_028018845.1. Lineage (NCBI taxonomy): Eukaryota > Metazoa > Chordata > Aves > Passeriformes > Passerellidae > Melospiza > Melospiza georgiana. The sequence continues at coordinate 1,356,651 of NC_080459.1, read as the reverse complement.
CGAAAGGCATCCCAAGGGGAGCGCAGAAGTGGTGCAACATGGCTGCCTCCACCGCTTTTTCCTGGGCACCATCCCTAACCCTAGGCTGGTTTACATGCCTCTATATAGGGCTATGGTTAGGGTTTTAAAACCAGGAAACCCTGAGCTACAGGCACACTGCAGCTGCCAAAGGCATCCCAAGGGGGGCGCAACAGAGCCACAACATGGGTGTCTCTACCTCTTTTTCCTTCAGAACATCCCTATACCTAGCCTGATTTACCTTCCTCCAGTGCGGGATAGGGGAAGGGTTTTTAAATGAGTAAACTCTGAGCTCCAGGCCCACTGCAGCTGCAAAAGGCTTCCCTAGGGCAGCACAAAACTGCCTCAACATGCTCCCTCCAGCGCTTTCTCATTGGGAACATCCCTAATCCCAAACTGATTTACCTTCCTAGGTTTAGGCTTAGGGATAGTCGTAGGATTATGATTTTTATAATGAAGAAGCCCTGATCTCCGAGCACACTGCAGCTGTGAAAGACATCCCAAGGCGAGCTCAAAAGTGCAACAACATGGCTGCTTTCACAACGCTTTTTCCTTGGCACCATCCCTATACATATGCTGATTTATCTGCCTAGGGTTAGGGGTTAGCGTTAGCATAGGGCTAGGATTTTTTTAACCAGGAAGCCCTGAGTTCCAGGCTTACTGCAGCTGCGAAAGGCATCCCAAAGGGAGCACAAAAGTGCCACAACATGGCTGCTTTCAGAGCTTTTTCCTTGGGAAAAACCCTAATACCAAACTGATTTACCTCCCTAGGGTTAGTGTTAGGCTTAGGCCGAGGGCTAGAATTTTTAAAACTAGGAAGCCCTGAGCTCCAGGCACACTGCAGCTGTAAAAGGTATCCCAAGGGGAGCACAAAAGTGACACAACTTGGCTGCCTTCACTGCTATTTCCATGAGACCATCCCGAACCATAGGCTGATTTTCCTTCCTAGGGTTAAGGTTTGAGTTACGCCTTCGGTTAGTGTTTTTTAAACCAGAAAGCCCTGAGTTCCAAGAACACAGCAGCTGCTAAAGACTACGCTAGAGGAGCGCAAAAGTACCACAACATGGCTGCCTCCACAGCTTTTTCCTTGGGAACCGCCCTAATTCCTGGCTGATTTGCCCCTTCTGGTCTTAGGGTTGGGGTTAGGCCTAGGGCTAGGATTTTTAAAATCGGGAAGCCCAGACCTCCAGGCACACTGGAGCTGTGAAAGGCATCCCAAAGTGGGCACAAAAGTGCCACAACATGGCTGCTTTCAGAGCTTTTTCCTTGGTAAGAACCCTCATAGCAGGCTGATTGACCTCCCTAGGGTTGTGTTAGACTTAGGCCTAGGGCTAGGATTTTTAAAACTAGGAAGCCCTGAGCTCCAGGCACACTGCAGCTGTAAAAGGCATCCCAAGGGGAGCGCAAAAGTGACACAACTTGGCTGCCTCTGCTGCTATTCTCGTGAGATCATCCCGAACCATAGGCTGATTTACCTTTCTAGGGTTAGAGTTAAGAGTTACACCTAGGGTTGGTGGTTTTTTAACCAGGAAGCCCTGAGTTCCAAGAACACAGCAGCTGCGAAGGACTACACAAGAGAAGCCCAAAAGTGCCCCACCATGGCGGCTTTCACAGCTGTTTCCTTGGGACCATCATGGACCCTACGCTTATTTACTTGCCTCCAGTTGCGGCTATGGTCACGCCAAGGGATAGGGTTTGTAAATCAGTAAACCCTGAGCCACAGACCCAGTGCAGCTGTGAAAGGCTTCCTAAGGGCAGCGAAAAATTGCCTCCACATGCTCCCTCCAGCGTTTTTTTCTTTGGGAACATCCCTATACCTAGGCTGATTTATCTGCCTAGGGTTAGGGTTAGGGTTCAGCCTAGGGATAGGATTTTTTAAAACAGCAAGACCTGAGTTCAAGGGGCCCTGCAGCTGCCAAAGGCATCGTAAGGGGAAAGCAAATGTGCCACAACATGGCTGTGTCCAGAGCTTTTTCCTTGGGACCATCCCGAAACAAAGGCTGATTTAGAAGCCTCCAGTTAGGGCTAAAGTTGTGGTTTTTTAAACCAGGAAGCCCTGTGCTCCAAGCACACTGCAGTAAAAGGCTTCGCAAGGGGAGCACAAAAGTGCCACATCTTGGCTGCCTCCACTGCTATTTCCATGAGAGTGTCCCGAACCATAGGCTGATTTACCTTCCTAGGGTTAAGGTTTGAGTTACGCCTTCGGTTAGTGTTTTTTAAACCAGGAAGCCCTGAGTTCCCAGAACACAGCAGCTGCGAAGGACTACGCAAGAGGAGCGCAAAAGTACCACAACATGGCTGCCTCCACAGCTTTTTCCTTGGGAACCGCCCTAATTCCTGGCTGATTTGCCCTTCTGGTCTTAGGGTTGGGGTTAGGCCTAGGGCTAGGATTTTTAAAATCGAGAAGCCCAGACCTCCAGGCACACTGGAGCTGTGAAAGGCATCCCAAAGGGAGCGCAAAAGTGCCACAACATGGCTGCTTTCAGAGCTTTTTCCTTGGGAAGAACCCTAATATCAGGCTGATTTACCTCCCTGGGGTTATTGTTAGGCTTAGGCCTAGGACTTTTAAAACCAGGAAGCCCTGTGCTCCAGGCACACTGCAGCTGTCAAAGGCATCCCAAGGGGAGTGCAAAAGTGACACAACATGGCTGTGTCCACAGCTTTTTCCTTGGGACCATTTCTAAACCTAGGCTGATTTAAATGACCAGTGTTAGGGTTAGGGTTATGAAGCTCTTTGCGTGCCCATTGTTCACAGTTATTCTCTGAGTCACACAGATGCCGTCAGTGGCACAAAAGCAGGGAGAACAAACAGCAAGGAAGCCTGTGCATGCCCACAATGACAATTCAGAGTGGAAATTCAAGGCAAAGGGCCCTGGAAATAACACTTGTATCAGCTGGCACATCGACTCTCTCTCTCACAGCAGCAACACTTCAGCTACCTGCCTCCAAATACCACATTTGGTTCAACAAGTGCTGTTCCACTGAAAGGGCTTGCACTGGCACCTCCCATGAGTTGTCCTATTCACCCTCTGAAATGACAAAGTGCCATTGGAAACTCTCCCAGTGCACTCCAGACTCTCTCCAGTCACTGGGGAGGGAGAAGCCAAGTCCCTTCCCACACGGCAGAGCAGAGGCTGGATGCCCAGACACCCTCCGAAGGGGTGGCACCAAGGCAGGCACCAAGCCCAGGGGAGCAGAGCTCCGTGCCTGCAGCTGCATCCAAGGGGAGGTAGGAATGTGTGAGCTGAAAGCAGAGCAAGAGAGATCAGAGAGAGGGGGGAAAAGTGTGAGCACAAACCCGAGGAAGCGAGATGCCAGGAAATATGTTCACCCTCACACAGAGCTAATTAGCACAGCGAGGCTCTGCTTGCCACTGCTTACTCACACCAAGACAAAATAGGGGGTTTTGGGTGGCTGTCACCTTTCCTGGTACAAAGACGTTCTCTGTGAACTGATATAAAGGCACCTACCATCAACCACGGCAACTTTCCATGGAAGCAGAGAGAAAATAATTACTTTCTGAGCAACCACCACTCTACTTACCCAAAAATGGCAGCTAAAACCCTATTTTGTAACATTAAGGAGATAAAAAAGGAAAAAGAGAGGATAAGAAAACCAGCCTGAGAACAGACAACAAATCAGGCAACCACCAGGATAGTGCTGGCTCCTGGCACAAGCGATGATTAATTCCAACCTGGATATAAAATAAGCCTGCACTAGTCCTCTGCTGTCTGTTATTGTCCCAGGATTATGGTAATTAAGCAATTTGTATTACCTGATACTGATAAGAAAAATAAAGCCCCGTTTATGACACCGTATCCCCTGGATTTTACACGGTAGTTACTGAGGCATTCTTGTGACCTGGTGAACATAATATTTGAGATCATAAAGCGCCGCAACTTTCTCATCCAGCGTGGAGGCAGAGCTGTTGAATTTGCTGATTAATTTAACCATAATTTCATAATCTGTTTCTATCTTCATGTTCAGCTTTTCAAACTCCTCCTTCAGCTGCTCTATGGGCCGGAACTTCTTCCTCACCTCTTTTTCTCGGGCCTTGGAAACAAAAGGAGGAAAAACCAGATGTGAGATAACAAGATAGGAGATGAAGAGAGACAAGACAGACACAGAAAGGAATGCCAGCCCCAAAATTCACAAAGGGAACCTGGCTGTCTGTGCCAATGGATTTATTGCTCTACATCAGAGGTGCAGGGGCAGGGTCCTTCTGAGAAGCCCAGGAACCCAGTTAGCTGTGATATACCCACAATATGAGTGAACAGTAGAGCTCTGTGCACCACTTCTACATCTCTACAGCATTTGTGCACTATTTCTACATCCCATTTCCATCCAATTCAACATCAAGCCCACAGGCAGCAGTACTGCTGTTCTCTGCTTGCCTGCAAGTGGATCTTCTCAAAACCTGGCTGCAAAAAGCCCTGAGGCACCTCCCTGATCTTACAGCTGAACCTCTCTGGAACTGGACATGAGGCTGGAGAGCTCCAGAGGTCCCATCCAGCCCAAAGTGCCCAGTGACTCCAACGAGTTCTCAGACACAGACAAAGATGCTTTTGCCTTTCCAAGCGTTGAGCAAATTCCTGGAAGGGTCTATCTCCTAGGGAGAGGTGTGAGGACAGAAGCTGTCAGAAAGGGAGGCAGAAGGAGCAGTGATAAGCTGGGGGCAGCTGACGTGCTGTGCCATGGGGCTTGGCCAGCACACAGCCTGTCCTGAGCTCATCTCCCTCGCAGTAACAGCACCCCAAGGGCTGCCCTGAACAGAAAGCTGGCACAAAACATGTGGTAAGGAGGAAAGGCTCTGTCAGAGATCTCAGAGAGCCCCAGAGGTGCAGGAACATCAGCACTGGTGGCACTGGGGACAGAGCCTGCTGCTGCAGGGGACAGAAGCAGCAGAGAGGCCATGCTGGAGCTGGGCTGCCCCAAGGGCAGAAGAAAGGCAGAAAGCCCCTTTTGGAAGGCATTTGTCACAAATGCCAAGATGTGTTTGTATGTGGAGTGAGCCTCAGCTGGAGGGTTTGCACTGTCCTGCTCCCCATGAGGGATCAGAGAGGGCTGGAGGAAAACCAAGTGAGCAATGGAGGTGAAAGCTGTGTCAATGGAATGATAAATTACCAGAGGTACCACACCCAACCCATCCCTCCCCGAGCTGCCTCTGCTGGAGCACAGAGAGGCTCGGTGTAACTCCATTTCCTCTGACACTGAGCCTTCAGGGATGGATTTGCTCTCTGCAGGAATGACTGCAAATGGAATACTTTAGGTCCATTAGATGTAGCTGCTTTTAGCCCAGTTGCTGGGACAAAAGCTATTCTAACAGGGGGTTTTAAAATATGGCTTATTTTCACCTAATAGAGTATCACTAATTTTTGCATTTCAATGATCCTCATTTCCAGCAGCCCTTTTCAGCAGCCCTGCAATCAATCAGCAATGCTGCTATGGAAATAATCCCCAGCAAATGAAATCATGCCATGCTGCCACATAAGGGAAGAAAAAGCCTTTCTGTGACACCAGAACTTTAGAGCCTTGACTCCTCTTTCAGTTTTTGTTTGAGTGAGCCAAGACCAAGGCAGCAGGAGGAGCGAGGGTTAAAGAAATACTGCTGAGGGGGAGAAGGGAAAGAGGCTCTGATGTACCTGATGAGTCACACATCTTCCCACCTATTTACTTCGGGTTGTGGGTTGTTTTGTAACTAAATGGACAACTTGGAGCTTGTGTAAGGAAACTTCAGCCCCTGCTTCACCATGGCCACTTGGGTTTTGCTATCCAGAGCACAAGGTTGGAAACCCAAAGCAAGGAGAGTAAAAGGAAATACCCTCTGTAAAAACCGTCAGCTGCAATCCAGTTCCCTTTGAGGTCTGCAGACATTTTTGTGAATTGAGCTGCAGTGAAACAGATAAATTACATTGTTCAGAGCAGCTGTGGCTGCCCCTGGATCCCTGGAAATGTCGAAGGCCAGCTTGAATGGGGCTTGGAGCAACCTGAGATAGTGGAAGGTGTCCCTGCCCATGGCAGGGGTGGGACTGGATCAGCTTTAAGGTCCTATCCAACCCAAACCACTCACAGAATCTTCAAGTCGTACAGAAAAGTCAGGGACAATATCACTAACAGGTTAATAAAGGTATTTCAGGTCCATATTCACCACAAAATTAGTTTGCACAGTGTTTTCCAAGCAATCATTTTAACCATTGTGTTTCAGCAGAGTGTAACAGGGTGTTTTCAGATCCCTGCAATGTGCATTGCTTTAGAAATGGGAAACTCACCTTCCTTTCTGCCTTCTCACTTTGCTTCATTTTAGCCAAGGCCTTTTTAAGCTCCTTAGTGCTCCTTAAGCTCCTTAATGAATTTGCATTGAGATCAACCTTGCCCAGCCTTGCAGAAGAAACAAAACAAACAAGAACATGTAATGAGTGAAAAACGGCCTAAATTCTATTTTCACTGTGACATTCTAGCAATGGCTAAGGGCAGGAGGAAAGGAACGAAAAAACCTACCATACTCAAGAAAAGATTAGTCTGACTGCTGGATTCTGTGTCAGGCTCACAGACACGTCCCCCTGACAATATAGGGCTCTGCTGACCCAAATTCTCAGATCCCACCACAATAAAAACAGCTGATGAATTGATACCTCAGAATTTCGTGTTGCAATTGAGGAACCACCACAGGGCCACTATATAACTGCAGAGGGCCTACAAGCTTCAACTTGCAGATTTCAGCTTATGAACATTGTACGGAGAGTCACAGGAGACCTCAGCACCTTTCCAGTGAGGGAAGGGACTACAGAGAAGTGGGAGAGGACTGTTGGTCAGGAACTTTAGGGGAAAGGAGGAATGGGATCAAACTGCAAAAGATGGAAGAGATTTGATGATGGGAAGAAGTTCTTTACTCTCAGGGTGCTTGTCCCTGACACAGGGACCAGTGCACAGAGGCTGTGGATGCCGCAACATCACAAACAACCAAGGCCAGGTGGGACAGGGGCCGCAGCAACCTCCTGTGCTGGGAGCTTGCTCAGCATGGAACCAGATCATCTTGAGGGTCCCTTCCAAGCCAAACCATTCAAGGATTTGATCATTCTGCCATCCCCATCTCCCACTGCACAGCACCCCTGAAACTTCAGTGACATCACAGCTCCCAGAGGGTTCCAAGTGGAACATCCAGGACCTGGAAACGAGCACAGCAGACACTTCACTGGCTGCCAAGGGTCAGTTGCCACTTGCTCTGCGCTCTGACCCTCAGCACTGAGCTGCTGCTGCTGCTGCCTGGGCTTTTCCCGCTACTGGCTCTGGAGTGCCAATCCCAGCAGGATGTGCACTGCTGTGCCCATGGAGGTACAGTGCCATGCCAGGCAGGGGGCACCCGGCTTGGGCAGGCTGCAGCCATGTGGGAATGGATGGTGTGGGACAGGAAGCCCACTGGGAGATTGTGCTGCCCCTTGCAGACTGACAGAGACATTGTGGAGGTGATGGATGTGGACTACGGGCTGGATGAAGAAGAAATGATGGAGGTGGACTCCTCCTCTACTTCCATGTCCAACCCAGTTGAGGACATGGAAGTAGACGAGGAGGATAACATCGAGGAGATGGAAGTGGATGAGGAGGATGACACCGAAGAGATGCAAGTCGATGAGGAGGATGAGGAGGAGCCCATGGTCCTTGGATGAAGATGCAGCCCCACAGGTAAGACAGGCAGATGCTTCTCACACCCTGCCCACACACACACTTGGTCCCCTGAAACCAGGCTGGGGCAGGGCTGGATGGCCCCGCTCAGGGACATGGTGCCCGCAGGGGGCCTGGATTGTGCTGCCACAAGCACCAGCCCCGGCCTGCCCTGCGCTTGCCTGGGGCCACGCCAGCCCTGCCAGCCCCGGCCCAGCCCCTGGGGCCCAGCTGCCAGCCCTGCTGGGCCCAGTGCTGCCAGCTGAGTCCAGCTCTGCTGCTTCCTTTCTTCCAGGACTCATGCACATGATGGCACTGATGCCACGCCTTTGTAAATACGTTCGAAGTTTAGAAGTTCCTTGTAAATATGTTTACTACGTTGGAAGTTTTTTGTAAATACGTTTTGAAGATTGTTAGCCCATCGGATCCCATGTCAATATGTTCTGGACATTGTTGTTGTTCTTGTTATAACGATTGTTATAATGACACATGTTCTGTAAATCCTAGATTTGCCAATCTTCGGCAAATAAATCCTGTTTCTTTTGGAAACCTGACTTCTCGTGGCCATTCCTTTGGGCACAGGCAGCCTTTGCACACTTGTGGGTTCCACTTGTTCTGCGTTCCCAGGGCTGGAGGTCCCTGGGGGTGCTGGCACGACCACCCTGGAGCTGGGGGTCCCTGTGCACAGGGGCTCCCACTGACACCACTCCTGGCACTGGGCACTGCTGCTCTTCCTGGCCTGGGGCACAGCGCTGTCCCCAAGAGCTCAGCTCTCACCAGCTCTCATACAGGGGGCTCTCACAGCACTGGCCTCTGCAGCCATGCCACCAAAGCAGCCAGCAAACCTTCAGCCACCCTTCCTGCTGCAGCCACAGGCACTCCTGGGCCCAGAGCCGCCAGCAGGCCACAGCCATGCAAAATCCACCTACACGCTCTCAAGGTCACCACAGCCTTGGCAACTGGGCCACCTGCATCTGGGCTGCTGCAGGGGCTGATCTTTAAGCATTGCAGCCTCCAAAGGCTTAGGGCTCTGATTCCCAGCCTGCTCTGCACTGCCCTGAGCCTGCATTGTTCCAGAGACAAAAGCCAGGCCAGGGCATCCTCACCCTGCCCGCATTCCTCCTGCTGCCAGCGGCCACTGGCCCCTGGGCCCCACTCGGGTGACAGCTGCAGGGACAGGGCAGCCTGTGCTGGGCAGGGGGCATGGGGCTTTGGGCCCTGGGGCTGCTGCTGCTGCTGCTGCTCCTGCTGGGGGCCATGGGCCCAACAGGGCCCTGAGCTCAGCCCCTGCCCGGGCAGCTGCCCCCAAAGCCCCACACTCCCCAAGCATCCCCATCACAGCTGCCAGGGGGAAATACCACGGGCTTCAGGAAAAAAATTCCCCATGGTGACTACACCACGGGGTCCAAGGGGAAAGTAAGCACCAGCTGATGTTTACAGAACCTTGACAAAGGTGGATGCAGGGCAGGTGAGAACTCCAGGGCCTCTGGTAGTGCCTGCTCTGCATGTGAGCCTGTGGGGCTGCTCCAAGTGGGACACAGCACTGGGATCAGGCCAGCCCTCAGCCCCTCACAGCTGATCCCAAGGAACAGGCTCACAAAACATTTCCAGACCACTTCCTGTAGATATTTCAAAAGACTGAATGTAATTCAAAGAAACCACCTTGCACATTTAGTTTTGGTGCCGTGGCATGAAAAGCCATGAAGGTGCCTCTGAATGTGCACTCAGGGCACTTCCACTGCCATCCCAAAGGGAACACAAAGGACAGGCCTCAGCTTTCAGCACTGCTGAGCTCCTCACTACCATGATATCTCAGGAGAACTCAAGGTTGTGGACACCCAGGGGCCTATTACTGGAATTATAATACCTCACAACAAAAATGACAAATTAATGTAAAGTGAGGCAGCCCTTTTAATGCAATGTTTTATCAGTTTTATCAGGGCTTACTGAATGCAGCGTTGGCACCCTGCAGCAGCAACAGGCCCGGCTCAGCTGGTGAAGCTCAGGGGACATTTTGAAACATCTGCATCCCGCACCACCAGAGCAGTGAATGGGGGGACAGCCACCTGCACTGAAGGATCCTTGGGTGATTTTTTAGTCCTGTGGGTGGGCCACCCTTTACATCAGGGGCAACTCTGAGTAACAAATTATCCAAAGCTGAGAGGGACATATATGTTGGAGTTAGGGAGGTTCCCCTTTCATGGGGGAAGACTTTTACTAAAGGAAGTTGGAAGTCATTTGTTCGATGGCTGTTTACAGAGTTCCCTGACATTTCGTTGTATTCTGTTTGTTTTATAGCATTCTGGGACTGAGTTAGGGAAAGTGTCTATTTTTAGAAAACTCAGGAAGTGATAAGAGTCGCAACATTTTACCCAATTTTTCATATGATTTATGGAGTTTTCTCAAGGGTTCAAAGTTCTTATATTCAATCCAGTCTTTGCGTTCTGCCCCCCGCATTCCTGAATCGTCTGACACCAATAGCATGAGACACGGAAACTGCTGTAAAGCACAGACAAGCCACCTGCTGTCTGACATCTCCTCTCCTTCTCTACCCCCTGGCCACGTCTGTACGGATCACACAGGCCTGGATTCTACCCTAACCCATTCTCCAGTACCTCTCCTCACAGGATCCCCCTCAGATAGCCCACAAAATGGAGTCCCTCCTCAGGAGGGGGTTGTCAGTGTCAAACTCCCTCCCACCCCCAGGTGTCTCATCGGGTCCTCCCCCTGTTTGGGTGCTACCCCTGCATCAGGAACCACCTCTGCATTGGGATCCAGCGCTTCCTTGCCTACTCCGGCTGCCCTACCCCCTCCAACTCAGCCCCTTGTGGATCCCACACTGTCAGAGCTGGAAGTGTGAGGGGCCGTAACTGGAAGGCCCCCATCTTGACTACCAAAGGCCCACAACACCGGGCCTGGCCAGTCACCCCAAGGCCCCGCTCCTCTGCCAAAGAACAAGTTCCCTCTTCTGGTGAGGAGAGAGAAGGTTCATGCCACCTTGAGCATGAGCCTGAGGATTCTTAGCAGAGGATGCGGAAGCTGGCATCTGAAGAGGGGGACTGGGAATTGGTAGCTAAAATACAAGCAGCACCGGTGCAGTACCAGAGTGGGGCTTACCCCTGATGGGAAGCTGTCCCACACGGGAGATGAAAGATCTTTGTAAAGCAGCGAAAGACCATGGGAGGGGCTCACCGTTCTTTAATAATTTGTTAAATGCCATCTTCACTGCACATGTTATGGTGCCTCACGATCTGCTCCATTTTATGCACATCCGACTTTCTCCCACTGAAATTATTCTGTGGGAAGAAATGGGGAAAAAAATAGTAAAACAATTAATTAAAGACTATACTCGGGAAGACAGGTGGACACACATAACATCATCTAGCCAGTAAGGAAGATTTTACTTAGCCTCATTCAATAGACCTTCCCTGAGCTCTGTTAGAAGAGATAAAAGTGCTGCAAAAACAACTCTCATGCAGACACCCAATGGAGAAACACCTACTCTAGATTTCACAGACATTCTGCAGGGAACTGGGCAATCCTTTCTAAAATTTATTGACCATCTTCCACAAGCAATAGAGAAACAAGTTGAACATCCAAAAGCCAGGAAGGTACCCCTTACTAAACTTGCTGAAACTAATGATAATAACACCTGTAAAGACAGTTTTCCTTCGCTACCCCTTAACCCAAAGACTACCATTGCACAAATGATCGAGGCATGCAAACTTAGGGCATCCCTACACTGTCACGCCAGCCAAGCTAAGGCTACCAGTCAGGGTGTAGTAGAGGTTCTAGTAGCCTCCCAAGTTATTCCCTGACATACACATGAAAAAAGACCTTGCTTTAAGTGTAGGGACTTGGGGCATTTTCAGCACAATTGTAAAAAATAAAGCCTATTACCAGGGACCTTCTAGCTGTCACAGCCACTATCCTCACTGCCCCCCTCGTCCACATGCTTTCCAACACCAGCAAAACCAGTGGCCTGAGGGAAACACCACACAGCCACAGAGAGGCCACGCACGATGACAACAAACGCGAGGCCGTTCTGCCCTACTCTCCCTAACATCGTGGAGAACCAGCACAGCGACCTTCTCAGATGCATCGGGACAGCTCGATCGCTGCAGAAAACTCGACAGAAGACAGCTCTGCCCTGGAACCCAAAGGCAGCTGGTATAAGCCTTTTCAATTCCAATCCATTATATTTATGTTCACCATATTCCCACAGGCAAATACAGACCTGAAGGATGGCCCAAAGACATTTTGATTTAAACCAACACCGGGGAAGGGATGGAGACACTCACTCTACTACCTGAGGTACTCGCCTTGACCTCTTTGCAGGAGATAACTGTCCAGGCTCTATATTTAGACCCTCCACTTTTCATTCCAAAAGGAACAGTTACAGTCAGAGCCTACCTCCTACGGGACATGATGACCACACCATCTCATCCAATGGTGATGTGGGCACAGACAACATGCAGAAATAGACCTGTTCTAAAGTGTGCTTGGTCATTTAAAGCGAGAAAGAGATGTCTTTCAGGATTATTAGATACAACAGCTGATGTCACCATAATTTCCTGCTCTGATTCGCTAAAAGAATGGCCCCTGGTCCCAACTGCTCCGGTAAATATTAGCTACCAGGGGAGCCACTACCAGCTTCTGGAGTCACAGTAACATCTGCATGGAAGGTCCTGAGGGCACACTTGCTACAGTAAGATCTTTTGTCACCCAGAAACCCATAAAAATTTGAGGAAAAGACCTCTTGTCCCAAAGGGGGACAGGGCCAGAGATCCTATCAACACCTCAGGATTTCTAGACGGGGCCACTGAGCAGCGTGCCACCCTTCAGTCAACCTGGAAAACCAACGACCCCATATGGGTGGATCAGTGGCCCCTCCCAGGCAGAAAGTTAAAGACCCTGAAGTCTCTAGTGCAGGAGCAGCTGTCTGTGGGCCACATTGTACCATCTACTAGCCCCTGCAATGCACCTGTCATTATCATATGAAAGCCTGGCAAGGACAAGAGGCGGCTCCTGCAGGACCTCAGGAAAATCAATGAGGTCATCGAGGACATGGGTTCCCTCCTGCCTGCTCTCAGCCTGCCCTCAGCCTCCATGTTACCTCGAGATTGCCGATGGTGCACCATGCCGTAGTTGTGGGTCGCATCTTTTGGAGTCCTCCTATTTTTCGGATATCTTCTTTGCCATTTAGGCTGTGATTGATGGAGCCTGAGCATAGGAAGAGCATTGCTTTGAAGATTGCATGGGTTGAGATGTGAAGGAAGGCTAGTTCTGGGAGGTTTAGTCCAATTGTAATTTTATTACACTGTTATTGGCAGATGGTTGATATAGATCTTAATGACTACTTTATTGACATCCCCATGCAGCTCAGTGACACCCTCCTGGGTTGCCTTTTCCGTCACTAAATCGACAAGCACCTTTACAGAGCTACCAGTGGACTGTATTGCCTCAACGAATGAAGAGGAGAGCAAATATTTGTCAATGGCTTGATGTCCAAATTCGTTCGCCCTAATGCTAATCGCTTTTTGTTATATGGACCATTACATGAACATACTAATGCTATCATTTTTCATTACATGGACGACACAGTTGTTTGTGTAGAAGCTCAAATCATTTTGGATGTTGCCATACAAGATGTCATCACTGTGGTACAGGAGAAAGGTTTTAAGATTGCAGCAGATAAAGTTCAAAGGACAGCCCCTTGGAAGTACCTCGGCCTAAAAACTGCAGAGAGAACCATCACACCACAAACACTGCACATCAAGGAAAACCCAAATACTCTGCCAGAACCCCAAATGCTCTGTGGAAGCATCAGCTGGGTACATTCACTGCTGGGAATCACCACAGAAGATCTCATGCCACTGTTCCTGCTCCTTAAAAGCAGTGAAGGACTCGATTCCCGTGATCACTGACACCAGAGGCAGAAGCACCTGTACAAAAGGCATCCTGGGTGATTCAAACTAAACAGGCACACAGATACCACACTACTTTTCCTTTCTCCCTGGCAATCCTTGGTGTAAGTCCAAAATTCCATGCATTATTCTTTCAGGGGGACTCAACTATCTCAGATGCCCTGATAATAATTGTTTGGGTTTTCAGATGACACCAACCTACAAAAATGATAACAACCCAACAGAAAGATATTGCACAACTTATCAGGAAAGCTAGAAAGTGTCTGTACTCCCTTGCAAGAACAGACCTTGTGAGTATATACTTACTTCTCAGTCCAGAGCACCTCAATTGCCTACTTCAAACCTCTGAACCACTGCAATACGCCTTAGACAGTCTTTATACAGGCAAATATCAGCCACCTATTCAACCACCAAAACATTCCTGTGCTGCTCAGGATGTTCAAAAACACCTGAGACACAGCAAGATCCCTTGTAGCCACCGGCCCAAATTGTCAGGAACATGCCCTTGCTTCTGTCAGAGCTGCAGTCAATCCAAGAGAACTAGAGTGTCTCCACATCTGGCAATCAGACATCACACACTACGTCCCTTTCGGCAGACTAAAATACATCCAGGTCTCAATCGCTGCCTTTTCCACTGCGGTTTTCATCTCTGCCCATGCTGTTGAAAAATCAGAAGATGCTATAAAACATTACTTTTTAGTTTTTTCCACCTTAGCAATTCCACAGGAAATTAAAACTGATAATGCTCTTGCTTATACCTTGCACTGATTCCAACAAGTTTCTGTCCACTGGGGTATAAAACATGTCACAGGCATACCACAATCCGCCACAGGACAGTCCATAGCTGAGAGGGCCAACTGATCCACCAAAAGGATCCTTGATCAACTGAGAGGGGGAGTCCAGATATTATCTTCCACTGAGAGACTGGCCAAGGCCTTTAATGTACTCAACGTTTTGAACAACTCATTTATGGAGACAACTCCCCCAGTCATCAGGCATTTTACTAATTCAACTGCAGCCCAATTAAAAGAACAGCCACCTGTGTTGACCAAAGAACCTGAATCCAAACAATTTATGGGCACCGACCCATTAATTACTTGGGAAAGAAAAGATGCCCTTGTCTCTACAGCAACACTCCTAAGATCGATCCCAGAAAAACACATAAAAACTGTTTCTGGGAACGGTGAGGCAAACACCAGAGCTACCATCAGAAGAACAGAATGGAAGCCTAAGAGAGACAGCAGCAGCCTGGGAAAGAAGAAGAAGGACAGAATAAGATCTCCTAAGCAGCGTTGACCACACACACCAAGACCAAGATAGCTCAGACACTACTAACCGGGATATATGAATTAACGTTTGTAAAAGCTATATTTTAGCATTGATATATGATTCTTCTAATAAGCTGTGTTCACACCCTCGGCTTACAGAAGAGAAAGTTTAGTGGGACCACGACTTAAGTTTCATCTTCTACTCAATTTATCTGTTTACTTTTAGGACACCCAAGCCTCCAGGTAATAAATCAGCTAAAGTCAGAGGATGCTGCCATTGGTTGCTACTGCAGCAGGAATCTGGATGCTCCTCACTGAGCCACATGCCTTCAGCTGGGTGCTTCCACAGACAAGCCACAATTTCATGGCCATGGCCATGCCTGTCAGGCACTTTAAGGCACGTGTTTTTTCTACCTTCTGTCACATAGGGAGTCAGTATATCAGGGCATCCAGCTGCTAAAAATCAAGGCAAGAAGATCCAGATGGAAGGCAACTACGACTGGTTCACTGGACTTTTCAAAAATTGGGGGATAAAAGGCTGACTTTCATGTTTAGTTAAGACTGTTTTGTGGACTTTGTTTATTGTATTCATTGTGTTGGTTATTTTATCCATTATGCTAAATGCCTGCAAAACTCTATGGCTGAAGCCTTCTTTATAGACAACAAAAAGGGGAAGTTCTGGGAGCCAAGGGGCCGACCATTGGAACTGTAATACCTCAGAGCAAAGTGACCAAGGAAAAAGAGAGACATCGCTCTGAATGCAATGGTCTCGCCCACGGGCATGTGCAGGCTCATGGTGATGCAGCCCGTTTTGTTGGTATCACCCAGTTCAACTGCAGTACTTTTCTTATATGTACTCACTCGAGAATGTTCTCCCCTCTCTTGTACCATTTTGGACCTGGCTTACTGCAATGCCACCCCGATTCCCCCCCCCCCCCCCCTATTTTCCCGCTGTGTGCGCAGCCCCATTTTATCTCCCTCCCTTCCTGGACCCTCTTCAGTGTAATCCACTGAAGTGTTTGCAGTTCCACACAATGATCCCCCTCTCACCTCGTTCACCAGCAGTTAAAGCAAGCATGCTCCCAGCTCTGGGACTGCAGGTCGCTCAAAGAGGCTGGCTGTGGACAGGCTGAAACACAGGAACTGAGTGCATCAGGGAGCCTGGCCTGTAATAAGACGCATGAATCCCACAGCACACCCAACGCAAAGCCTTGCATGTTTCTTCTTTATCGTTCTTCTCTCAGTCATCATGCCACTTTCCCCACTTTGTCTGACTGGGTACTTGGCTTCTCTCTCTCCTCTCTGCAGGTTCAGCTACACGCGTGACACTGCAGGAACAGCCTCACCCAGGGAAGTGGGAGAGGACTTATGGTCAGGAACTGTAGTGACAGGACGCGGAGGAATGCGATCAAACTGCAAGAGGTGGAAGAGATTTGAGGATGGGAAGAAGTTCTTTACTCTCAGGGTGCTTGTCCCTGACACAGGGACCAGTGCACAGAGGCTGTGGATGCCCCATCCCCAGCAACATCCAAGGCCAGGTGGGAAAGGGGCCGCAGCAACCTCCTGTGCTGGGAGCTTGCTCAGCTTGGAACCAGATCATCTTGAGGGTCCCTTCCAAGCCAAACCATTCAAGGATTTGATCATTCTGCCATCCCCATCTCCCACTGCACAGCACCCCTGAAACTTCAGTGACATCACAGCTCCCAGAGGGTTCCAAGTGGAACGTCCAGGACCTGGAAACGAGCACAGCAGACACTTCACTGGCTGCCAAGGGTCAGTTGCCACTTGCTCTGCGCTCTGACCCTCAGCACTGAGCTGCTGCTGCTGCTGCCTGGGCTTTTCCCGCTACCGGCTCTGGAGTGCCAATCCCAGCAGGATGTGCACTGCTGTGCCCATGGAGGTACAGTGCCATGCCAGGCAGGGGGCACCCGGCTTGGGCAGGCTGCAGCCATGTGGGAATGGATGGTGTGGGACAGGAAGCCCACTGGGAGATTGTGCTGCCCCTTGCAGACTGACAGAGACATTGTGGAGGCGATGGATGTGGACCACAGGCTGGATGAAGAAGAAATGATGGAGGTGGACTCCTCCTCTACTTCCATGTCCAACCCAGTTGAGGACATGGAAGTAGACGAGGAGGATAACATCGAGGAGATGGAAGTGGATGAGGAGGATGACACCGAAGAGATGCAAGTCGATGAGGAGGATGAGGAGGAGCCCATGGTCCTTGGATGAAGATGCAGCCCCACAGGTAAGACAGGCAGATGCTTCTCACACCCTGCCCACACACACACTTGGTCCCCTGAAACCAGGCTGGGGCAGGGCTGGATGGCCCCGCTCAGGGACATGGTGCCCGCAGGGGGCCTGGATTGTGCTGCCACAAGCACCAGCCCCGGCCTGCCCTGCGCTTGCCTGGGGCCACACCAGCCCTGCCAGCCCCGGCCCAGCCCCTGGGGCCCAGCTGCCAGCCCTGCTGGGCCCAGTGCTGCCAGCTGAGTCCAGCTCTGCTGCTTCCTTTCTTCCAGGACTCATGCACATGATGGCACTGATGCCACGCCTTTGTAAATACGTTCGAAGTTTAGAAGTTCCTTGTAAATATGGTTACTACGTTGGAAGTTTTCTGTAAATACGTTTTGAAGATTGTTAGCCCATCGGATCCCATGTCAATATGTTCTGGACATTGTTGTTGTTCTTGTTATAACGATTGTTATAATGACACATGTTCTGTAAATCCTAGATTTGCCAATCTTCGGCAAATAAATCCTGTTTCTTTTGGAAACCTGACTTCTCGTGGCCATTCCTTTGGGCACAGGCAGCCTTTGCACACTTGTGGGTTCCACTTGTTCCGCGTTCCCAGGGCTGGAGGTCCCTGGGGGTGCTGGCACGACCACCCTGGAGCTGGGGGTCCCTGTGCACAGGGGCTCCCACTGACACCACTCCTGGCACTGGGCACTGCTGCTCTTCCTGGCCTGGGGCACAGCGCTGTCCCCAAGAGCTCAGCTCTCACCAGCTCTCACACAGGGGGCTCTCACAGCACTGGCCTCTGCAGCCATGCCACCAAAGCAGCCAGCAAACCTTCAGCCACCCTTCCTGCTGCAGCCACAGGCACTCCTGGGCCCAGAGCCGCCAGCAGGCCACAGCCATGCAAAATCCACCTACACGCTCTCAAGGTCACCACAGCCTTGGCAACTGGGCCACCTGCATCTGGGCTGCTGCAGGGGCTGATCTTTAAGCATTGCAGCCTCCAAAGGCCCTGGGCTCTGCTTCCCAGCCTGCTCTGCACTGCCCTGAGCCCGCATTGTTCCAGAGACAAAAGCCAGGCCAGGGCATTCTCACCCTGCTCGCATTCCTCCTGCTGCCAGCGGCCACTGGTCCCTGGGCCCCACTCGGGTGACAGCTGCAGGGACAGGGCAGCCTGTGCTGGGCAGGGGGCATGGGGCTTTGGGCCCTGGGGCTGCTGCTGCTGCTGCTGCTCCTGCTGGGGGCCATGGGCGCAACAGGGCCCTGAGCTCAGCCCCTGCCCGGGCAGCTGCCCCCAAAGCCCCACACTCCCCGAGCATCCCCATCACAGCTGCCAGGGGGAAATACCACGGGCTTCAGGAAAAAAATTCCCCATGGTGACTACACCACGGGGTCCAAGGGGAAAGTAAGCACCAGCTGATGTTTACAGAACCTTGACAAAGGTGGATGCAGGGCAGGTGAGAACTCCAGGGCCTCTGGTAGTGCCTGCTCTGCATGTGAGCCTGTGGGGCTGCTCCAAGTGGGACACAGCACCGGGCTCAGCCAGCCCTCAGCCCTTCACAGCTGATTTCAAGGAGCAGGCTCAGAATGGAGTTTCAGACCACTGCCTGCAGATATTTCAACGGACTAAATGTCATTCTAGGAAGCCACCTTGCACATTTGGTTTGGTGCCATGGCATGAGAAGCCATGAAGGTGCCTCTGATTGTGCAATCAGGGCACTTCCACTGCCATCCCAAAGGGATCACAAAGGACAGGCCTCAGCTTTCAGCACTGCTGAGCTCCTCACCCAGCAATGAAGTCTCTGGAAGATGCAGGAATTAAGTGTACCAGGGAACCTGGCCTCTAATAAAAGGCATGAATCCCACAGCCCACCCAACCCAAAGCCTTGTATATCTGTACCTTCTTCTCTCTTCTCTCGTGTCACCTTCCCCATATTCTCTGTCCGGAAGTTTGGCTTCTCTCTCACCTGTCTGCAGGTTCAGCTGCACGTGTGACTCTGCAGGAACAGCATGACCTGCAAGCAAAGGTCATGTTATTTCAGAGCACTGCACTGCTCCAGCTTGCGGAGGAACTGGGAACTGAAGACATGTGCTCCTCCTTGGGAGCAGCTCCTCCCCATCCCATACAGTGAGGAGTGGGATATCTACCACTGACCTCCTCCCATGCAGCAGCACCCCTGAAGTGCTGCTTTTCCCTCCCAGAATTGCCACCCTGAGCCACCCAAGGTGTCCCTCCGCTGCCAGGCTGGCTCTGATCCACAGTGGACGTGGAACCCTGAGCCCAGCAGACACTGATTCCTTCCCTTCTGGCCCAGGTCCTAGCAGAGCACTAAAACTCCACACCAGGAGGGATTTGGAGGCTACATGGAGAAAGGGGAATTGTGTCTGATTGGGGCAGACAGAATAAAATGCAGCTGCCAAAGGGAAATCAAAGCATCCCGCAGAGTACAGCCAGGTTAGCTGCACATCAAGGCTGTGCTGGTGTAGAAATACTGTATTAAAAGGAATTTATGATCACTACTATCTGCCAACAAAAATACACAGAATACATCAAGCTTCAGTTTTAAATGCAGAAAAGATAGGAAATTCAGAGTGGTTTTCACCACAAACACATCTCAATGGCCAGCCCAGCACTGGGGTCAAAGGGAGGCAATATTTTTTTGCTACATCTTGATGGCATTTCTTCTTCTCCTAATGTAGGAATTCTGCCTGCCCAGGACAGCAAGGATGCAGGTGAACAGCCACAGAGCTGCTCACAGATGGACAGACAGACCAAAGCTGCTCATCTTCCCCCTTCTGAGGAGGATTTCTTATTCAACCTTTCCTTTCTCTCTTCCTTTTACCTAAAAAGATACCTGGGATAGAGTAACAGCTTGCAGGAGACAGGGAGCATCTCCTACCAAAGGGAAGTGAAGGCAAGGGTAATTATTTTGTAGAATAAATACATGTACTCACAGACAAAAAGCTCTGGTCTTGGGAACAACTGGATTGATCCCTCCCTGTTCAAGACCAAAGAGACATTTCCCTGATCAAAGGACCTGGTCCCTCCTGTGTAACACTGGGATGTTTGTCACAATTCAGACAGAAACATTTCAAAGCCTGTAGTCATCCAATAGGTATAAATGCTTTTAGAAAATGCAGGAAAATCCATCTTGGAGGATTTCCTATTAAAACAAGGTTTGTATTTCTGGTAGACTCTCTTTCTCCCCATCAGTCCTGTCCACTGGAAGCTGCATTGGTTGCATATGTGAGAGGACAGGTGTGATTATCTCCCCGTTTTAGGGGAGGATAGGCTACATGTTCCTCCTCCACACTTGGAATGCTTTCCATGGACAGATCCCAACCTTCTCCTGCTCCTTAAATTTGTGATACACGGGACCTTTAATCTCTGTCCATCTATGGGAGCATCCTCCCACGCTGAGAAATCGGGCTCTGCAGGAATTTGGTGCCATCACCAATGTGTGCCCTGTGCTGGTGGTGGAGTGCTGGTCAGAAAGGAGTTTGTAGGATCTCCATGAAAAGGCCAACACCACATCTCCTGTCCCTGGCTCGGGCAACACCAGGACAGGGCTCTGCCAGCAAGGAAAACACAGCCAATGCTGACCTGCTCTAGTGGGAGACATCCCTGCCCACGGCAGGGAGGTGGAACAAGGTGAGCTGTGAGGTCCCTTCCAGGCCAGGCTCTTAAGGATGAAATGCCATCGCGGGCTGAACGGGAGGCGGGAGGACGATCCCCTCCTCTGCAGACACAGCCAGGGCCCGGCTGGCTGCCTCCCCCCAAAGCCCAAAGCATTCCTGACCGTGCCACCAGCGCTGGGCAGGCCAGGTCACAGCCCCAGCAGTAGCTGTGGCAGCTCTGGGCTGTCACACAGCTGGGAATGGCCCCTGACAGGGAGCACAGCACAGCTCCAGCTGCATCCAGCCACAGCAGCCTGCCAGGGAGGGGAAGGAGGTGGATGGAATCCCATCGAGGGAATCACCCAAAGGGAAAGCACAGGAGCAGGCTCCAGAAGCGTGGGGGGCTGGGGGGCCCAGGCCTCCTGTTTCTGTTCTCAGTGTGAGAAATGCTACTCACTTCCAGAAAATTTAAAAGGTTTATTAAAACCTTATCAGAAATACAACAGCAGACGGAATAGAGAAAAGATTACAGCGCTGGGAGCAGAGGATTTCCCCACCATGTGCTCACCCACACCAGGGAGGTTTCATCTTTTAATCCTTTAGCCCCCCCAAAGTTCTGTCCATCGACTCCTCCTTCCCTGCCCAGGGGTGGAAATCCCTTCCTGACACCTTGAGTGGGGCTCAGGTGCTGCCACAGGAATGAGTGACCCTCCCAAATGTCCCAAACCCAGGGCATCCCTGATAACAACACAAGGGGGTAAAATATAACTATAAAACTTCTCTGAACATTTTCTTTTTAATTGTGAGAGTCAACCATGGCATTACTCATCTGTCTAATCAGCAAGCAGAAAACAAAACCAAACCCAGGCCTGGTGCTCATGAGCTGCACCCCCAGCACAGCCAAATCCCCGAGGCTGCATCAGCCAAGGCACAAACCCTTCCTGCTCCTCCTTTGCACACTAAATGGGATTTAACCAGGAGCATCTGAACCCCAGAGCAAAACTCACAGCCCTGATGTTTTTAAGCAGCTCTTGGTGCTCCAGAGATTTCCCCTCCCCACCCAGCACAGCAGCCCAGGTTCATGGCACAGCAGGACAAATGGGCTGCTTTAATAAATAAACCATGAAAAACATCTCTGTTTTCAACAAAAAGATTGACACTGACACATAAAAATGTTACAGCTGCTCAAGGAAGGTCTTCTGTCTTATTTAGTTTGGGGTATTTTGAAGTCAAAAGTGTGTTTGAGAGTGGGTTGGCTTGAATAATGTGATTAAAATTGCTGATTTAGACAAGTAAGCTGGAAATACTGAATTTTAATCATGTTTCAGTATGTAGCTTCTAGACATTTCCCTTAAAAATAGTTGATTCTCTTTGATTCCTATAATTTGATACTATTCAACAACTGGGAGCACACACTGGAGCAATACATGTGTAAGCAATTACACAGCTTCACATGCTGCTAAAACAGAACCATTCTGTTAATAGCTTTTTCCCGAGAGAAATTAATTTTTTACTTATTGTTTGCATTAAGTTGCATTTGGGACATGAAACTCAATTTAAAAAATACAAAACCACGCTTTCATTTAAGCCATTTCGTAACATTTTTTCTCCTTGACACCTCAGACAAATAAAATATGTGTATCCACAGGTAGGCACTGCATAGATGTCTTACTGAATCGTCCCTCTTCCCTGAGAGCTGCAAATCCTACAGCTGCCAGACCTCATTCCTTGCTCCTCACAAAGGGAAAGAAGAGTTTCCATTCTAGTTAATTTCCCAGCTCTAAATCAACTACCCAGTGAGTAGAAATAGCTGTGAAATCCCCTCCACAAACCTGCCAGAAGGGTTCCAGCTGTGGAGAGGGAAGCAGCAAATTCCTGCTCCCACAATTGGTTTGGAACCCTTACCAATTAAAAAATATCCCACTCTTGGGTTTTTTTTAACCACAACTAAAATAAATTAAAATCAATTAAAAATAAGATCACAGACTCACAGAATGGCTTGGGTGGAAAGGAACCTTAAAGCTCATCCAGTGCCATCCCCTGCCATGGCAGGGACACCTCCCACTGTCCCAATGTCCAGCCTGGCCTTGGGCACTGCCAGGGATCCAGGGGCAGCCACAGCTGCTCTGCGCACCCTGTGCCAGGGCCTGCCCACCCTCACAGGGAAGAATTCCTCCCTAATATCCAATCTGAACCTGTTCTCAGTTGGAATAGGAGTTATTGCATTGCCTTGGGATGATGGATCAGGAGAAAGCCCCAGGGTGTGAGCAGAGCTCCCAATGCCGCTGCTGGGGATGTGCCACCCACCTGCTCCTCAGTCACTCAGCTGCCTCACAGCCAAAAAGACAGTGTCCAACAGGAAAAGTACTCCCAAAGGATAAAACCCTTGTCACTGCACAAATGACAAGGTCTTTATTGGGAATAAATGTCAAAGCAGAGTGACAGCATTTATTTTCCAGGCAGGAGACACTGATCCTGTGGCGACACTGCAGGGATGGTGTTATTCCTGCTCCTGATTTAATCCCTTTATCAGCTGCAGAAGCACCAGGACAGGCTTTGGTCTCCCATGCCAGCTCTGACGCACACTGCTGTCCCCACAAGCTGTCCCCACCCCTGGGTGCTGCCTCTGCCCAAAGCACCTGGAGATCCCTCTGAGCACTGGCACTCCTCCATTTGGATGCACTCTGTCCATAAAGATGCTTAAAGAGACGCCGAGGAAGACTTTAATTTATAACCCCATTCTTTTAATCTTGGTCAGCCAGATTTTTTTCAGACATCTGTTTATATCTCCTTATAATATATTGGCTGGAGCAGCAGCACCAGGCAGCAGCTCCCTCACAAGGGCTCTGCTGACATTTATAAACCAAAGCAATTTCTCTCGTGTGCTTTATGTTATCAGCTAAACCTGTCCACTTAAATTATTGCCTTGTAACCAAATCACAACTATCTGTTACTCTGCTCTGTGCACATTTCCCAGACTCTATACCAATATTAAGCTTTGCAGAGGCTAAAAACAAGATGATAAATTAATAAACAAATGGAAAACAGGACATGCTTCCACCAGGCTCACAACTGAAGGAGGATCAGACACGTTGTGCACCACATTAGTAAAAGCAGAGGGCTGCTGGTGGAATATGCAGCACACAGTGATAACCAAAGAACCCCATCTCTCTTCTTCTAGAGCAACCAAATGATCAGCTGTGTTTCCTCACTAAAGGAGAAAGATCTCATCCTGGGCTCCTTTCCAGCACATCATTCCACATTCCACAGGTGGGTTTGTGTTCCAGCATGGGGATAGGCCTGAGCCCCAACTCACTGCACAGCTACAGGCTGGCAAGTTGTACATCACACACTGACCTGCAAACCTCCCACCAAGGTTGTGCAGTAACTGACTGCACTCCTGGCAGTGGCTTCCCCATCCCATCCCACCCATCCCATCCCATCCCATCCCATCCCACCCATCCCATCCCCACCCCTTGGACAAAGCTGACAGCCACTGACTGCCCATCAAGAGGAGCCCAAGAGGGACAGGAGACTCTCCCCCTGTAGCACCACCCTGCCCCCCTGGCACAGGAATGTCCCCTGGGAAGGCTGGAGCAAGCAGAACAAAGGTGATCCAGCTCACTGAGGCAGATTCCTGGCTTGTCCCCAAGTGAGCATCCTTGTTTGCCATTGTAAGAGAATTCACAAATCTATCAAGGGTTTGAAAACAAGCCCCAGTTATGAGTCAGTAAGTGGCTCTGCAGCTCTCAAAAATTACCTCGGTGTGTGAGCAAGCCTCAGATAACATCTACCTTCCTTTACTCTTTGTTTCTCTCCACGCAGGGAGTGAGGGAAAGGGGACTTTCTTTCTAGTACAGGCAACAAAGGAATCTGGAATCAATATGTGAATGTTCCAGCAAACCACACCGGCAGTGCTGCAGTACTGAAATAACCACACTGCCGGAGCATCCATAAAAAGTTCTCTGATGGCACCACACCTTCCCCCTTAATAAAATAATGATTAAAAACCACCAGGAGACAAATCCCAGTGAGCAGCAGAGCTCCCCACAGCTGCGTCCCCAGCTCCAGGAGCCACCAGTGCCAGGGCTGGGGACCCGGCTGAGGCTGGGGCATCCCGTGCTGGTGACACATGGGGACACTGTGCCTGACTCCAGCTGTGCCTGGGTGGATGGGATGTCCCACACCAGCATGCTCAGAGGAAAGCAGAGGAGCCAGACCCAGTCTGGGGGCTCAGCTCACACCCTGACCCCAGACTCTGGTTAGAGCTGCTGAGCAAGGAAGCAGCAAAGCCTGCCTCCGTTTTTCTTTCCCTTCTTTCCTACAAAGGCAAATCTACCACTCTCCAGATTGTTTGTTACTTCAAAACAGAACATTTTTACACACAAAAGGAAGACATGTAACAGACACAGGTAAGGATGAGATGGATTACTCATGGGAAGAAGATGCCCAGAGCCTGAATCTCATTTATATATTTTTCTTTCTTTTCTTTTCTTTTCTTTTCTTTTCTTTTCTTTTCTTTTCTTTTCTTTTCTTTTCTTTTCTTTTCTTTTCTTTTCTTTTCTTTTCTTTTCTTTTCTTTTCTTTTCTTTTCTTTCTTTTTCTTTCTTTCTTTCTTTCTTTCTTTCTTTCTTTCTTCCTTTCTTTCTTCCTTTCTTTCTTCCTTTCTTCCTTTCTTTCTTTTTCTTTCTTTCTTTCTTTCTTTCTTTCTTTCTTTCTTTCTTTCTTTCTTTCTTTCTTTCTTTCTTTCTTTCTTTCTTTCTTTCTTTCTTTCTTTCTTTCCTTTCTTTCTTTCTTTCTTTCTTTCTTTCTTTCTTTCTTTCTTTCTTTCTTTCTTTCTTTCTTTCTTTCTTTCTTTCTTTCTTTCTCTCTTTCTCTCTTTCTCTCTTTCTCTCTTTCTCTCTTTCTCTCTCTCTCTTTCTCTCTTTCTCTCTTTCTTTCTCTTTCTCTCTCTCTTTCTCTCTTTCTCTCTTTCTCTCTTTCTTTCTATTTCTTCCTTTCTTCCCTTTTATTTCCTATCTTTTCTTTCTTTCCTTTATTTTTCTTTCCTTTCTTCACTCAGCTATAGCTTTTTGCATTAGTTCACTGTCTGACATTCACTGCTCCTCCCAATTAAGTGCCACTAGAAAATGTCATTAATATGCTCTGTGTCACCTTCTCCTGATAGCTGGTGGGGAGGTTTCACAGCACCAGGCCTGGAAGCTCTCTCAGCAGCTGCCCCAGCACCCCCAGCATTCCCCACCTCAGGCAGGGAGGAAGCTCAGACACCTGTGTGCACATCCCAAGTACAAACTCCTGTGACAAACTCGTCTTCCTGGGGAAGAAATGCTTTACAAATGCACTCCCTGGGCAGCTCCTCCTCCCACGGTACTGCTGGGGAGCCACAGCTGCCTGCTGAGTGCAGCATCTCCTCAGAGCAGCACCAGCCTGGGCACTGCCTCTCCACTGCTCAGGTAACCAGGGACAGCAGGGGCTCTGCAGGGGATGGGATGCAGCAGGAACCCCTGGGGTGATGCACCATGCCCAGTGCCATGGTGCCACCTCTCCCAGGTGCTGCCCAGCTCAGGCTGGAGGAGCTGGGCTGCCTCTGCCTGCGAGTGACCAGCCCTGGTGCTGCCAGCCTGGTTTCATCGCTGTTCTGTCTGATCATTGCCCAGAGGGCTGACAAGGACAGAGATGTCCTTCTCTTCCTGGGGTTGCAGAGGAAACCCTCAGAGAGGAGTTCTGGTTCTGTCCTTACAGCATGAGCAAACAATTGGCACTGCTGCTTCCTTCTGCTTCCCAGGGCACCCAGATGGAGCAACACAGGGGTTTAGATGGTGGGTGCTACTGCCTATTTCCCAATAAGCCTCTCCTTGGAAAAGCTGCTTGGGTGAACATTGAGGGAGAGCAGCCAAGTCCACACACCACACTCACCATGGCCAGTTCAGCCACGAGAGGCAGAAGGGCCTTTTGTATGACAAATTCCAGCAAAGTTTTATTCCAGCATGCCAAAGGGGAATCAGAGACAAAAGAGCTGGCCATGTGGTGTGCACAGGGTTAATTAGGGGTCAGTGGCCAATGGTCCAAAGGCACTGGGGTGGCACAAAGGGCAGGGCAAAGGGCACTGCCCTACAGGGGAGACGCAGAACCAGGCACCAGGGATACCACAACCAATGAGGGAACAGGGAAAGGAGAAACTACCAGAGTTTGGGACATATGGGAAAGGAGCTGGAGTGGTTCATAGTTTTGTGCAAGGCTCCATGGGGAAATTTTCCCTTTCAGCCTAGGTGGAGACTCTATAGCATATTCTTCCAGGGCAGGGCCCTGGGGATTGCCCTGAGGGATTCAAAGGATTCCACACCCAGACACACAGGGAGCAGGCAGGGCCTGATCCCCCAGCCACAGACCTTGCAGAGGCTCTTCCAGAAAGGCCTGAAGGGAATGAATTGTTGAGAGATTGAATGAAGAGTTCAAAGCACCTCAACAAAACCAAGGAAGTCTCATGTAAGAACTTCAGTTGGCTAGTTTATCTGACAAACCTTTCTGTGACATTCCAAGCTATGTTAATAAACATCCTGGAAATTGACCTGTCAGAATGGTGATGTTTAAGTATGACATCTTCTCCAACATTTGATTTTGTTCTGTGCTGCACTGGAGCAGGGACAGAAGCCATCTGAAATGCTTTCAAGCTTGCCAAGGGTGAATCTGTCCCCTGTTCAACATCCAGCACAGCGGCTGGCAGCAAAGGCATTCCTGGGAAAGCCCCAAAGCCACCCTGTTCTGGTACATCCCAACAGCAGGTGTGCTCCTGCCCAGGCTCCTCACAGGTCCCAAAGCAGCAGCTCTGCTTTCCCTGCCACTTGGACAGGGGCAGGGAAAGAATTATGGAGTGGTTTGGTTGGAAGGGACCTTAAAGATCATCCAGTTCCAGCCCTCCTGCCACAGTGATGCCACCCCAAAAGGGCTGATCCCGTTGCAGTTTCTCATTTAGCAAGAGACAAGTGACTCACTGGTGCTTGCTGTGCTGCTGCTCTCCCGTGGCTGATGCCACAGAGCTCACTGGTGGACTCAGGGTGTTAAGGGCTCCTCACACCAGGATTACAGGGAGACACACCCCCACAGTAACCTTGGGAGAACTTTCTTGCACCCAGTGATTTTTAATGCCAACCTTGCTGCAGTAACCACATCTTTAAGCACCATCCATCAGCCTTCAGCTCAAACACTTGTTTGGCTGAAAACGGTTTTAGAGCCACTCTTTTGTCACAGTGCTGAGAGGTCTTCTCTGTAATTTTTTCCCCTCAGCAAATAGAATGAAAACATTTTTTAAATTATGCCAGAATCCAATCCCTCCTTCTGTGATTCAATCCACAGCTAGCAGAGAACAAAGCCTCACAAGGAAGGGGCTCTCCACTAAGTAACCCTTGATAAGAGATGTGAAAGCACCATTCCATTTGGACACTGGGCTGGACGGCGCTCACAACTGGCCCTTTTCCCTGAGCCAGGGCTCTCCTGTGGCACTGGGATTTATGTTCTCCCAGCTGATCAGTGGGTGCTGAGTGCTCTGAACACTGCTGTTCAAACAGAGGCACCCTGTGGGGGAGGCTGGGCTGGGCTCTCTCCTCACACCGCCTGCCAAATCCACTTGGCTTCTCCTGCAGCTCCTGCAGCAAGGGGGAAGGAGGGGCAGGTGAGCCCCTGGGACAAGCAGGGCTGTGGGGACAGGCAGGGCCTGGCTGGCAGTGCCAGAGCAGGTCCCTGTGACTGCCACCCACCCTCGATGGCAGCCAAGGTGACAATGATGATGGTGGCACACCAGGGGGCCCAGCCTCATGCCCAGAGCTGAGCCTCTGAACACACACCAAACCTCATCCCTCCCGTGCAGGGGAGCCACAAGGACAGGAGGGGTGTCTGTCACACACAGGGCACAGCGTGGCCCTCCCATGAGGTGCCTGGGCCCCTGGGAAGTCTGGAAGTGATGGAATTGAAGGTGGAGGCCAGCGAGGAGCCTGGGGAGGAGGGATCTCAGGGAAGGAGGGGTGACAGGAGGGCTCCAGGGGGAAATACAGGGCCTCTGATGGGGGCACTGCTGCAGCATCTGCTGATGTACCTGCTGCTGTTGCTGCTGCTGCTGCTGCTGCTGCTGCTGCTGCTGCTGCTGCTGCTGCTGCTGCAGGAGGGAAATGCTTCCTGTGGCAAAGAGCTCATCCAACAAGTGCTCCATTCTCCACCTCCCTGCTGGGAGGGCTGCTCTGCCTTCAGTGCAACAGCAGCAAACACACCAGGAAAAAATAACCACAGGGCAGGAAGAAGAAGGGGTGTCCTTTTGTAGAGTGGGCACAACCTGTTTTCACTTTGCCAGCAAAGCCTTCTCCCCAGCTTCAAGGCAGGCATTGCAGTGAGTTACCACAGCCCTGGGTGGAGCAGGAGCCATGTGCTCAGGATTTAATACAAGGCACTTGATTTATTTTTTCTTCTGATACTGGGCTTGAAGTCTGTGAACTGCAGCAGTTTAGAGAGTTTAATCCCACAAAGGTCTGAGCAGAAGAAACGGAGAGACCAAACGAATCCAGCCACACTGATATTTCATCTCTCAAATGGCACACCAGGCTGCAGAGACACTGCAGTGACCTTTGTCTCACCATGTCCCCAAGTCAACATCCATGAGAAGCTTACTTACAAATGCTGGTTTTAATCCCTTTCCAACTCCCTACACTATTTATCCCCAAGCCAATGCTACAATCCATTCAATAATTGTCATTCCTCAGGTCTATTTGTTACTCCAGAAAGCCCATCTGGGATGCTGAAGGCTTGGCTACGTTCAGAGAAGATCAATACAGGATGTAGGCAGAGAAGAACAAGGCAGCTGACCAGGAGAATTGAGAACCTGACAAAAGGAACTCAGGATGATATTAATTTTGTGGGATTTTAGGCATTTAATACCTTTTGAGAGAGGCTTCTTTACTATGATGGAGGTTAGCACCTCCAGAACATCATCAACCATTGTGTCTCCCACATGTGTCACTCTCAGCCTCTTCTCCTCTCTCAGCGACTCAGGAGAGGGCCACCAAAGAACCTGGCAATGTGGAGGCACAGAAAGAACACAATAGGGGGGGATAATTCATCAAGACCAACACCAGTGTGAGAATCAGGAGGTTTAAAACAGCCCTGGTTAATCTGTTGTTGGAAACAAGGAGTTAAAGGCTAAAAGGGCTCAACTTGAGGAGGGTAAAGGAGCTAAAAAGGAAACTATTTTCCAGGGGAGGGCTGGGAAGCTCAAGAAGGGGATTCATGACCAGGCCTCAGCACTATCTGTTCCTGTCCTCAGCTTCTGAGTCTGTAAGTCAGCACTGAAATTGCAATGATGAGACACGCACAACACAAACTCTCTTCTCCCAGCTCCAGCTCACAGTGGAAGCGTTTCAGGACATGCTGTGCCGTTGTCAGGGCGTGCAGCTGACTGCCTTGGATCCCCTCTGTGCTCAATGGGTGTCAGCTGCCTCCCCAGGCCCCAGCCCCATCCCAGCAGTGGTGCCCCCCAAGCCGGAGCATCCCGGGGCCGAGGCCTCCGCAGGGCTTGGCCAGCACTGCCCGGGCCAGCCTGGAGGTGCTGCTCCCACCCCCTGGCTGCCAGACCAGCAGGATGGATGGGCAGAGCTGCCTGCCAGCCCTGCTGCCAAGGCAGAGTGAGAACAAATTTGGATTATAAAAGCTGGAATAAGGAGATGCCTTGGAGAGGGCACTGGAATAGCGCTTTGCGAAGCTTCAATTTAAAGCCTTGTTTCTACAGCTAACGCAGCCATAAGGGACATTAGCCTAATTTCTGTCAAGAGAACTTGCCAACACTGCAGTATTTAAGATAGACACTAAAGATGTGTTTTATCTCACAGATAGATCACTGGGAAAGGAAGGAGCTGTGCCACATTTGGTTCACAGGAAAATAAATTGACGTTCTCCCTGGGCCTAATTGGTGGATGCTGTTTTATAACACCACATGCACGAGCAGCCTCCCATTTTATCAGTGTGCAGCTGAGATTGGTGCCAAATCCACTAGAAAGTGGGGTTAGATACAGGAATCCACAGGGACATGCTTCAAATGGGCACCCAAGGACACAGAGCTGGGCATTTTCCAGCCACAGAGTATCTGAAATATTGGGCAATGTCCTGAAGGGTCAGGTCCTTCTACTGATGGTGCTCACCAGCTGAGCCATAGTTGGTGGGGGGGCTTTCAGGGCCAAGGGGAGAAAACTGGGGATAGAAGAAAAGAACTGTCTTGGCTTCCTCAGGACCAGCAGCAGGAACTCACCTGGTCTGGTTTTTAGAGATGCTCCATTGTGAGTCAATAGAAAGCAAAGAAAAGAGAGCCTGTACCCTGAAGCTTTAGGAGAAAAGTGTTGCAAGCCCCTGCTCCCATCATACCCCACTCTGAGGAACTAAAACATTCCCAGGAGTCCAAGTGTGTTAAGGCTGGCATGTCTCCACAAGTCCCACGTGCCAGCCTTGGAGCTGGGTTTGAGACATGCCCAAGATAATGCTGGTGCCATGGCACAAAGGCTTGTCCCAGACTTGCAGCTTCTGCAGTGGAAAGTTGAAAATGCCCTTTTATTTGCAGTTGTTACACAGAAATAACAGCCATGTAACCTTGTCCCAGCCTTGGAACAGAAATCAGCTTGCAGAGGAAGCCTGAGGGAGCGCGACCCTGAGCTGCAGGCTCGAGGGCAGGAGGGTGGCTCTGCTCTGCCACGGATTCTGCCCTTGCAGGAGAACTAAATCACTACAGCAGCCAGAAATGTCCCTCGGGAAGGAAATCCTCTCAAAGACAAATCAATAACTCAGTGTAATTTTAGCATGCAGCCAGGAGAATTTACATTGCCAGGAAGGCTGAGAGCTCTGCCACAGAGACAGAGGCACAGCATCATCAAACAGCCCTGCAGCAGACCCTGCACAGAGCACGGGCTCTGGGTGCTCACTGCCAAGCCACGAGGCTGGGCTCTGCATTTTGGGACCCCACAGACCCAAATCACAGGGACAGCAGCAGGGATGTGGTCCAGTCAAACTCCCTTGGGACAAACCCACCTTTCCCTTTTCTCCTCTGCAGCAGCAAGGCTGCAATCGTGGCAGTGCTGGCAAACACTCCAGATACTCCACTCCAGGGTGAGACACAAAGCTCAGCTAAACCAGGCTCAGGAGCAGAGGGGGAGTGCTCCAGCCACAGCCTCCACCCCCAGCCAGGGGTTCCCACCAGCCAAGCCACCCACGGAACAGCACAACAAGGATGTGCCGCAGCCCCCGGTGATTAATGAGACTGCAATTTACGTAATTATATTAATGCTAAGTACACTCGGAGCAGTAAGTTCAAGGGAAGTGATGACACTGTAGAGGACAGTTCAACACTGAGCAGTAACTCCAGCAAAAAGGGGGGAGAAAAAATAAGCCCCTAATTATTCAGTAGCTGTTCTCCCAGATTCTCAGGGTCAGCTTGGAGGAGAAGGTGGCCTGAATTATATTTTCGTTTCCAGAACATCAAGAGAATTGCTAAGTGAGTTCCAGCAGCAAGGTCAGAGCCTGCCCATTGTTATGCATGCCAGCCCCGTCCCCTCCCAAGCTCTGCCGTGTCTCCTGCCAGTGCTGTCACCACCGAGCCCTGCCACCCCAGGGACACAGGACCAGCTCCTGTGCCAGTGCTTGTCCTGGTCCCCAGCACGGACAGACAAACTGCAACAACCAATTCCTCAGGAGCCAGGTGTAGCCTCCACGTCTGAAGGTGCAAGAGCCTGTCCAGGATAAGCCTGAGGAGCAAACAGCCCAGTCCAGCCAGCAGAGGTTTGTGCACAGCCAGCCCTCTCCAGAGTGCCTGTTGGCACAGCCACAGCCCCTGGCAGATGTGGAGCCTGTGCCAGGGCATGCAGAGCTGGGAAGGACTGTGCCCACACACACATAGAGCTCTTCCCCTGTACACCCACCTGGAGCCATGGACACATTTTGGAGCACCCGTGCTGGCCACAGTCCTGTCAGTCCTCACAGGTTCCTCTGGTGCCAACAAGCTCTCACACAGATTGTGCCATCAGTGCTGATGTGCTCCAAGAGCCTCAGTCTGCAAATCCAGCTTTACAGCAGTTACCAATGCACACTGGGCTTCTGCATTGCTTCATTGAGACTTGAACCTTTACAGGGGCCTGGAGTGCCAGGACACAGGGAATGGCTTCCACTGCCAGAGGGCAGGGATGGATGGGATATTGGGAATCAGGAATTGTTCCCTGTGAGGGTGGGCAGGCCCTGGCACAGGGTGCCCAGAGAAGCTGGGGCTGCCCCTGGATCCCTGGCAGTGCACAAGGCCAGGCTGGACACTGGGGCTGGAGCAGCTTGGGATGGTGGGAGATGTCCCTGCCATGGCAGGGGATTGGAATTGGATGAGCTTCAAGGTTCCCTTCCAACTCAAACCATTCTGGGACCCAATGACTCTGCACCTCTGAAATGATGAGATCTGCCTGCAGAGCTGCCCCAAGGGCCAAGGTCAGTGCTGGAAGATAAAGGTGCATTATGACCACCCCACACAAAGCCAGGACAATGACTTATTTTGCTCCTACAACACAGAACATGAAGCTGCCTGAAAAGCAAGGGCAGAAGAACTCTGCAAAGACAACACAAAAGAGGAGACCCCACAAGCCTCATGTGACCCCTGTGTCTGATTGAAAACCAAACTGAATTCAATGAGAAGTCACAAGTTTGTTGTCTCAGGATTGCACTCAGAGCTCTCCTGGTGCCTTCCATGCTCAGCAGCAGCATCCAGCAAGAGGGAACATGCAGAAGGCAACTCAGTGATGATTAGGAAGACACATATAAAGTTATCCATCACAGAGCAACCTGTGTGCACCTACATGTCCTGCAATACAATCAGAAATCAATAGCAAGATGCAGAAATCCTCAACCACTCAGTAAAATATAAAGAACAATTGTAATATTGATTTTAAAAGCACCACTGTCAAGACAGTTGAGAAGAAGCCTGAGAAAGCAAAGCAAAATGCCTGAATTGAAACTTTTTTTTTCTTTTCCCTCAGAAAGACATTAATAATGGATTTTCAATGCAAGAAGGAAAACTGAAACCCACACCAGATTCTCCTGGTAATAACAGCTTTCTGCAAAGCCCAGCTATTAATGTAACAGGGACGTCCATCAATCAAGCACACAGAAAGTACTTTGAGAGCTAAAAAAAGAGCATGCAAACATCTGCTTTTGGCAACTTAAATTTTGCCCTTAAGCACAAGGAACATAATAAATTAACAGGAGGTTGGGCTTGAACTTGTTTTCCTCCATCCTGGACCTAAATGCTGAGGATAAGGATGAAGGTACACAAACATGCTGCTGCAGGGATATGTCATGACAAAAAGTGGGCGAAAGGAGCACAATTTCATTTGTGTTCTCATTTGAGAACACTGGTGCAAGAGGACACCAAGCAGGGGTGTAGCATCTCCCTGTCTGCAGTTCAGGGAGCTCCTGTGAACCCTTTTCCACCTCCAGCATCCTCAGCACATCCAAGACTGCTGGAGTGGTCCCACAGTGGAGTGACAATGTGCCAGTGTGCTCCAACGTGCCCATGGCTCCCCCCTCGCCCAGCTGCTTCCCTGCTCCCCGTGGAGCTGTGGTGATTTTGGCAGCTCCTCAGTCCCTCAGTGTTCTCTTCAACCACCACATCACACCTGGGGTCCATCCACGCAGCCAAGCATTGCCTGGGGTGTCCCAGCAATCCCAGAAAAGCTGGGTTGGCACCAGGGGAATGGCTGCAGAAAGCAGCTGGGGTGTCCCCACGCCTCCAGTGTCTCCCCCCTTGTAAAACACAGCAGGTCAGAGCAAGTGCTGGAGATAATGAACACAATTTATGGATTCCAGCACAGAAGGCTGCAGGCATGGCTGCAACTAAGTCTTAATAAATTCTGAAGAGTGACACCATAAAATGGCATTATGGAAGGTTGTATTTATTGTCTCCCCATGCTTCCGTCTCCAAGGTGTCACGTTACACTTAATAACAGTTTTCTCCCCAGCTGCCAGTGTTGCAAACCCTGACAGGCTAATGGTCGGGCCAGCCCTCCCGAAACACACACATCTCACCCAGTACACAGCTTCTGTGGCAGGAACAGGCAAAAAGGATTAAACCAGCGCTGCCCAGCTGCTGCCCAGCCTGTCCCCTCCGTGCTGGCTCTGCAGGGCTCCCTGCCACGCAGCAGGACAGGAGTTCTGTCCCTGGAAGTGATGCAGAGGAGGAGCAGCTGCTGTGGGGTGGTACCTGCATGCCCAGTGTCCTGCTGGGACAGGAGCATCTCTGCCCTGCCCTGCTGGGAACACCAAGGCCCTGCCAGCAGAGCAGCCCCACCTGAAACTGCTGCCTGCTGTCACAGCAAGCTCCAGGCAAGGCACCAGCACAGCCCTGGGGGGAACCATGGGGAACCACTAGCAGGAGTCATGGCTTGGCTCATGAAAACACAGCACTGCACCCTTGTTCTGGCAGTGCCCACAGCCTAGCCCATGGCTCTGTGTTACAGAAACTCAGATTTTATTCTGGCTGCTCAGAAGCACACTTAGTTTTTGGCAGAAGGAGCATCCCTGCAAAAGTCTTTTGTAACCAGTTTGAAACCAGAACATCATGGCCAGCAAGGGACAGGACTGACCTGACACACCAAAAACCCACCCCAAGCCCACTCTGCTACTTAACCTGAGCAAGCATTGTAGGGCTTTTCCTCACCACACCAGTGCTGCCAGGACACTGCCACTTCTGCAAATGACAGAAGAGA
Source organism: Melospiza georgiana (assembly GCF_028018845.1). NCBI lineage: Eukaryota > Metazoa > Chordata > Aves > Passeriformes > Passerellidae > Melospiza > Melospiza georgiana. Next base: position 1,321,158 of record NC_080459.1, on the reverse strand, counting down.
AGTTTTACCTGCATTTGGGGGGCAAAAGCTGGCTCCCAATTCATGGAATTGGGGGTCCCAATTCTGTACAGAAATGCTGAAACCAAGCTGCAGGGCAGGACATTTGTGCTGTGATTCCCTGCCCAGAGCTGGCATCCTTCAAACACATCCTCCTGCTGGAGTAGGGGGCTGGGAACCCCTGTCTGCTCACTGTCCCAGCATCTCCTGAGCCCCAGTCCTGTCCTCTCACCAACAGCTGGAGGGAAATACCACTGTCCCCCTTACCCAGACCAGGACCAGGGCATGGAGGGTGTGCTTGGTGAGCCCCATCTGCCTGGCACTGCCCCACACGCCAGGCAGGAGCAGCACCTGGAGCTTCAGCCCTGGCACTTCTGCCAAGGACTTGGAATTAGGCACAAGTGTTAGGGACACTGTGCCGCCTGTGATGTGAGGATGAGGGGCAAAGGAAAGCTCACAAGGGTAGGAAGCTGAGAGAGGAGCCCATGAAGGCAGCTGGCAATAAAAAGGACAGGCAGGAGATAAATTAGGAGATGGAAAGCCTCCTATGCTAGAAGTCAGATTGAAAACAAGTAGAGGGAGAACTACCAGGGACTATAACTCAGCTTCCAAGCACTGAACATTTGCTCTCAAATCAGCCTGGCCTTTCCTACCTGCTGGAATCATCCTCCAGCTCTCCTGTTGCTGGCCAGACAAGATTATAACAACTCCAGAGTCGAGATTCCTCCCATCTGCACACCACTAACAAGTCGTTTTATAAAGAAACGTGGAGAAGAAGCATTTCATCTAGTATAGATGAGGTTTTCAAAATTCCATTTGCCTTCCCTCTGTATGCAAAACTGTGCTGATCTGATGAGGCTCCTATTTCCTGGATTAGACATGTCAAACTTTGCAAAAACGAGCATACCCTGGTGGTTTCACTCTGTATTTCACAGCCCTCTCTTGACTGTGCTGCCATAAATATTTCAGAGACCTGCCCACCACCGTCTCAGTTAGGTCTGGGTCAGTGAGAAGCCAATGGTTTGGACAGTGATGAATTCAGCAGAGCAATTAGCAAGAGTTGTTGCAGCTCAGGACATCCCAGCGAGCAGCAGGAGCAGACAAGGTGTGAGGGGACCCTCAGCAGCAGCCAGGTCACCCCCACGGGCTGTGGCACAGGCCTGGCACAGATCCTGCTGCCTCCTGCCTCCCCTGCCTCAGGAACCTCCTGTCAGCCAAATCAGTGCTGCCTCATTTGGCCACTGGAATCCCCTGGAGGACAGACTGGCAGTGAAACTGGGCCGAGGTACTGCCCATCCTCAGCCCTGTCCTTGCACAACAAGCCCTTCAAAGCAGCCCTGAAAACACCTCCCTGCCGTGGCTGCCTGCAGAACTGGGCTCCCACAGGTGTAAAACCTTGTTTGAGCAGCAAATGAGACGGGAGAAGACCTGTGACGAGCAGGAGCAGCAAAGGTGGCCTGAGGATCCTTGGGAGCTGCAGCCATGGATATTTAAATGCCAAGCAATGTATCACTGGCTCCCTGCTGAACATGAGATGGTTTCATCTTTGCAGAAGCAGCACCAACAGCATGCTCACATCAGCTTCACTCTGGCAGCCTGACCAGCAGCAGCAGCAGCTGTGGCTCCTTGGTTTTTAACTGGGAAATCATTGGGCACTGCAGAAAATTACTCTGGGCAGCACAAACAGTGGGGAGTCACTGCAGGTTCAGCTCTGCAAGGCAGAGCTTTAACCACAGCTGAAGGTGCAGGCCAGCTGAGCTCCCTGCTCTGCCCTGAGACATCCATCCAAAGCCCAGAGAGATCCACGCTGCACCGTGCCAGTCACGGTGCCAGGCTCTGCTCCATCCCTCCAGTCTGCAGGGAGCTGCTCTGCAGCAAAGGCAGCCTCTGTGCCCCACTGCCGCCTCTCTGCAGAGCAATCTGTAAATATTTTGATATTTGGGCAGTGGAGGTTCTCACTTGTCCATCTGGATTGGAAACTGGACTCACTAACTCCCAACTGTCAGCTGGAAAAGCTGCCAGAGGGTTTCTGCCACATTAGGGAGCAGCAAAGGACTGCTGCCACGGGGATGGGCAGAGCAGAGCCCTGTGCAGCCCCAGCTCTCCACTCATCACTGCTGGGGGGCGATTAATGCCCTTTTCCTTTCCCAATTAAACCCCTGCCCCTAATATCCTTGCTCTGAATCTTCACAGCAAACTCTTCCCAGAGGAGCCACTGCTGGGTGGAAAATTTCCCACCACTGCTGGGTGGAAAATCTGCTGCTCAGTGATACAACTAGATGGCCAGAGAAATCCAACTTCCAATCATCATCAGGAATGCTGAACAAAATATTGGGAAATTTGGTGCCCAAATAACAAAAGTAAAATATGTTCCAGCTCCCAAGGATACTGTCACATGGAGAAAGTGTATTCTGAAAGAAAAAAGACTGCAGAGGAAGCACAACTTCAAACAAACTCTGTTACCTGACCATGAGGAGTCAGAGCAGGGGTGTGAACCTTCATTCAGAGGAAACAGCAATCCCACTCACTAAACCCCTAAAAACCTCCAGGTTCCTGTGGACTCCAACCATGGACAGAAGGAAAAGCCCCACAGATGATGCCCAAAAGTCTAAGAGCAGAGGTGCTGGAAGCCTCTCTGGGGCACACATCTCCCTTCAGTCTGAGCCTGCACCTGGTGCATTATTTAGTGCCAAGTGAGAAAGAAGCAATGCCTAATGAAGTGTTAAAGGGCTTTGGGAAGTTTCACCAACCTTTCCAGAGCGGTCAGCTCCGGCTGCCTGGCAGAAGAGACAACTGATCTTGCTTCCAAATTACAGGCAGCACAGCTCTTAGGGCAACTGTCTCTCTGTGTTTGCATCCAGCCACCTCCAGCAGCTTGAAGTGTGCTCAAAGTGCAGGGAAGCACTTGATCAAAATCCAGCTCACACTGTAGAAGCGCCCAAAGCATTACAGATACAACAACAATCGAATTTGGGGAGGGATTTGACAGGTTACAGGTTGATGACACTGCTGCAGTCCTGGTGGAAATGTGGATTGATGCAATTAGCAACAGGGAACTGGAAACTCAGCAGAGGAAAACTGGGAACACATCTATAAAAGATGAGCTGCTGCACCATTGTAGAGAAGCACAAAATCCTGCGTGAGCTCAGAACAGGAACAAGTTGAAACAGGAGTGAGATGGGGGAAACGCAGCTCCAAGCTCCCTCCCAGTGCTCAGAACTGTAGATCCAAATTCTAAATTCAAACACTTGAATTTGCTTTCCCCAGAGAGACTGGCCTATTTTGCAGCAGGGATACAACGGGAGAGGGAATGGGGGTGTCCTGGAGACATGGGCAGCAGAAGGCAAACCCTGAGCCTAGCCAGGCTCTGCTCAGCTGCCAGTGAGTGCAGCCACATGGAAAACATGGCAAGATGCAGAACCAGTGGGATGGACACACTGCCAAGTTGCGTGGCTCTGCTGCAGCATCAAAAGGTGAATCCCTGTGCAGCCACAGCAGCAGCGGTGCCAGGTCAGCTCCCTGCCAGCCAGAGCTGAGCTCACACTGGGAAAGTGTGGCCAGAGGCTACAGGGATGGGCTCATGCTGGCAGCAGGGCCCCAGCCTTGGCTAACACGTGCTGAAGGTGTCAGTACCAGTCCTCACAGGGATTTCACTGCAGAAGAACCCCAGGAGACAGAAACCCAGGCTGGCAGCAGGAGACCAAGGCTGGCTCCTCTTTGTGCCACGTCCCCAGTGCTGGGGTCTGTAGCAGTCAGAACATGAGGCAGGACACCATTTAAGTCTTTACAAAAGTAACCAAAATTACTCTCCTCTGTGAATACTGACAAGCTCCCCACTTCCACAAGCCCTTCACTGCATGTGCCCAACATGGAATAACTACAAAAATGAAGTGGAATAAGGCACCCGAGCAGAGGAGAAGGTGCTTGTGAACAAACCCTGCAATGAGGTTTCTAATGATTGCAAGTATGTACATGTTCTGCTCCAACAAAGCTGGTGGGGATCTGCTAGACTGAATAATGAGCAGGGACACCACATGCCTTCCATACATAATGGTACAGAAATGGAATATAAGTATATACTGCAGCTCTGTGGAACGCAGGGGCTTTTGTAGCCATTTATGTTATACAAAGATTTACATTTGGAAAAGTCATTCTGCTATATCTGGCAGAAATTTCAAGACAAATGAAACCCATACTTATTCTTTCAATGATAATACTGAGCACAGGGTAAAGCTCTTAAATTCAGAGCACTTTATAAAAATTAATTACTACTTAGTTCACCCTTGTGAGGTGGGAAGGTATTACACCTGCATATACATGAGGACACCAAAGCACAAGTGGATTAAACAGCTCGTTCAGGATCCCAGAGACAGGCTAATTGTTGAAATATGTATGCACATGTGCATCTGTGTGTGTTTGAATGGGTTTGGCCCCTCCAGAGCCTTCTCAGCACACAGAGGCCAAGCTGCTCTGCTGGGCTCCTCTCACCACAGAGTCCCAGGCATGTCTAATGAAAGACACCAACCCAAAGAAAGGGAAGAGATTTTTTGTGGTTTGCACAGATGGAAATAAAAGCTAGCTTTCAAACAGGCGAGGAACAGAAAAGCCATTGTTAAAAAGCTGTGCAGTGCTTCAGTGACAGCTCCTAATCAGCTTGCCACTGAGCAGCGCCACACCAGAGCACAGCAGACCTGAGAATCCACGTGCCAACAAAGGTTATAAAACCTGGCCCTTGACAAATGAAGAGAGAAAGGGCTGTGGAGCCAGTGACAGAGACAGCCCCCCACCCACAGGGGGCTGGCAGCCCACTCCTCCTGCTCCAGTGACCTGAAAGCCCTGGAGCAACCTCTCCCCTCCTTGGACGCTTTGCTCACCACCTCCAGTCCCTGCACTGGGTCACGAGTCCTCCTCTCTGTGTGAGCACCAGCAAAAGCACACATTGTCATGGGAACAAACAGCTCTTGGAGCGTCTGCAAGGCTCCTGTCAGTGCTGGCAGATGGGTTCCAGAGGCATGCTATAATTAGCAGTTACCTGGACACAGGGTTTGCCACTGAAGTAAAACACTTCCAGGTCTTCAGGATCAGTGTCATCCTCTGTCCCCAGCTCCTTCCCACTGTCATCTTTTATGTCACTCTCTTCTATTTTTGTAAGGACAAACTCCTTTTGGAGAGAAGAGATTCAGCTCATTAGCAATTGTATCTGGGTAATTTAGTGCTGGCTGAGAATACAAAATTTTTTCCCTCGCCAGCAGATTTTTTTTTTTTGACATCTGAGATTCTTTCCACATGGTTAAATTTAGATTTAAAGTATATTAAAGGTTAAACATGCATAACTAGCATGACATTTGTGCTGAACAAAGCAACGCAGCTTATTTCCTATTCCAGAGCAGGTTGCAGGTTTCAAACCAGCTCTCACAGAGCCTTACCTGTATTTCAGTCAGAGGCAGGAGCCCTGGCTATTATTAGGGTTGTATAACATTGTAAGACCCCATTTTCCCTTGCCTAAAAATATGTCAAACTTTTAACTTTTTCAGCTGAAATTTTCCACACGAGTGGAATGCCTCAAGGCTTGTTGGTTGGTTTGGGGTTTGGTGAGATTTTTTGGGGTTTTGTTGGGTTGGTTTTTTTTTTTTTTTTCTTTTTCTTAAATGCACTTATTTCAGGCTTGGAGAAGATTTCAGCTAAAATAGTTCAACTGTTTCCAAAATAGGACATGGGAAAAAACACACTGAGCTGCCCACATGATACAAATGTGAGGATCCTCTTCTCCACCCTCTTCCAGTGTTCTCCAAGGCTTTTAAAACAATGAGGCGGGGATTTAATCACCACCTCCATGGCAAGTGCAGCACGAGGCTGGCAGAGGTGTGGGAGAGCAGCCAGCACGAGCGGCTCGATGTTACACCAAGGGAAGAACAGCAGGGAAAAAAATCCTTGCTGTGAGGGAAACCTTGGTGTTCAATGGAAAGCTCCCTAGGGAGCTGGTGGGAGTCACAAAAAACTCTGGAGAGTGCAGAGAAATGACCTGTACTCTCACACCAGGCACTGACTTTGGGTCTGGGCTGTTCTGGTTCCAGCAGGAACAGATGAACTGGTCCAGGCTCATCATCCCCACAGCTCAGTGCCTGCTGAAGGGAATATTTTCAGCTTCTGAGATCACCAATTCAGTCACCACTGAGGAATTTCAGTTAACCACCCTACAGGGAATGATTAGTCCTAATTGCTGGCAATTAAGATGGAGTTACAGTTCACTTCATGAAGTGTTTGGTTCTTAATCCTTAGGATGTTTTCACAGGGAAAAATGTAAGTAAATTCAGAGGTTAACTGGGAAATTCTGGGACATTCTGCCTTCAGTTCTTCCACTCTTTGGGGAAAAATGCATGCACATTTTCTGTCAGAATTTGGATGCTCTGCATATAAATATCCGTTTTCAGCCTAGAAGAGTCTTTCTGAGCAACAGAAATGTCAACCTGAGCAAAACATGCAGAGTAGCAACAACAGTGTGGATGTGGCACTTGGGGACGTGGGCTGGTGGTGGCCTTGGCAGCACCGGGTTAAAAGTTGTACTCAATGATCACAAAGGTCTCTCCCAACCTACACAATTGCACAATTCCATGATTGTGGTAACACACAAGGAAGGCTGACAAACCTATAGAATGTTTTTATTTCAGCTATGGAAAGCGACTGCAATTTCAGAAATGCACGAGGAACCAGATTTTAACTCCTGCTTTTGCTGAGTGCATCAGGGGCTTGGAATTGTTTAAATTATAACAAATGGTTAAAGCTCAGGAACAATCACAGCCATAAAAGCCCAGGTTCTGCAGATGAAAATCAATGTTAACATTTTCTGAGCCAAGACTCAACAGGACTAAAAAAGAGTGAGTGGAGCAGTTATTACTTAGCTGATTTCCACAGCTCTGTGATTATCCAAGAGGGAGTTAGTGATACAGGAAATTGTAAATTTACCACCAGGCCTCCCAGTGCTGGATCTGTTCAAACACATAACGGAGACAGCTGATGTTTACCAGCTCTGCTCAGGAAAAGTGTGGGGATTAAACGCTCAGTAAGGATAAAAGGATGTGACTTGGTTCATTTAAGTGCTGCTGTCACTGCCTGGCCACAGTTGCTTTGCAATACCCCATTTTCATTAGCATTTCTAGCAAAAACGGGCAGCACCACACAAGCGATTCTTCATTTACACAGAAATCAGCAGAACCCTTTCTGGTTTGTTTTCATAATTCAAGCAGGAGAAAGACATTTCCTAAAGAATAATGAGCATTTCCTTAAAGGCAAAAAGCATCTGTGTTTTATCAGTCTGAAGCCAAGTGGAGCAGCCAAAACTTACAGGCACTCTCTGTCCCAGGCTGGAGCAGGAGAGGAGCACAGAGCCCAGCAGCAGCAGCAGGCTGACCCTGGAGGTGCTGGAGAGGAGCCTGGCCCAAGGAGACATTGCCACCAGCCTGAAATGCAAAGCAAAACAAACCCAACAGTATTTTTTTTTCCATTTTTGCAGGTTTCAGGACTCTTTACACAACACTTTGCAACACAGCGTGGGATCAGGGGTGCAACATGGCAGGAGGCACAACACCTCGAGGTGTGAGCACAGGGACTCGTGGGGCTCACTGCTAATGGGGTTTGTGACAGGTAATGCCAAGAACTCATACTGACCCCACAGGGGATGATATCTCTCCTGGAAAATATGAGGAGACCTGCAAGACTTGTTTAAAATCTCTGTGTCAGTGCCATGGATGACAACTGGAGGGAAAAATAAAAAGCCGTGCAATCCCGTGAAGGCTTTTTATGCCTGTGCCTCATTTTAAGCACTGGAGTAGCTGCGTTAATTCAAATTAAACAAAACAACCAGCTGTCCAAGGAGCAGGGGTTCATCTAATCCATATGTAGGTTTTTCTTGAGGAAAACAACATTTTGCAGAGGTCAGCAAGGTTTACTCAGTGGTTCCTACAGCACAAGGCTTTCCCTGCTGCTCAGAGCAGAGGCTCAGCCCAGCCATGGGGCCAGGAGCTGGCTCTGACCATGCTCAGGTGTTCCAGGGAGCAGAGCCATGGCACAGACCCACTCTGATGGGGCACAGAGCCACCCTGATGGGTACAGAGCCACCCTGATGGGGCACAGAGCCACCCTGATGGGGTACAGAGCCATCCTGATGGGGCACAGAGCCACCCTGATGGGTATAGAGTCACCCTGATGGGTACAGAGCCACCCTGATGGGGCACAGAGCCACCCTGATGGGTACAGAGCCACCCTGATGGGTACAGAGCCATGGCACAGACCCACCCTAATGGAGCAAAGAGCCACCCTGATGGGTACAGAGCCACCCTGATGGGGCACAGAGCACATCATGGGGAAATGAAGGCTAGTGCTGCTGCTGTGGGTGCCAGTGCCCAGGCACAGAGCTGGTGTGCCCACCCTGCGTGTGAGCACACACACGTGTGCCCCCAGTGCCTCACACGAGGCTCGGGATCCACCTGCAGCCTTCAGCTCTCTGCTGGGCTAGGGAGTGCAGCAGCCTGCCAGCACACAGGCTGCACAAGTATTTCCTTTGATTGGCTCTAAATTTACACGCTGCTAAATTAAACTAAATAAGGTCTTTTGAAAGAAGATAGGACTGATTAGTTCCGTTCAAACACTCCTTCATTACTCATCCCTCCATCAAGTCTGCTCCTACTCTTATCCAGGTTTTAAAGAAGTTCCTCCCCTACACACAGTCTGAAATATCTTGCTTTGCTGTCCACCAGGGTGGCACATCAGACAGCAGAGCTCTCCCTCACTGAAGCAACCACTTTGTGTCCCACAAAGCAGAAAACCTGCTCACAGCAGCACCCAACACCAGCTCCTGGCACCAAAGAGCCTCTGCCCCCAGAAGCCTTCAGGGACGTGGAGGGAAGCCTCCTCTCCTTCCACCCTTTCACTGGTACCTTGTCCCTACAGTCCACTTTGTTATTTCCTCCTCTCCCTCCTTGGTTTTTGCCAGAAAAGGAAGAGGAAACCAGGAGAGGGACAGAGCAGAGGTAACAGTGCACCTGATGTACTTCTGCAGCCTCCAAAAACGCCTGAGCCAGGGTCTTCCTGAGCAGCAGCCTCTTCCTTTGAGCCACCTCGACCACATCAACTGGATTTTTCTCATTAATTGGTTTTGGAACAGATCTGGATTTCTGACACCCACAGCATGCCTGAGCAATGAGCATCCCCCTGCTTAACTCACACAGTTCAGCAAAGCATCACCTCCCAGTTCCTACTTCAGTGTCTCCTCTTTCCTAAAGGGTCAAAGAACCACCTCAAGGGCCCACAAGCCCTTATTAAACACAGCTAGAGTAAAAGAAAAGCTCCCTGTTTTCATAAGCCAACCTGTGGCCAGAGCCTCCAGCTCTCTCCTGGGACATGGCCAAGCAAATCCAGGCTACAACCAACACCCAGGCTCCTGAGCTGGCACACCCAGAGCACAGTGCACAGCCTCAAACTCCCTCTGCTCCCAGATCGTGATCCTTGTGCCCTTCTGGACAGTCCCACAGTCCTGACCTCAGTCCACTGTGACCACAACACACAATTAATTCCCTCTCACCTCAGAACAAACTAAAGCTTTTTACACAGGAACAGGTTTCTTGGTTTGATTGAGGTTTTTTCAGTTATAAAACAAGCAGCAAAATTGGAATAATGAAAAATAGATGTATCCCTCAAACTTCATCTGCAAGCCTGGAAATAAAAAGAGGAAAAAAAAAAAAGAAAGAGAAATTCAACAAAGCAGTGGCTGAAAGCAAACTCACACTCCCAATAAAAATAGAGTTCACGTGTACCGAGGAGGCTGCTAGCAAATGACAGCACAGCCTCTTCCAAGCCTCCAGCCTCCTGCCTGCCTGGCAGATGACATCTGCACAACAATTAGCACTTTGCTTCAGTCCCAGGTAGGCAGGAGGAGCCAACATGTGCAACAGGGGCTCTGGAGCTCCTGGAGAGGAGCTTCTGTACAGGCTGACATCTCCTTACAGACTGACACACACAGAGAGCAGGAGAGGATTTCCACACAGAATGTTCTGTGGATACAGTGGATTTCCAGAAACAACTCTCACAGCCTGTGAAGCAGAAAGGGTGGTCGTGGTGACCCCACCTGCACACGGAATGTTTGCTTGGATTTGAGGGCATCTTTGGGGGTCCAGCACGTACAGCAGCCAGGCAGCAGCTAAACTGGACTAGGAAGGTCACAAATTCCCCTTGTGCAGAGTGGAGGGGCTGGTTTTTTCTCAATAATCCTTTTTGTCAAACAAAATCAAGCACTAGGGAAAGAGCAAAGGGTCAGACTCTGAGAAGTCTCCTCTGCTGGCAGTAACCCTCCTGTCAGAGATGGGGATGTTGCTGGCTGGGAGGTTCTGCTCCACAGCTCCAGAAATCCTGGTCTGCACCAACAGCAGCAGAAAACAGCCCAGAGCTGTGCTCCCCATTAGCAGGGACATTCCAGTGAGGGCAGAGCTGTGCACAGGGGGCTGCAAGCCCCGGGAATGCAGCTCCCACAGCCACAGGTGACAGCCCCAAGGCAGCCAGAGAGGAGCACATGTCATTGATGCCTCCTGCTGCTGGCAGCACTGCCCTCACAGCCCAGCACAGAGCCCACACTGCCCGTCCTGTGCCACTCCAACAAATCCTCCAGGAGCCTCATCTGAGCCCTGACATGCTGCTCCAGGAGAGCACACAGACATCCCAGAGTCCCTCAGCCCCAACATCAGCCTCTGGCTTTGCAGCCAGCTGGAAGCAGAATTCCAGAATCACTGAGCTTGGAAGAGACTGCCAGGACCATTGAGTCCAAGTTGTGCCTGATCCCCACCTCGTCCCCTGCCCAGAGCACTCAGTGCCACCTCCAGCCCTTCCTGGGCACCTCCAGGGATGGGAACTCCAAACTCCCCTGGGCAGCCCCTCCCAATCCCTGAGCCCCCTTTCCATGGGGAAATTCCTGCTGTGCCCACCCTGAGCCTGTAGGCAATTTCCTCTTGTCTTGTCCCTCATTCCCTGGGAGCAGAGCCTGACTCCAACCTGGCTCCTCCCTCCTGGAGAAGGTTCCCCTGAGCCTCCTTTTCTCCAGGCTGAGCCCCTTTCCCAGCTGCTCCTCACAGTTCCATACACTGCTGGGACTCTCCAGCCCCTTCCCAGCTCTGTTCCTATCCCTGGACATGCTCCAGCCCCTCCATGTTTTTCTTCCCATGAGAGCTCAGAACTGGACACAAGACTGGATGTCCCTCAGCAGTGCCAGCACAGGGGACAGGCACTGTCCTGCTCCTGCTGCCACCCCAGTGCTTATACAAAAACACCAATTATCTCCAAGAATAAGCAATACCAATAAGCTAATCCTTGTTTTCACCTAGGGATGACCTGAGGGAGCAGGATTGGTATTACAGCCTTACAAACTGTCGGCAGGTTAACTCAGGGCAGGTTTCTGTCCAGCCAGCCTCACTGAGATGGCAAGGGGAGCACCAGCCAGGCAGGGCAGCCCAGGGAGCAGCAGTTGTTTTCCAGCCCCCTCACACCTCCAGGATCCCAGTGGAGAGGGTGTAGCTGCCACACAGACCATTCCATTCATGTCGCTTATGAAATGGCTTTAAAAAAACACTTATTCTTCTTGCCTGCTCCTCATCATTTACTCCTACTAGGACTCTGCTCTGGCATGTTAAAAACACTCCTACACAAAGGGAAAAGTTGTGGTAACACCTTCTTGCTGCCTACAGAGAACCCACACAGCAAGGAAGCCACACTTTGAGGCTGGTAGGAATAAACTGGGCTGGCTGGGCCCAGCCTGAGCAGGGGCAGCAGGTCCTGCTCCAAACTTGAACCAGCTCACAGGAGGGAATTGTAACACGGGCACAGGGTGGCAGGGGCAGGATAACCATGGCACAAACACATGTTTACAGAGCTTGGCATCTACTGAGCACTCATGCAACCTTTGTAACCGCTGCTAACAAATAATAACAATAAATATTAATAACCCCTCCAGGCTACCTGTGCAGCCATCAGCTCACATCAGCCCCTCGAGCAGCAGCTTGGCCATGACACCACCCAACACAGCTCTGACAGCCCTGCCAGATACCAGGAGCAGGACAGGGATGTGTCCAGCAGCAGGAGACAGCCCAGCAGTGCCTGGGCACAGTGGGAGCAGCTCCTGGCACCAGCAGCTTCACCAGCACTGCCACAGCTCCCCCAAGAGCAAGGGAGGCGTTGTTGTGTGTTGGATAAAGCCAGAACCGCCCCTTCTACACAGCCACAGCAACCCTGACCCTGCTGTTTATACAGCTCGCACAGTTTAACACTAAGCATCGTTTAGTCTATCATTTAAATTTACTTAATTAATTCATTCAGCAAGCTGCATTCACACAAAACGCTGCTCTCCAGAGGGCAGGAGCACAGCTTTGAGCTGGGGTGGTGTGAAGGCTGAGCAAGGCTGCCCTCATCCTCGTTAGCGGCCGTGGCACAGGGGCCACGCTCATTAGTGCTGCTGGCAGAAGGGGCCACGCTCCACCGGGGCTCAGCACGACCCCAATTCCATGAGCTGCCTCCCCCAGACCCTCCACGCCAGAGACAGACTGCTGAGTCCAGCATGGGGAATCTTCTCTGCCAGCATGGAGTGTGCAGAAGCAGAGCGTGCCTCGGAGATCAGAGGCTGAATTTATCATTTATTATTTATAAGCAGCGCATCTCTCTGAATTTCTGGCAGCTGCTCTCGCAGGGCTCTGCTCTGCCTGCACACCACATGACACTGACTCCTCAGAGCTCTGGGGTTGGCAGGGACCTCTGGGCCCACACCAGAGCACTGGTGCTGATTTGCTCCAATTTAGGACTTCAGGACTTGCCTGGAGATGAGAGTGCACAGGGACCTTCAGGACAAACATCTTTCTAAAAGCTGTCACACTGCCTGACCTCCACCACATGAAACAGCTTTTCCCTTCCTCTTCGCCTTCCCACCACCCCAAATCCCAGCCAAAACACCTCTCATCCTACCCATACCTATTCCCTTCTCCCACTCCTTGCTGCAATTTCCCATGCACAGCACAGACAATAAGTGATGTTTTCTCCTCCCCTCAGATCTACCCTTTCCACCAGTTCCTATTTGCAAGGTGACACGTTGCCTCACACTATCCCAGGAGTCTCCCAGCATTCTGTGTGTTTTTATCCCCTCTGCTTTCCCGAGCTTGGAGAATCTAACAGGAAAGAAAGCACATGTTGCACTAACAAGGTCCCAGAGAATCCTGATGTCCCACTGCAGCGGGGCCCACGAATTGCCAAAGATTTAACTGGCTTGTTCCCAGCCTCTCTGGAAACAGCTTTTTGTATTTTCCAAGTTCCTGCTGTTCACCCATGGTTCTCATAGGGAATAACAACCTCCTTCCCCTGTCAGATGCCAGCTTCCCTATAAAGAAACTCAATTAAGAGGTTAAGAAACCATGAAAAACAAATTCCTGCTCAGTGTTACAGAAATCCAGCGGTGATGGATCCAGCACACGACTCCCACAGCAGTAGCCACACCACACTGCCTGCCCAGCACAACCATCCCTGCCCCTGGCTGAATCTCAGTCAGGAGCCCCAGCTCAGCCTGCAGGTTTTCTTCCCACGGGGATTGCCAAGCCAAGGAACCCCTGCCAGTCCCTGCAGAGCACTGGCACAGAGCTGCCCCAACAGTGGGCACGCAAAGGACTCCTCCAGCTGCCCTATTGATCTGCCAGGAGCCACGAGCTGTGAGCTTCATGAAAAATGCATTTTCTCACCTCTCCACAGAGCGTCAGTCGGTGGTGACAGCTCTGACTCCCTGTGACAAGCCAGGGGACCGGGAGCAGCAGGGAGCAGGATGGCACACAGGCAGCAAACGTGGGGCTCACCTGCTGCATGCCCTGGGTATGTGCACAGGAATAACATGGCATAGCAGCTTGTGGATTGAGCTCATGGAATGCCTGGCTGGATGTCCAGCCCTGGCTTGGCTCCCACATGCTTCCAGTTTTGTGGCAAGCTCCCAGATGAAAAGGCAGAGGCCACTGGGATCCACCTCGTGGGTCAAACCCAGTCAGGAGATGCCAGACTGGCAGCAAAACCTGGGATAAAGCCCTAACAAGCCAATCTCAAACCCACCCCTGAAGGGGAGGAAGAAGCTCTCTGGGGATGAACACAACCTGCTGCCACACAGGCTCCCTCAGGACCAGTCCTGGCTTTGTCCCCAGTCCCTGCATCAATCTGGACACATCAGTGCCCACGCTGGGGCTCAGCTGCTCCATTCCAACACTGACACCGTGGTTACAAACACTGAGGTCAGCAGCAGTAGCTCCCTGTGCTTGGATCAAAGGCTTGATGCAAGTTTGCTTTTTTCCGTCCCTGCACTGGTCCTTTCTCAGTGGTTGCAGAGGATGCCTTTGTTAAGCAATTAAATAAGCCCTGGGACAGGAATGAGCATGAAGGAAGAGCTGAGAGATTGCCAGTCCCACCATCCAGAAGTGACTCTTGTGGTCATTGCCGTTCCTCTATCCAGGCATTTCCCACCAAGACTGAAAAGCAAGTCTTGCTCCCCAACCATCAAAGCTTCCCCAGGACAAAGCCAAAGCAGAACAGCCAGCCACTGCTGGCAGCATTCCTTCAACAGGGTTTTTCCTAAGGAAATTTAAATTAAAACAAGTCCCAAGGCCTGCAAATGCAGAAGCAAATGCACAGACGCAGAAAGCAGAAAGAGAACATAATTCCTTCCCTCTCATGTTGTTCATCTGCCACCCCTGCTTTGGGGAATGGTTTGTTGCCTTTTAGAGCTATTTTAGTTGTTACTTGCAGCAATGTGTGGAGAAAACAGTTGAAATGTGATGGTGCAGCATTCTTTTTAATTAAACAATCCCTCAGGCACCACGGAATGGCTCCAGTCAAGCCCAGGACACTGCAGGTCTGCCTCCTTGTGGGGAGATGCTGGCCCCACTCCTCCAGCACAGCAGAAGGTCTCCCAGGCCCCTCTGGAGGTCTGCTATCAGATGGCCAAGATCTTCTGCAGGCTTTGTCCTTCCTGCTGCCATCCTGGCTTTTTGCCCTGTCAGCCTCTGCTAAGCAGAGCTTTGATCCTCCAAGCAACTCCTGATTCAGGGACCTTCTTTCCTTCTGCTGCCCAAACACGAAGGACATGCAGCTGGAGCTCCCCATCACCTCACCTTCAGATGGGAAGGCTTTGATGTGGTACAGAGTGCCTAGATCTGAGATTCCTCATGTCTCTTCAAACAGCAGCAGAGCCACAGCTTGTGATCTGTGCAAAAGAGCATTTTCCTTGGGGATGGAAGTCACGCCAGTGTTCATCTCCACCTCATCATGGCAGAACAAGCTGCATCGGCACTTCAAAGAGCTCCTCAGCCTTAAATCCTTATAAAACGCTGACTAAGTGGAGAACCTGTCTCTGAACATCTCATGAATCCCAGCAGAGGTTATGAAACAGCTTTCCTGTGACTGCCTGCACTGCCATGGGACCCTGCATGTGCCACTGGAACCGCAGCACCATGGGCTCCCCTCACAAGGAACGCTCTGCTGCCCCAGGAGATCCGCATTCACGGGTTGTGGGGAGAGAACTAAAGAGCCAGTCAAGCTCCCAGGTCCCTCCTGGGCTCCATGACCAGGCTCCCTGCTCCTCAGAGCCGTGGGGTTCACTCAGCAGAACTTCAGCTCCATCCCCATTGCCCCTCAGCCACAGCACTCCTAAACCTGCTCTAAGGAAGAACAGAGACGTGTTCTGAGTGGGTTTCCTCCACAATTTTCTCTTCTAAGGGACAATTACTCTGTTTGTAACCTCAGTGCCTTCCAGTGAAAGCACTGTTTCTCATCTGGAGCTCAGACCAACAGCAGGAGATCCAGACACTCAAAAGGAAAATCCTTTTGGTGAGACACCCTATAAAGAGCCATTTCATGGACTGGCATATCTCAGTATTGAGCAGCACTGCTCCACAGAGGGTTCTTCCTTTGACAGTCCTGGCTGTCACTGTACCTGCTGGCTCTGCAAACACCCAAGCAGCAGCCAAAGGACACAGGGACTTTCACTCCCATGTCTTGGTGTTTGCTGTGAGATGATTGGCAAAGCCAAGAGCTCGAAATCAGCTGTCAGAGCGAGCAGCAGGCTGTTCCCTCACATACCCTCAGCTCTGATCCAAGAGGCACCTGCAGCACCTTCCTCTCTGCTGTGAGACACTAGAACATCCTGAGCAGCTGCCTGTGCATCCTGGTGGTGCCGTGGCAGGTGGGACATGGCACATCCACCACAGGTTTGCCACACCACATCTGTACATGTCTGAGCTTCTCCCACGATAACTGCAGCTCTCAGCTGTCCCCTCCTGCACACAGGTTTTCTACCCAGCCGTTCTGCAGAGCTCCTCCATCAGCTGCCATCTAAATGAAGCTGCTCTGTGAATCCAGGCTGTTTCAGTGACAGCCTCCACAGCGACTTCCAGTGACCACACACGTCACACGTCAAGACAAGTTTTAGCACTGACCCCAATGAGGGAGTGAGAAATCTCCACGCGCCCAGAGGCAGGCAGGGGCAGTTCCTCATATGTCAAAGGGAACAGCAGTGGGAACAGGCCACATGTTTTTTGAGGCAAGGACCCTGACAAATGGCACATTTTTGTGCTATTCAGGAAGAAACAATAACTACAGTGGCCTCCAGTCTCCAGCTCTTTTAAGTCTGTACTTAAAGAAAGAGTGCCCCAACACTTGTAATTCCTTATGTCTGATCACTTACCATAAGCCTGGCATTCTGTTAGGTCAGAAAACCAAATATCCAAAAGGCCTCTCAGCTGGAGGCCAGAAAGCCCTAAGCTATCTTGAGAAACCAAGATCCCCTCTAAAATACATCCTGTAAACTAAAATTAAGCCCATCTAGTGAGAAATACTTTGAAATAGGAAGATATCAGGCTATTCCTTCAAGCCTCTCATTGAGGCATCTGTTAAATATGCTAATTTGCAAGGTCTATAAATTGTATACCATGTGTGTGCATTTCAGCACATTCCACCTTGGTGAAGTGGTGCACCATAAAGATCTTTATTAAATACCAAGATAAAAACCCTTTATCCCCTAACTGTTTCTGGCTCCTCATTTTAAGACCAAGGAAAAGGCATCACCTGGTGGGTTCTGTGTGCCCAAGGGCATAGAACAGCAGCACCCAGGGCTCCATGCACAGCTCCAGGATGATCTCCTGGGAACACGTTCCCAGCACACATAACTCTCTGTCTAATCAGGCACTCAGCCCTGTTTTGGAGGAGATTTACAGAGAGGTTTTTTTTCTCTTGGAAGCAATAATAGATGGACAGCAGGAAAGGGAAGAAATTAATGAACAAGTAATCATTCCCAAAGTTGCAAATAGGAGCAATTCCTCATTCTGAGACAACTCTGGAAAACAAGATTAAAATTAAAATTAAAAAAAAGGGGACATATTCTGAAAACTGCAGGTAATAGAAAAGATAAAATGTATTTACACTATCTCACAGGGGACATGTACTTTTTATTCTGCTGAGGAATGTAATATTCTGCTGCTCATTGCAGAGCTAAAAGGGTGTCCTAAAAAAAGGAACTTAACAAAGTATTTTTCGTGGCAACTGGGTCTGATTCCAGAACACAGGTTCTCCTCTGCCTCGCCATGGGAGCCACAACCAGCACCTGCAGACACACCCAACACACAAACACCATTAATAATCCAGGCCAGCAGCACCGTTACCAAGCAGCAGAAAGGAGGCTGGGATGGCAGGGGGGGTCACAGCCACGCTCTCTGCACTGATGTTTCCTAAGAGGAGGAGGCAGGGCTGCCTTCCTCCACTTCCCAGCGCCCGCAGAGCCGCGGCTGCCAGCGAACAGACTGTGCCTCAAGTAGCCGCCAGCAGAAACAATTTGTCATGTGTCAGATCAAATAAACTCTTATGAGGCCACTGTGCTCCCTGAAGCAGACGGCTGCCAAACTCCAGAGGAGAAATCCAAGGAAGCGAGCTGGCCGTGTCAGCCCCGAGTGCTTGAGGAGCCCAGCACACTCCTTGTTGTGAGACTGCAGATCCTGTGCAGCACCCCATACCAGACAGACACCAGCAGCTCCCATCAGGAACAAGGGTTTGGTGTTTAAATTAGCACTCCACATAGTCCAGAAACTCCACATTCCTCATCCAGTGGCACAGCACATCGCTCATCCCAGGGAGGCCTGAGGAAGGCTGGTATCTGCCAGGTGTCTGGAATGGGCTGCAATGGATTATCACTTGTCTGAGCAAGTGCTTCTCCCCTCCCAGCCAGCACATGCTCTCCTGCTACAATAATTCCCTCAAAACTGCATTACAGATTACTACTTTTTCATTTTAAATAGACTTATTTTTGTTCACTCTCAAGCACCATTGTAATTCCCCATGTATTGGGCTTGTGCCCTTGTGCTGAGGCCCCTTGCAGGTCCTGTTTGCTGCATAGTCCTGCAAGAGCCACTAAAGCACAGGGCCCGGGCATGTCCTTGTCTGTGATCCTGCTGGGCAGAACAAACCCCTGAAGTTGCTGTGGGCACTTCTGCAAGAATAAATCATGCCAGCAGTACTGTGAGGATCTCAAATCACTCACCTGCTCATGCAAAGACCAGGCTCAAGCACTCCCTGGTCTGCACAGAGGGCACATCCCTCAGCCCAGGGCTCCGCCACTGGCTCCAGATGATCCAGTGTGCCAGTGTGCTCCATCTGGGAGCAGCCACCTGAGCCCTGCCACAGCCAGGAAAGCCTCTCCTTCTATAGATGATGGATAATGGCCCCATAAAAGTGAGTCTGCAAGAGGCCTGAAGTTCCTAGCTGGAAGGAGATTAGTTTATGGCACAGTGAGAGGAGTCACAGGCAGAAAGGCAGGAGATGCAAAGGAAGGACAGGAGAAGCTGGACATGTTGCTTCAAGTCACCAGAAAGCAACATCCTGCCCCAAAACCCAGCAACAGAAACTTGACACTGCCTATCAACAAAACAAAGTGAGCAAATGGGAAATCTGGCAGCCTAAAGCAAGGAACAAGGGAAGAACAAGGATTCAGGCATGGGGCATTCCCCCAGCATTAGCAGGGCCAGTACAAACCTCAGCTGTGAGGGGTTTTTCCAGTTTATTTAAACAGCATCCGGTGCCTGATGATGAGTTCTATTTATACCCCTTCTATCTGTACCAGGACTCCTCTCCAGCCACAGGGACTGGCAGGAGCACAGGACCCCATCCATTGCTCCAGGAGCCTCTCACCAGCTCAGAACACAACCCTCAGCCGGCCCAGGCACCAGGAGAGCTGCAAAGGACTCACAGTGCTGCTTCCAGCAAGGAGCAAACAACACAGGCTGTGCCTGGAACACGGCAAGCGTTACACTGAGATGCCAGGGAGGAGGAGGAGGTTACAGCCTCCAGTCTGTCATTTCCAGCCATGCTTTTCAGGCAGCTACAGCTGCACAGACATCAGGAGTCAGGTTCCCACAGATTCCCAGCCTTTGCACGCTCCAGTTTCCAGCCAGCAGCTCTCTGGACTGTGACCCAGCCCAGCTCAGCGGTGGAAAGCAGTGCCAGCTCCAGGCACAGCCCTTGCCCCCAGCCTTTGAAGGCAGGTTAAGCAGGCAAAGCCTTAGGCATCAACCCAGGACATGGCTTGAACTCACATCTCTGAATGGAGACTCTGCCTCTGAAAAATTAATGCTTTGTTCAGCTCTCTGCCTTTGGGAGATTTCTGAGAGAATCAAAGGGCTGGAGTGCAGCGGGAGTCACACTCACATTGGGTTCCTCAGCAAACTCTGGTTCTGTTCCTGAACAATGGTAATTTCTCCAGACACCTGGAGAAACCAAATCTGCCTCAGCCAGCCCATCTCACCCTGCTCCTCAAATCTGAACAAAGGAGCCCATTAACAGCACCTGTGACAAATTTCTTTACCCAAGAACACGTGTCCAAGTGCCACGCTGTGAGCACTCAGATGGTTCCCAGAAACCTCCTGCTGATGTGGAACATTCTGCCCGAGCTTCCCCACATACACTCTGTACTTGATTACCCCACGCTTGCTGGGAGAAGAGGAACAAAATGCACTCCAGAGTCACTTACTGATTCCTGATTTGAGTACAACCATGGCAGCAACACCATTTTTCCCTCCCTCTCCAAGGCTGGCACATGCCATGTCCAGTTCCCAGAGACAGGAACCTCACACCCAGCCCTTCTGTTCTGTCACCCTCAGGAGGGCCCATCTGGAGGAGCCATCACACACTAGGTACCAACACAGTATTCAAAACTACATGCAGAACTTGCAGAAGCACTTAGATCACCCACGGCTCCTGCTGGAAATTTTCCACAGTGTAAGAGTTTATTTTGTGAGCAGGAAGGGAGCAAGAAAATTAATTAAAGCAGAGTAAGAAGAAAAAACTCCTCCTGAAGTGAGTTAAATACACTAAAGCAGCAGTTGTGAACAGGCCAAGTCCATTTTAAGGGCTATACATTTTCACTTCCACAGTCTTGAAAAGGAAAATGAAGAGACTTCGTTCTGTATGCATATTGTCCACCATTTGTTATTGTCTGTCTATTGATGCTCAGTTGAAAAACAAAATTTAATTAAACCCCACAGTACTGCATTGCCTGCCTTTGAAATATGCCTGCATTAGTGGATCATTACAGTAAATGAAATACAGCTTCATATCGGATTTTTCAAATAACGTCCTAAAACTGTTACAAATTAAATAATACTCCTGCAGAGAGAAATTAAGAGACAGTGTTTTTAGCAAGGGCAAAGAGATGTTTACAGATGAAGTCTGGAATAAGACATGGAGGCAATGAGGCAGAGTTGTCACAGGGCCCTTCCAGACCTTGTTGGGAGGGTTCTGTGTACCAGAAACTAGAAAGGAAAGAGTGTGCCAGGGGCAGGCACACAGAAAGGGCAGTGTCCCCAAGCCCCCAAGAATGTCTGCATGACCAGAACAGGGTTTTGGGGTGTGCTCAACCCAGAGAGGTGTTTCTGCATGGGGGAGAACTCACTGCAGCCACACACCCTCCACGTCCTCCCCAAACCCAGCCAAAGCAGCAGCAGCCATGGGAGGTGAAGCCTTGTAACCACTCAAAGCATTGAAAGCCTGGACACTCAGTGGGCAAGGAAAGGGATCCAGGAAGGTGCTGTTGTGGCAGGATGACAAATACCTACACAGGGAGGAGAAAAGCAACAGGAGCTTTGTTATCTCGGGGTAAGTAAAAGCACAAGTGGGTCAGTGAGTCAGCATTGGGCACAGCAGCAATGCCTGATGTGGAACACAGCAAAGCAGGTGAATATTGAATGAGCTCTGGCTTCAAGAGATCTTCTCCTTAATAGCACCTGAGCTGATGCCAAGTGTTCTTTGACGATTTATTTACTCCAAGAAACCATTTTCCCTAAATAAGAGGAGCCCGTTACCGCATCCTTCTTCACGTGAGCCCGGAAAAGGCTGTGCCCTGCAGCTCCTGTGGCCTCATCTCCATGGTGATGCACCAACACACACACACACACTGACTCCAGCAAGAAGGCAAACCTCCCCAAAGGAAAGGCTGAACCTCCCAAAAAGAAAGGCTGAACATGCCCAAGGGAAAGGCTGAACGTGCCCAAAGGAAAGGCTGAACATGCCCAAAGGAAAGGCTGAACGTGCCCAAGGGAGAGGCTGAACAGCCCCCAGGGAAAGGCTGCAGGTGGCAGAGCTCTCAGCAGCACCAGCCCTGGCACAAGGTGTGCTGCAGGTGTTGGCAGGCAGGGCTTCCCTGAGAAGCAGAGCAGGTCAGCCTATCAACAGGCTGGAAATAAAGAAAACCTAGCAAGGGCACCTCTGGATCCATTTTATAGGAAAACAGCACATTTCCAGCTGCTGTCCATGCCAGGGAGCAGCAACTGAGAGACAAGTTCCTGTAGTTCTCATCAGCCTGTGAATCAATTATTTATAGGAAGAAGGTTCAGCATATAATCATTGAAAGCTGTCAACTTCCAACCCACACAGAGCTTCCTCTGTGGAAAGGCTGCTGGTCTGTAAGCCAGGGACTCCTCACCCCTCATGTCACAGGATTAAATGAGCAGCTGTGACACGAGGGGATCCATTACACTACAGCCACAATGAGCTCTGGCACCCCAAGGCACTAACAGCACTCAGCAACATCGGGCAAAAACCACAGGAACACAGCAAATGCAGCCCAGCATCCTTCCTAAAGGAAAAATAGTGGTGAAAGGGCATTGGGAGTGATGTAACAGGGCTGGCACATGGAGCAGCTGGGGAAGGAGACTCTGACAAAGCTCTGCGGGGCCAGCCTGTCGAAGGCAAGGCAAGCACAGCACTCAAGCACCAGCCCAGTGCTCTCCTACCCCCACAGCAAAGCCTCTGTAGGGATCAACAACTCTCAGCCACTCACCTGCACACCCCCAATGCTCTCCATCAGGAGACTGGCTTTGTGCTTCCCAGGCTGTGGCAAAGCCACCCCTAATGGTTAAGAGCAGCACAAACAGCTTGCAGAGAGGATGGAGATTGCTGAGGCTCTGCAGCTTCCGAGGGTGGGAGCAATCCTTGAGTGCCACAATCATCAGGCTGTGGGAGCACGCCAGGAGCAGGGCAGACAGAGGCTGAACACGAGCAGGCTTCACACTCCCAGGTACTGCAGGAAACGTGCTCATCCTCAGCTCACCAGCACTCTTTGAGCACAGCCAGAATGAGGTCTGAACATTAAAAACACACCAGAGTGCTGCTCCCAGTCTGCTGGAGGAAATAAAGGGAGGGGGATGTCTGATGGGGAGGAGAGGGCGCAGCACAGGCACCTCTGGAAGAGCCCTGCCTCTGCAGTTCAAGGTTAAACACCTCCTTTGCACTCATCTCTGAATCTGCCTCTCTTTAAAGCTGCACCAGGTAATTAGAATCATTATAACTATTATTAGACCATAATATTATTATAGCATTTTTGCTACACTTGACATCTGTTGGCTGATAGATTTAACTGGTACATAAGAAATAACTGTGCAGAGATTTCTTGAAAATGAGCGCCAACACAGAAGACATTAAAGCATTCTGTATTCAAAAAGTTAATTTTATGGAAGGACACTTGAAATAAAAATTCTAAAATTAGGTTAAACCTTTAAAACCTGCCATTGAAGGAATTATTTGGGCTTTAAGTAGGCAACCATTTAAAAAATCCTGACTTTTATTTAGATGCTGGAAGACATATATGTGGCTTGGTATATCATTCAGATCAACATATGCATCTTTTTCCCATCTACTCCAGAGATTTCTAAATCATCCTTCCATCTTCCTTTCGCTCTCTCTGCAGCAGGCACTTGAATTATTTGGGCAGAGTCTGACTGCACAGGGAACCAGTATAATCAGGACTCTTACAACCTGCTGTCTGCAAATCCTATAGAATTATCAGCAAACACACATCCAGAATAAAATACAGCTTCCTGCAGCGCAGGAAGCCCAAAGGGCTTTGCAAACTAGACTTGGGATGCAATTTATCCACCACTGAGATTCAGCTGTAAGCCAGAGTGGAACACAACCTTTCCATCCATATTTAACTACAGCACACAGTCCCCTGGAGAAAAGTGAGGAAGAATCCAACAGAAGCCATAGGAAGGTTTTAGGGAGACTGAATTTTCTGCCCTGGAACTGAAATTAGGTCAGGGCATCCACCAAGTTGGACACAATGATGCTTGTAGGTGCATTCCAACTCAGAATATTCCATGATTCCATAACTCTACCATCAGCCACAGACCAATAGAAAGAGGGCACAGCATCTCCATCCTGTTGATGGTGTCCCTGAAGCACAGATGGATTGAACAGCTGGGTACCACAAGTTACCAGCCTGGAGAGGAGGAAGACATGAACACCTTGTGTTGTCCTTAAATTCAGTGGGGCCCAAATTTCGCCCCACAGTTACACCCATGTGCAAAGAAAGATGGAATAGCACTTCAGAAAAGGACCAATTCTTGAACCTCAGGCAGCTGAGCCCAGCAGCTCAGTACTCACAGAACTCAGGGAGGGTAGAGCTAGGCAGAGATGTTTGCTCCAGTGAAATCTATTTCAGCTCTTCCTTAAGCAGTTGGCACTGAGGTGACAGCAGAGGCCTGGTGCAGTGAGGTGTCTTGCAACCACACCCACCATGACATACTATTTAGGAATAAAAATGAGCATCATTAATTTCTCCAGAGCAGGTAGTTTTATCTTTTCCAGAGAAGAGCAACCACACAAGGAACTTGAAATTGCTTGAGGAGAAAAATGCATTTTTGCTACCTTAGCCACATACAGACAAGCTCAACTCTCACTGAGGAGAGACTTATAGAGAGAAAAGGGGAGCAGGACATGCTGGACACAACTTCCCCCATGCACAGCCCACTGCTGAGGCAGCTCTGAACGGGAAGCAGGGCTGAGGATTGTCCCAGAGCTGTGACAGCCCCAGCAAGCATCAGCAAGAAGCCCCAGGTGAACAAAGTTCATGAAAGCTCTTAAAAATCACCTCAGCTTTCAGAAGGAGAGCACAACACAATCCTCCCCTACAGAGACCTGCCCATCACAACTCTGACCAGCACAAAGCAGGTTTTTCACTCTATCCATCTGATACTTTCAATAGCCAGAGGAGCTGGGTCCGGGCAAGCTCACCTTCATGAGGCCCAGTGCTCATTAATAAGAAAAAAAAAGACCAACCCAAAGCAACTCAATCCCACACACTTAAGGGGTAGCCATCAGCAATTCCCTGTCACCACAAGAGAAATCCTTGTGTATGAGCCCTGGGAGCTCAGCCCAGGTCTGCTTCTCTTCAACCTTTCCATTAATAGTTTGAACAAAGAAGAGAAAGCACTTTTATAAAACCTGAAAGGATGCCCAGGAGTTAAGAGCTGGAGGCACTCTGGAGGTCATGATCGGAATTGATAAACTGAAGAAAAGTTCCCAAAACACCAACAAATCAATAGAAAGAAAAGCTAAGAAAACAATGCTAAGAAGTGTACTTGGAAACAACACAAACAGAGATCAAGCACACAAACAGAGTCCAGGGGAAAGTTCCCCAGACAGAGGGAACCTAGGGAAAACTGGGGACCAGACTAAATGTGCCAGCACTGTGACACCACAGCTCCAAAGAGCTGAACTCCCCTCTGTGATCCAGAAACATAAAATACCCAGTTCTGGGCTCTGTGCTGGTATCAGCTCTGAGGTACACACAAACCAGAGGGTCTGGGCAGCCAGCAGAGCAGTCAGCAGTATAAAACATGCTGCCCTATACCAGCTGTGGAGGGGTTTCTCCATCCCTGCTCCCTCCAGGGCCAGTCCCAGCTCTCAGATTTTAGCAGGGTTTACTCACAAGGAAAACCAGCCACAGGACTCCCCACTCTATGAAGGCAAGACACAAACTGGCTGCTCAGTTTGCTGCAAGGACAAGTTAGATGGGCTGTCAGGCTCTGAGAGTGGGATTCCATCAAGGCCCAGAGGGAACTGGGCCCTGTCCAGATCTGCACTACCATCCATCGCTGCCCAGCCTGGAGCCAAGCATCTCTCACCTGGCTCAGGACAGGGGCACGGACAAGGAGGCTGTTCCAGCCCTGTATTTCCTTTTAGCATCCTCCATCTGGCTACTCCTACAGCAGTGACAAAGCCAAATGAACAGCCTTCTCTTCCCCAAAATACAACAGAGCTCCTCATCCTGCTGAGGGGCACCCACACAACACAGAGCCAGCACTGCTGTGACCATTTCCATTCACGCTTTCCTTATCCCTCACTAACAGAGCTCATCAAGCTTCATTTGCCACCTGCTGCTGCAGCAGAGAAGCCAGCAGGGAATGGGATGCTGCCCTGGGGGAGGGCATGGTTTCCTAGCTTCCATCCTCCCCTTCCACCCCACTGACCTCTGCAATGCCTGAAGCCCATAGGGGCCATCACCCAGCCCTGCCCACCCCAGACACCTTAATTTGAGGGGACAGTTGTTAAAAGCCATTGCCACAAGGTGTTACAAAGCAGGTGACACCAGAACACAGCTGCACCAAACCCAACCAGCAGCTTGGGAGAAAGCCAGCGAGGGGGCAAAAGCTACAAATCTCATGCAAAAGCAGGGCTTAGCTCTCAGGAACGTTTCACATTTCCCAAAGACTCAGAGGGATTTGGGGTTTTGCTGAGCTGCCTCGTGAACCACAGCCAGAATGGATCTCACGGTGAGCAGGCGCCATCTCCCTTGGCAGGGCTGCTTCCCAGAGATCCGCAGCCTTGTGTCACTTCCCACTGCAGGTGCTAAGAATATCTGTGTGCTCATAAAATATAGCAACCCGCTATTGAGAACTTATCAACAAAGTGCTCGACAAATCTTAATTAAAGCTGATTCACTTCCCTCACGAGCCTGAGTGGAGCGTTATTTCTCAGAGGAGAACGCTGGGTGTAAGAGCTGAGATGGGTTACAAAAGCCACAGAGGGAGTCAGTAGCACAGAGGATTAGCACATGGAAAGGCTGACTATTATCCCTAAATTTATCCAAATAATCCACTGCCTCACAAATTCTCAAGGTATGGCTGCTGTGCATTCAACCCCATCTGCTCAACCCAAGCAGAAGCAGAGACAGGTGTGGGGGTGCTGGAGTTTGCCAGGTGTTTTATTGCTCAGGCTAAAGGAATTCTCCACTGTAAAAATGAAGAAGGTGGTGGCAGTAGCACCAGCCCTGCTCTTGTGCTGCTTCAGGACACAGGGACAACACTGTGTGTTCAAAGGCTGTTCCGACAGCTCACCAGGAATTGTTTCCAGCCGATTTCTTACCAAGAATCATATTTGTATCCTTTCAAATTTAGTAAATACATGGTCACACAGACAGCAGCCTCCAGGAACTCGCAACACTGCTCTCCCACCTCTGGTAGCTGGACTCCTACACTGAAGTTTCTGGGACAGCATTTTGGATACTTCCACCACAGAAATACCCTAGAGGCTGCTGAAAAACTAAGTGGATCAGGCTGGGTCATTTTAAGGCAGGATTGGGGGAAAGAAAAGACAGAAACTTAGAAGTGCATCCCTTAACAGTGCTACTCCCAGAGAACAAATTAATTCAAATGATCACAGGGAGCAGGAGCACTGCGGCAGCACCTTGGGTAAATGACAGGGCATGTCACCATCTTCTAACATCCTCTGGACACTTATCTGCACTTAAAAGGCTCCTGCCAGGCTGTGCACGGACCAGCCTCTTTCACAGACAGCTCCACCACAGAAATGCCTCTGCTGATCACCCTCCTTTGGCAGGCGCACTGAGCAGCACCAGCGCAGGCAGCTCTGCCTCTGCGCTGCACTCAGACAGGGTTAGTTCTAGCAAAGAAACACTGCAGAATAAATAACTTAAGAAATTGTGTCTATAGAGTTTGGTGTAAACCCAGACCCTCCTGAAGGTGGGCAGCATCAGAGCTCTGTCAAAGCTCACTCCTAATGCAAGTGTTAGTCAACCACTGAACTTAAACATTTTAAGGCAACATTCCAAACAGCGTTTATATATAAAATCCCATTTGCTCAGCGTTCTCCTTCCTGGCCTTGTGGAATGCATCATTTCACCAGTTCTCCTGCCAGAAAACCATATGTGGGCTTGTACCAAAACAATTAAACCAGTTTTAAAATTCAGACCTCGTGTTAGAGAGCGCACACCCTGAAGAAACATCCATTTTAATATCCCAGAGCTACTTCAATTTTTCCAGCACGTTTTTATTCCACAGCAGCCTGGGCACACAGTAGGCCAGAGGTCACGCAGCCTCGTGCTCCAGGCAGGATCCAAACTGTGCCCGTTGTGGGAAACTCACGTGTAAGATTTTTGTTTAAAAGCCCTGAGTGTAAGGGACCCCTGCCCTGCTCCGACTGTGTGCCTAAGTGCCCCTCACAGGGCACGCGTTTGCTGCAGCACTCCAGCCGCACAGGCTGCCCGTCCTGCCGGGCCTGCCGAGCCTCCGGGGCCCACGCAACGTCCCCAACGGCCCGGCCACAGCCAATGAGGGGAACCGGGCCGGCGGGCAGCCTCCCCCCGGCAAGGCCTTACCGCCGGGTCCGCTCGCGCGAGGGCAAAGCAGGGAGGCAGCAGTGGGTACCCCCGGGCCGGGACCAGGGCTCCATCCCGGATCGCAGATCCCCGACCCGGAGCTACGCCCTGGCCCTCACAGGCCGCCAGCACCACCGCCCCCTACTACCCCATCATCCCGACTCACCGCTCCGCACTGCGCACGCGCCGCCCGGCCCCAGCCGCCCCGCCCCGACCCCGCTCTAGCCAATCAGCGCCGTCCTTGCACGAGCTCCTGCCATTGGCCCCGCCCCTGGCCCCGCCCTACTCACTCAGCACGGCCCCACTCTTGGCCACACCCCCTGACCCGTGCCTGTCTGTCACCACCGCCCTTGGTCCCGCCCCCTGGTCCTGGCCCCGCCCCCTGATCCTGGCCCCGCCTGTGCCCTGTGAGGCGGCGGTGGCGGCGCTGTCCCGGCTCCGCCGTGTCCGGGACTGGATTCGCCGGCCTGAGCCTGAGCCTGAGCCTGAGCCGTGTCCCGGGCCGATCTGAGCCATGTCCCGGGCTGAGCCTGAGCCTGAGCCGTGTCCCGGGCCAATCTGAGCCGTGTCCCGGGCCAATCTGAGCCGTGCCCCGGGCCGATCTGAGCCGTGTCCCGGGCTGGGTTAGCCGGGCTGAGCCGTGTCCGCTGCCCTGGGCTGCGGGAGCCTCCCCGGCTGTGGGAACGGCGTGTCCCGGGCAGCAACCCCATCCTGGAGGATCTGTCCCTCAGGAGTGAATGCCTGCTTTGGCGCGCCTCTGTGCATCGTGTTAGGTTGGACTAATGGCGGAATTTCTCTGTGGAAAGGGTGGTCCGGCCTTGGCAGGGGCTGCCCAGGGAGGTGTTGGAGTCTCCTGCCCTGCACATGTCCAAGGAAGGGGTGGAGGTGGCACCCAGTGCTCTGGGCTGGTGACAAGGTGGGAATATCTGGGATGGATGCCTGGGATCAAGAGGGAATATTTGCAATGATCTGGAGATATTGGCTTTACACATCACATCATCCCTGCCACAGGCTACTTCAGCACCCCCTTTATTTTTCACAGGTTTTGAGGAAGGTAGTGAGGTTTCAGGTAAACACAAGGGTGTAAATTCTCAGACTTGGCACCCCTGGTTGATACTGAAATGAGGTGAGAAAGTCTGAGAAGGCACAAGGAGCTCACTGGTCCCCTCACCTCATTCACTCAAAGCACTCTGCTGATTAAAATCATGCCAAAGCATTTCCCACCCCTCTCCCAACTGCAACTGAGTGATGGCATTGCAGAGATGTTGGAAAATCAGCCACGAGCTGTGCAGCCCTCCCTGGTGAGGGCTGGGCTGTGGCTGAGGAACAGGCCATGGGATCCACTGCACAGCAGCCAAAACCAACGTGCCAGCCCCAAAATTAAACCTGCAATGCTTAATCATCTAGTGAAAGATGCTCAGTGACATCAGGGGACCTGTCCCTGGGCCACTGTCCCCACGGCTCTGCTCACCCATGCTGTGTTTCACTGCTGGCACCCACAGAGATCCTGGAGGCAGGAGATTGACTGTAAGCAAATCTCAGCTCTCCTTGCCAGTAATTGAATATTTTCAGTCTTTCCAGGTTGGTTGTAAACATCTCAAAAACATAATCTGGAATCAAATCCCTCAAAGCCTGTCAGGAGTGCACCAGAGCTTTATAGATGTTTATGGTTTTTGTTGAGGTTTATAGTTTCTCAGTCAGCTACGTGATTGCTGCCTGGGTGAACTCCTGGCTTTTGGATGGGGGAAGTACTGCTGTACTTCATCCTCTTCCTCCTCCTTTTGGGCTCCACACACCAAGCCAAGGCTGGCAGCCAGGCAGGACTGGTCTCTCTGCTTGCAGCCCAGGAGCCAAATGTCAGCTGGGGCACTGAGACGGGGATTTTCCCCCTGCTTGTCTCAGGCTGCTGCACACCAGGCACTTTGGGAAGCCTCACTGAGATGCTCAGTCTATCCAGAGAGGAGCACTGCTGCATCCCTGGGCAATCCCAACCAAATCCCACATCTGAAACTGCTCCCACATCTAAGAGATAAGAAAATACTCTGCATATATTACCTTCTGCATCTGGAGTTCCTCTCTCTGGTCTGATGGGATGAAGATCTTTTTCAAAAGGTATTAGAGAAGATGGGTGTGAGAGAGTAATTTGGGACTGCGAGTAATTTTTCATCAGTATACTTAAAGACAATCACAGCACTAGGAGGGAGGCCTAATTGTGGAGTTGTGTAATTAGTTTTTATGTCACTGCAATTATTCTGTTGGCTACATATAAAGAACATGGGAAAATGCAGCACTTAATTTTAAATCAAGACTTGATTCTCTTTTAGTAGGTAATTGATGTTGATCACATCACTTAGCAGCAACTATAAAATGTGCTATTTAGATTGTAAAAGGATGGAGAAAAGGACTGAGCAGATAGGTAATTGATGAATCGGGGCAGCATTGGTGGGAGGCAGCAGGAATCCCTCAGGTGCCTCTGCCTGCAGCTGCTCCTGGGCTTCCTTAGTGCCCAGGGCTTTAACAGGCACTGAGCCCCTGTCCCAATCCCACAGCATTGCTCTGTCCTGAACAGCAGTGGAACAGGGCAGCTGCTTTTCATGGAATTGATCCCTCCTGGGAAAACCCCTTCCTTTAAGGAATCCAGATCTTCTTCCTGGAATTGATCCCTCCTGGTTAAACCCCTTCCTTTAAGCAATCCAAGTTTTCTTTGTGGAATTGATCCCTCCTGGTTAAACCCCTTCCTTTAAGCAATCCAAGTTTTCTTTGTGAAATTGATCCCTCCTGGTTAAACCCCTTCCTTTAAGGAATCCAGATGTTTCTCTGGCAAAGGTGTGTGAGTTTGCTCCCAGGACTGCCATATGCTCATCTGGAGCCACCAGGCTCCTCTCCTCTCAAGGCTGTTTGGCTTCTCCAGTGACTCAGTTGTGGCAGTGTGTCCCAAATTTGGTCATAACAGCTAAACACTCCCAGATACATAACTGGACATTTAAGTCCACAAGCAAAATTAAGTCCCAAGGTGCCAATGCTGTGAAGCCTCACAGTGCTGCCCTTGACAGGTAACTTAGTTTTTGGTGATGGGTTCATACTAAAAGTACCTGCAAGTAGTTTTGGTTGGGGGAAGACCCAGAGACAAGGCCCACAGCAAGGCACAGACATCCAGAGGGTTCAGTTGCCCTTTTCTCTCTGGAAGGATGCCAGGATGAGCATGAGAGGTGTCTCTTCTGGGTACAAAGCAAACTCCACAGGCTACAGGAGACTCTTGAGGTCACATTTCCAGGTGGCAGGTCCAGGCTTTGCACTTGCACCAAAACAGATGGATTTGTGGCCAGACAAGCCACTGCATAGAGTCCTACCAGGATTTTTAAGTGAAACACTTTTCCCCTTCAGCCTTTCCTTCCCCTGAACCTTTTTTGTGTGCTGTAGCAAAATATGAGATGGAATTTGGGCTTCAGTGGGTGTAATTGCTGAACAGCCTGCCCTGGCCAGCCTCACCGCTGCCAGAGCGCTGCCCACAGCCACTTTCCTGCTGACACAATGAAATGCATTTTTACAGCCCAAGACATGAGTCATGACCCAGCCTGAGTTCAGAGCAGAGCATTTTTTAAGTACTTGTGACTCCAAAGAGGCCGGAGGGGAACCCTGGGCTTGAGATAGGATAGCATCATAACTGCAGAGTTTCCCCAGTCACTTTTAAAAATGCTTTTTCTCACCCATTTTGTGTGCTGGGACGTGAAGACTATTGTAGGACCTGTTCTGCCATGTCAGCATCAGCCTCTCTGAATTGCTGTGAGGATCAGATGAGTCCATCTTGCAGTCTCTTATCACCAGCAGCACAAATCCTATTTCATTCACTGCCAAAAAAAGAGACTCATCCAAAGGCTTTTGCCATCAGTCCCTCGGGGGCTCTGGAGCCATAAGTGGGATGCAATGAGCCCGGGGCCATCCCTGCTCTAGAAGGGCTCTGCCGGCGGGGATGCAGCTCGGGGTTCGCGGGTGAGCTGCTGCCCATGCAGCCCTGGCACAGCTCGGGGTCAGGCCTGCCAGGTGACAGCCCCTGACAGTCCCTGTGCCATGTCCCCAATAGTGATCTGTCCTGGCACTGAGGGCTCAGCACCCGCAGGGTGACAGCTCCTGACAGTCCCTGTGCCGTGTCCCCAGGACAGCTCTGTCCTGGCACAGCTTGGGGTCAGGCCAGCCGGGTGACAGCCCCTGACGGTCCCTGTGCTGTGTCCCCAGGAGTGATATGTCCTGGCACAGCTTGGGGTCAGGCCTGCTGGGTGACAGCCCCTGACGGTCCCAGTGCCGCATCCGCAGCACAGCTCTGTCCTGGCACTAAGGGCTCAGTGCCCGCTGGGTGACAGCCCCTGGCAGTGCCTGTGCCGTGTCCCCAGGACAGCTCTGTCCCCGTGGGAGCTGTGCCAGGGTGAGAGGGGCGATGCCGGGGGGTGCTGCCTTTCACCCCCATTATTAACGGCACCGCTCGGCACCGACAGGTTCTTCACAGCATGCCGGGCCCCTGGGCTGCCCTCGCTCGCTCCCGCCTGGTTAAATTTGGATTAAATCAGCGAAGCCAACACAGTGATCAATTCCCAGTGCTCTCCTCCGGAGCCGGGCACAAATGAGGGGAAAGCAGGGAGGAGAATAAAGCCCGGAGTGAGGGCACAGGGACCTGCAGGTACAGGAGGGATGTGAATGGAAACTCAAGTTTTCAGTGCCACCAGCTCAGCTGTGACTAGGCAGGGACAGTGACCCTAGGGACGCTTTTCTAGAAGCCATCATGCCAGATGATCTGGGCAGGGGCCTTTATGGGTGCTCAAGCCAGGATTGAGGTGAAAAATTGGCCAGCACAGAGGGCCATGCAGGCAGCAAGGGGACAGTTCAATCCCCTGCCTCCTCCCCATGGAACAGAGCCCGGTCACAGACACACAGTCCTGGTTATCCCCCAGCAAAGTCAGACTCCCTTGGCCTGGAGCAGTCACTCCCTCCCAGGGCTGAAGGTTTCAGATCACTGGACAGCTGTGGGCAGCACCATCCCTGCCTCTCTGGCTGCCTCCCCCAGGAGCCACATCCTGGCTGCCACCTCCTTGTCACTGCATTTGAAGCACGTCCACATCACAGCACACACGGGCTCAGGAGCAAGGCCAGGGACAATTAATAAAATGCCTCCCCTAAGGTGGAAATGAGACTATCCATCTCAGCAGTGTCACACCCCTAAAGGAGAGGGGATGGTTATGAGCCATTATTCCCTGCACAAATGGGCTTTAAATCATCATCCATCACCAGCACCCAGCACTGGATGTTCCAAAGGTGTCCAGCAAAGCCTTTGTGGCTCCTTTCCACCATGGCATGGGTGACCACAGTGCCCATCACCTGGAGATCCTCACGGAGCCTCCACACCCACACTCTGCTGCTGCTCTGGGAAGAAATCAGCCCTGTCAAACATCAGCAAGACCAAACGTGCTGCTTTGGGGTCTCAGGTCTATCTCCCTGGGGTGGGATCATAGGAGGGCAGGGTTCCTCAGCTGCCCCACTCCTCCTGGCCTGGCAGGGGAATTGGGTTGTTACGGAGCAGCAGTGCAGGAATTGAAAGCCTTTTTCCTTCTGGAAGCCCTTGAGGCTGCCAGTCTCAGCTGAGCCGCCGCTTGCCAACAGTTTTTCATTTCTTCTCTGTTTCATCTAAACTTTCCATTGGGTTCCTCATCCATCTGAGCTGCAATGATAAATATGGAAATAAAGAGGCATTTACAGCCCCTCTCTTGGGCTGATTCTGTGTATAAACAAGCTGTGCTCACAGCATCCTCCTCTCCACAGTGCTGATTCAGGAGCAGCAGGGTCTGCCCAGGACTCAGTGGGCACAAGGATTTGGGGGAAATCCCTGGGTCACTGTGGGGAGAAAACTGCAGCAAAAGGAATGGGGCAAGCAAGACCCACAGGGACTTCTGTAAAGGACTAGAAGGGAAAGAACAACAGCTGAAGAGCTGTATGTGCAAAGTATGAAGAAATGCTTTAATTTGCACAGAATCTCTTAATCCATTAATCACAGGGACATTTGTGTATGAAAACCTCCCTCTCGTTTAATACTATCTCAGGTTTGTCCAAGAAGGTAAAAACTGTTTGGCAGGGGAGTGGGAGGGGCGAGGTGGGACAGGCAAAGGCCATGGGCTTGTTTCCAGGGAGAGATCAGCCATTAACAGCGTGGAGCCAGCCCAGGCATGAGCAGGCATGAAAAGCACTGGACATGGCAGTCCAGGAGTCACAGTGGCACTGGGGACACCAGTCCCCAGAAAGAGGATGTCCCAGTGCCTCTTGGCTCTCTGGAGGTTGCCTGCAAAGGCTGGACAAACTTGCCTGGGTGCCTGGAATAGAGGGTTTGGGGGTTTAAGAGCAGACTCTGACATCTTCCCTTCCCCTCCACCACAGTCATTTCCTCTTCATTCACTGCTCCAGTGTTCCTTTCCTCGCCCTACAGAGCTGGATTGTGAGGATCATCCTGGAGGCAGGGGGAAGCTCTGGCAGCATAGCATGGACTGATCCATCCCCTGATCTTCACCTGATGCTTCTCTCAGGTTTAACCTGTTCTGCTTTAATCCCACATTCTTTCTCAGCAAATCTAGCCTTGCACCAGACCAGCCAAAGTCTCCTTGTGTCCCATGATGGTCCCACAGACCTCAGAATTCCCTGTCAGCCAGTGGGTAAACATAATATCTACAAACCCAGCTGCCTTCCTGGAGCTGTTACCTGTGTTCCTCAAGGGAGGAAAACAGGAAAAATTAGTATGCGGCTTCTTCCTCGAGAAATCAATGCGATCTCAACTCACTGTGAAGTTCCCTGACTGTTAGAGATGCTGCACTGGTAAAATCTAACCCTCAGAGGAGAAAGGGTGGGAAAAAAAGAAAGAAAAATAAATTCCAGTGACTAGACAAGTCTAAAATGTTGCAGAAGGCTAAACTGCCAGGGCTGGGGCTTGTTTGGAAGTCCCAGAGTGGAGAGGGCTGTGCAGTCCAGCTGTTTATCACTCCACCAAGAATCAGCTGTAATTGTTAATTCTAATTAGAACTGTCGGGTAAAAATGTAATCAAGAGTTTCCATTAGGAAAAAAAAAAAGACATTTCATCTAAATTAAACATTTTGTTTTTTAAGAAAGGGAGTAAACGTTGAAAATTTTGTAACAACTCATTTCAGCATTTTCAAGATGAAAAGGGATGTATTTTTGCTGTGAAATGCATCATCAATTCAAATTGTTTTATCTTACAGTCTGAAGAGTAAAAAATAGTTTTCACATCAAAGCAAAAATGGTATTTTTAGGCATTTTCTTTAAAAAAGCCTATCTGGAGGTTTCTGTCCTAATTAAGAATGATTATTGGTTTTCTTTTTTTCTTAATGGAATAAGCTGTTCCTAGTTAGCTCTGCTGTAAAACATTGGGTTGATGTTGATGTGCCCACCCATCTGCCCCAGCACCTGACCCCAGGGCTGTGCTCACACCACCCCACTCTGCGTGTCAGCACTGCCTGAAATCCCTGGGATTTGAGTCAGGCTTTATAAAACTCACAGAACTAAAGCAAATTCCTTGCTGCCAGGAGACCTGGTGGGGCACTGGAAGGACGCAGGTGTGTTTGGTGGGCCTTGTGCAGGTCTCAATTCCTGAGGCAGGCTAATTGTGGTGCCCACACTCGGGCAAGGCAGCTGCAACCCCCCTTGTACGTTTGACCCTGTGGCTGATGCCATGGAATTGCCACAGATCCCAGCAGGGGTTTGCATCCTGGGGGATCCTCTCCACACGATTAGCAGATCACCTTTATCACACTGAGACAGTGGCTTGGGATCTGGTAGATGAATAGCAGAGCTTGTGGTTTGTGATCTGTCCTCTGGCTAGGAGCACTGAAGGAGAGTGTGGAGAGATTTATTCATAATTGGTTAGCTGAGAAAGGCCATACTGACATAATGCCACTGGTTAAGCTGAAGGAAGAAAGTCAGCAGTCAGCAAGCTGAAAGGAAAGGTCAGCAGTGACCTTGCTGCAACATGAGGATAGGGAGTTGAGATTAGTCCTGAATATATCCTGAGAAAATGTAGAAAGTATCAAAAGTAGAACCATAGGAATGTAGAAGTAGGCGTAGGTGCTGATATGTAACTGACCAATCCTGAGCTCAACTTTTGCAATATGTATGAAGCTCATTATGAACTGTATTTAACCCACCGTACTGATCAATAAAATCGGGCCTGCGATGATCAAATTGATGTCCGGGTCTCCTTCCGTCGACAACGTCGCAAATGGCCAACAACTATAATATATCATTACATGGACGATATTTTGTTTGCACAGCAACAGCCATTCTCCTCTTTACAGATTAACACCATTAAAAATACTCTTGCTGCATATTCACTTGTTATTGCTACAGAGAAAATTCAGACTACAAGGCCCTGGAAATATTTGGGATGGACTCTGACAGATCAAATAGTAATACCACAAAAATTGGAATTACAATTGGACATTAAAACTCTACATGATGCACAGAAGTTGCTGGGAGACTTACAGTGGCTGAAGCCTATTGTGGGAATACCAAATCACTTATTAGAAGCCCTACGGCCTTTGTTAAAAGGCATGGACCCTACTGCTCCTGTACACCTGACAAAGGAGCATCATCTTGCTTTGCAGCAAATTAGTAACTGTGTACAGCAAGGGTATGTGTCTCGTCGACAACTCGACCACCCCATTGACCTTACTATCTGGAATAGCCCTTGCCACTTGCTTGGTGCTCTCTCTCAGTTGCAAAAGAAAACGGGGGAGATACGGGTGTTGGAATGGTTATCACCACCACTACAGCATAAGAAAACAATATCTTCAAAAATTGAACAATTGGCTGCATTAATCAAAAAGGGGCGTCTCAGAATTCTTGAAGTGGATGGTAGAGAACCTGCTACTATTAGATTGCCTATGGAAAAAGAAACCTTGGACTGGTACTTGATTAATTCGAAGAATTTACAAGAAGCATTATTGATGTCACCTGCTAAAGTAGAGACTAGCAAATTAGTGCCTAGAGTTTTGCAATGGATGACAGAATGGTACTGGATCGCTCGACCTTTGAGAGAAGAACGTCCCATAGAAGGAGCTATTACAGCTTTTACAGATGCAGGAAAGAAATCAAGGCGTGCTGCTGTTACCTGGCAAGAAAAGGGAAAATGGAAGCATCAACTCCTCACAGCAGACCCTGCAGATAGCTTACAAACTTTGGAATTGTTAGCAGTAGTATGGGCGGTGTCCAACTTACAGGAGCCTTTAAATGTGGTCACAGACTCTATGTATGTTGCAGGAGTAGTCAAACGAATAGAGGAAGCAGCAATTAAGGAAGTGAATAATAAACGATTGTATGAGTTACTGTTACAGTTAAGGAAGGTTTTACGAGAAAGAAATGCAGCATATTCTGTGATTCATATTAGGAGTCATAAGTGGTCTGAAGGTTTAGGAGAAGGGAATGAACGTGCAGATAAATTGGTTACCCTACCCATTGATAATTCTTGTCCTATTGACAAGCACACATTGGCCAGAGAAGCACATAGTAGATATCATCAAAATGCAAGAGGTTTAGCAAAACACTTTGAGCTGAGTTTGTCAGAAGCCAAGGCCATTGTCAGAGCATGTCCAACATGTAGTTATCATAATGGTGGGATAGGTCTAGGCATCAGGGTTAATCCTTGAGGTTTAGAAATAAATGAGAAATGGCAAATGGATGTTACACACATAGCCAGATTTGGTAAAGTCAAGCATGTGCATGTCACCATAGATACATATAGTCATTACATATGGGCTACGGCTCAGGCAGGAGAGGAAGCTATACCAGTTAAGACACCAGTTAAGTTGTTTCGCTGTTATGGGAGTTCCAAAGAGTATCAAAACGGATAATGGTCGAGCTTATGTAAGTGCTAGGGTTCGGAAATTTTTGAATCAGTGGTCTGTTAAGCATACAACAGGTATTCCACACTCTCCTACTGGACAAGCAATAGTGGAAAGAGCAAATGGTACCCTTAAGCAGTATATTGAAAAACATCAAGATTTGGCAGATCCACAAGCATGTTTGGCTAAGGTTTTGTATGTGATTAATCATTTATGCATTTTTGGGGAAGATGATACCCCTCCTGCAATGAAGCATCATCCGAGGTCAAGACAGGAAAATACTAAGGAAACAGAGGTCTGGGTTAAGTATAAGAACCCAAGTACAGGATTATGGGAAAAACCTGCAAAAGTATTATATTGGGGTCGGGGGTATCTTTGTGTTTCCTCACCTACAGGGCCTTTGTGGGTGCCTGCTAAGTGGACTAAACCTGTTTTTGATGCAGCCTCTGGTGGATCGCCTTACGGAGGAGGACAAGGAGCGACTGGGGAAGAAACTGCTTCTAGTCCTACAACCACTACTGTTACAATTGAAGGGGTACTCGGAAGCGGTGGACAGAGCACTGACACGTCACT
Organism: Melospiza georgiana; assembly: GCF_028018845.1. NCBI lineage: Eukaryota > Metazoa > Chordata > Aves > Passeriformes > Passerellidae > Melospiza > Melospiza georgiana. Next base: position 1,282,709 of record NC_080459.1, on the reverse strand, counting down.
ATCAGACAGCCCGGGAGTTGATTGGTTTCATTGACTCATTATCAACTTTTCGCTTAACAAATCTAGCGAAACTACATTGCCTTGACTGTCACAATCCACATTGTGCTGCCTGGATAGCTCTACGTTGTGGGGGTTGTAAAAGAACTTTTTGGATAGAACAATCATTATTACGGGATTTGTGGTGTCATACTTGTGAACACGAGCACACGTGGGGTAAAAGCTGGCAAGATGAATTAAGGAGACAAACAGGGCAAAACGCATATATAGCTTTAAATCTTTATGAGTCTCCTGAACAGAAAATTCTTGCTTACTATCAATGGGAAATACAATGTATTGTAAATAGAATTAAGGTTCAAAGTAAATCACGTATAGTTTCTATAAGGTGTAGGAAATTAGTGCCTTTAACACAGCACTCAATTGTAGGACCCTTCAAAGGAGATCCTGATAGAGCATTCGATTGCTGCATTGACAAGTTTCAAAAATTGAGTTTGCAAGTGGCAGGACCAGTAAAATCAGGTGCAGCAAGATTGAAGACAGATAAGAAAAGGAAGGCAAAAAGGGAACGGTCTCATTTGAATAAGGATATCAGTGATTGCTAAATAATTTTCTATGATTAGAACAATTTTACAGTTGTGGGACCCTCAGGAGGATATAGTTGTTGAGGAGGATAATGAACAAGAACTACGATTACGGAATAAGATACACCTCGTGTTAAAGAAAGACCTTGAGCTATTAGCCTCATATAGTAAAAAGGCTGAAGAGGCTTTGCGATCACCACCATTGAATTGGTTGCTTTGGATTGAAGAAACAGACTTTTATACTGGTCCTTACTTATATTCACTTCCTTGTTACCTTTGCAAAAGGGATAATGATAAGTGCTATGCATGGATAGCTTTGCATTGTGCAGATTGTAATCAGGTTTATTGGTATTCACAGAGGTCAGTAGATTATTTATGGTGTGCACCTTGTTCTGGAAGGTGGATTCGAAATTTTTTCTGGGTTAGAGCTCTTGAACAAAGTACTGGCCTGCCAGGACGGACAGGATTACCGCTTTTTGAGAGTGCAGAACAAGTGGTTATAGCATATCTTAGGTGGAAGTTGCAGGAAAACCTTAGAATATTTGAAATTAATAAAGCCTCACGCATCATAGCAGCTCGCTGTAAAGCTGATTTGCCTTCAAACTTATCTCATGCTATACCTGTGAGCAAGGATGCTGATTTAGAATTAGATCAGTATATTCAAGAATTGACTCAGCCTTACAATAGACAATCTAGCAAACCAGGGAAAAGACAGTGAAGAAAGGAAAAACAAAGCAAGCAGAAGGAAGGAAAGGAGAAGCAAAGCAAGCAGAAAGAAAAATGAGGTTTGTTCTTGTTATACTGCTCAATGCTGTAGCAAGTGAAGCAGTAGGAATAACACACTTTAGTCATCGAAGAGAAAATTTATGGGTGACACTTGCTAATCAAACTAACCAATCATCACTTTGTCTTAGTCTTGGAGGAGTCACTAACCCATTTCGAACATGCCTGGTGGGACTTCTGGTGTGGTCTCCTGGAGAATTTTGTAGTTTGATAAACAATCAAACCTTATGTATGTCTAACATGTCAAACATCACATTGCCGGTGCAACAAGGGTATACTGCAGGTCAGAGTGATGGCTATCGTCAATGCTTACTAATCCAATCACTTAACACCTCTTTGCATTCTCCTCCTGAAGAATTGGATCTTTTTGGAAGTACAAATGCCAGCATATCTAACACTACAGCTGGTGGATGGTTTAGCTTCAAACTTTCGGGTGCTTAGAATTTAAACCAACCTAAAGAAACATGGGCCACCCTAGATTCATCCCTGAATGTGAGTGAATTCTCTCCACAGCATTACAGTCAATGTAACGGCACAAATATCACAGCACCAATGAAATTACCCACAGGAATATTCTTGATTTGTGGAGACAGGGCATGGAATGGTATACCAGCTAAACCACAGTGTGGACCCTGTTTTTTGGGAAAATTGTCCCTGTTTCATCCTAATGTGTCATTGCTAATGCAGCTGAGTCAAAATTCAAACAGGAGAAAACGTAGCATACATGACTTAGACTGCAGACGGATAGGAGATCCACGGTTTTGGGATACATTCAAACAAGTAGTGGTTTCAACTATCTTGCCAGGAGGATCTGCCAACAAAGCTATGAATTTAGCAAAACAATTAGGATGCTGGGCAAGGGATGAGCTGAACAAGACATCACAAATTCTAGACATGCTAACTGCAGATGTGCAAAGTGTTAACCATGCTGTTTTGCAAAATAGAGCTGCTGTGGATTTTTTGCTCTTAGCACAAGGACATGGATGTGAAGAGTTCGAGGGTATGTGTTGCATGAATCTGTCTGATCATTCGGTGTCCATTCACACTAAGATAAAAGAACTGCAACAGGGACTTCACAAACTTAAGGAAGAAGACGGTTTAGGAATTGACGAATGGCTTAAAGGCTTAGGACTTGGACCGTGGCTGAGGAACCTTGTGATCTATGCTATAGGACTGCTGGGTGTAATTTTACTGTTTTTGCTTATTTTGCCTTGTATCTTTAACTGTATTCAAAACATGGTCAGCCGTACAATAGCAAAAACATGGCAAACTAATCTCCTTGCTCAAGAAGAAAACGGAGAAAATGTGGAGAGTATTATTCATAATTGGTTAGCTGAGAAAGGCCATACTGACATAATGCTGCTGGTTAAGCTGAAGGAAGAAAGTCAGCAGTCAGCAAGTTGAAAGGAAAGGTCAGCAGTGACCTTGCTGCAACATGAGGATAGGGAGTAGAGATTAGTCCTGAATATATCCTGAGAATATGTAGAAAGTATCAAAAGTAGAACCATAGGAATGTAGAAGTAGGCGTAGATGCTGATATGTAACTGACCAATCCTGAGCTCAACTTTTGCAATATGTATGAAGCTCATTATGAACTGTATTTAACCTGCCGTACTGATCAATAAAATTGGGCCTGTGATGATCTAATTGATGTCCGGGTCTCCTTCCGTCGACAGAGAGGACAGAAAAGATGGGGGTTAAATAGGAGCTGGGAGCAGAAGGGGACACCAGGGAAGGAGACTGGGCCAAGGAGAAGCTCAGAAGGAGGAGAGGAGGGTGGAAGAGGAAGGGAGCAAAGCTCAAGGGCTCTGTCAGAGATAAAATGGAAAAAGGAATTGCTGTGCAGCAATTTCAGCCCAGAACCGAGGGAACTGCACGGGCTCCTCGAGCTGCCCGAGGGCATTTTGAACAACAAAACCAGCAAGCCCTGACAGGGCCAGGAGACCCAGGCAAGAGTGAATGGACAGAGGGGCTGCAGGGTCCCACAGGCAGGGTCCCACAGGCAGGGCACGCTCTTGCCCAGCCACATCCAGAGTGGCACCGCCCTTGCTGCTGCTGCACCGCCCCTCTGGCAGCCTGATCGGGGTTATGCAACCTTTCCTGACTGCCCTTTCCCCGATCAAGTGAGGTTGCTGCTCCAGCTCCCTGCAAGGAGCAGCCGGAGCAGCTTTTCCTGAGCTGCCCAGAGGGACACAGCCAGCCCCAGCCTCCGAGGCAGCTGAGCAGCAGATCCTGCCCCACTGCCACCCCCGGGGAGCTGTGCTGGCAGAGCTGGCACCCAGGACATGGCACCAAGCCCCGGTGGGAGGCTGCAGGCCCTTGGCCAGGGAAGGAGATGGTTGGATCATGGGTTCTTCCTGCAGGGAGCAACTGGTGGGTGAAGCCTGGAGCACCCACTCACACATGGGAGCAGACACAGGGGATAACACACTTCACCAGTGCTTTATGCACCTAACTCAAAATAAGCTTTCTTTTTAAAAAACATATCTAAGAAGAATGATTTCTCTCTCTCTTTTTTTTCTTATTATTTTGAAGTTATAAATTATTGAAACAAATTATTCTCACTACTCTCCCAAATCATTCTGAGGCAAAGAAAAGGCAGCTCTACCTTCAACACTGCTTTGTAACAAAATGAGTCAGATTCATTTTGCTCATGATTTGCCCTTGGCTCCTTTTGTCCATGTCTTAAACTACATCCTGGCTCGGTCTGATTAGCAGCGTGTCCTCGGAGGCAGAGGAGGCCCTGCAAGAGCCCGAGGTATTGCAGGTCAAGATTAAAGTGCTCTGCATGCCATTCACTGTCAAAGCTGTAACTGGCTTAACTCAGTGCAATTAGATGGCTCAGAGGTTACACAGTAACGGCAGCAGTGTTTCAGTGCAGCTGATTAAAGCACAGCCCTGGTGTTAAAGGATGTGATTAAAAGGCAGTGTCAGGGCTGAGACCTGGCAGAAGAGCTCAGCAGGCAGGGTTAAATCCACAGCTTCTCCTGGGGTTGGACACCCCAGGGCCTGGAAAAGATCTCCAAGTATCAGCTGAGCCAGCTCAGCTTTTAGGTCTGGAATGCCATCTTGTGATGGCAGTGGGGAAGTGGAAATGGCCCCTCTGTGGAGGCAGAGGAGATGATGGAATTACAGAATGGGTTGGGTCAGAAGAGACCATAAAAATAATTTTATTCCTCTCCCTGCCATGGCAGGGACACCTCCCACTGTCCCAGGCTGCTCCCAGCCCCAATGTCCAGTCTGGCCATGGGCACTGCCAGGGATCCAGGGGCAGCCACAGCTGCTCTGGGCACCCTGTGCCAGGGCCTGCCCACCCTCACAGGGAACAATTCCTGATTCCCAATATCCCATCCATCCCTGCCCTCTGGCAGTGGGAGCCATTCCCTGTGTCCTGTCCCTCCATCCCTTGTCCCCAGTCCCTCTCCAGCTCTCCTGGAGCCCCTTTAGGCCCTGGAAGGGGCTCTGAGCTCTCCCTGGAGCCTTCTTTTGTCCAGGTGAGCACCCCCAGCTCTCCCAGCCTGGCTCCATGGCAGAGGGCCTCCAATCCTGGGAGCATCTCCATGGCCTCTCTGGACTTGCTCCAACAGCTCCAGGTCCTTCTGATGCTGGAGCAGCTCTGCAGGGGTATCTCACAAGGGCAGAATAGAGGGGGACCATCCCCCCCCTCACCTGCTGCCCACTCCTCTGTGGGTGCAGCCCAGCACAGGGGAGTTTCTGGGCTGCCACTGTTGGCTCATGTCCAGCTTTTCATCCATTATATCCTCCAAGTCCTTCTTTGCTGGTCAATGAGCTCTTCTCCCAGTCTGTGCTCATGTGTGGGGTATCCCTGACCTGGGTGCAGCACCTCAAAGAGGAAAAGGCACCATCGAGGCCATGGCTGCCCTGCCTTCTGCTGTGTGGGAGCCAAGCAAGGCTGGTGTCACTCACAGGGCAGTGCAAGCACCAACACCCATGAGGTGTCATCATCACGGGCCCCAGCCATGACAGACACCAGGGGGATAAAAGTTCTTCTCGCCAAAGCCTGAACGTGCTTGGCTGTGGGGCTGGAGGTGACCACCATGGTAAATGATGACGTACATCCACAGATCTTTTCTTCCATAGGTTTACTGAATTTTCTTCCTCTTCCCACGGTACTACTCTGTCTTTTTCTCCAGTGACTGACAGTGTGGCCAAATGGTGTTGAGCCAAAATCTGATTGGTACAGAAGGATCACAGTACCAGCCCTGCAGTGCCAGAACTGAGCAGTGACAGGGGGCAGGCAGTGAGCCCTGGGCACGGGTGTGTTCAGGGCTGAGGTGACAGTAAAGGATCTCTCCTGCTGCCACAGGAGCTGCAGACATCAGCTACATGGGGGATGGCCCACCCCAGGCTTGGAGCACACGTCTTTTGAAGCACTACAGCTCCATGCCAGTGCAGATCTCTTGAGTGGATGCACCGTGCCAGCAGACAGTGCTCATGTCCTGGTTTAACCCATCCTGCTAATTTATGGGAGCAAAATCACTCAGATGTGATTCCTCCTTTATGCTGCAACTGAACATTCACTCGACAGAGGTTAACCAGGCTTCTGGAGCCAGTTGAGTTGCTTTGAACACAAGCTGCAGGGCTGTGCTGGGATGCAGGGAGCTCAGGGGAGGCTGTGTCTAGACTAGAGGAACTCTCCAGGAGGCTTGCTGGGCTTTTGTTTTGTAGTAACTCATATCTCAAATCTGGCTTGGAACAAAGCTTCTCAGTCCTTTCAGGCCTTACCACGACACTTGCAGGAGAAAAGGAGGTTCTGTTTAGTGGTCAGCAAGCCAAGATGAACAACAGGGACTGGCTGCAGCTAATGCAGAGAGCTAATTCCTGTGACAGAAAAGGGCTTCACCCCCATGGCAGAGCGGCTCTGCTGTGTTTCATCTGGTTTGATGCTTTTCACCCAAAGTTCACAAATGATGTGCAGGCCTTTGTTTGAGCCCCCCTCCAAGGCCAGCAAGCAGAGACAAAGCTGTGCACACAGAGGGAATCTGTACTGGGAAGTGAGAGACTGGTCCTGGCACTGAGAGTTACTGAGTTCTGGTATTTGGCATTCAGGAAGCTTTTGAAGTATCTCCCCAATCCTGCTGAAAATGTCTTATTAAAGAGACAAAGCATATTAATTTGGGCCCCATGCTGGGCTAATGAATTAAACAGTTCTAAACTGAAGCTGTGGCTTAGGGTCTTGGCAGAGTCATCATCCATGCCTGTGTGGGCACGTGCCCTTGGCCATGGGCAGCGAGACCCCCAGAAACAAGAGCATGAAGTGTTCTGTGTCTGCTCTTACCTGTCTCTCCCCCAGACAGGTTTTGCTGTGCTGCACTGGGCATAGCTGGGAAACCTGTTCCTCACCAGGTTCATCAGTGACAGGGGAAGCACCGAGCTCCTTCTGCTCAGCACCAGCCTCTGTCCCTGCACACAGCAGTGTCCTGGGCACAACAAGCCCAGAGCTTCCCAGGACAAGGCAGGATCAGGCTGAGCTGGAGAGGAGCACCCCACATCCAGGAAGAATAGCTGCCTGCTTGGGCTGAAAATAGACCATGAAACATTTGAAGACAGAGCTGGAGTGGATGATTGCCTGAGGCAAGGCACAGCTCCAGCTGAGTTCATTGCTGAGCTCTGAGAGCATAAGCACATGAGGAGCATGGGGGAGGGATGCCAGGCTTTCTGGAAAGGCCTTCAAGTGTCTCAATGGAGCACAAAGCCCAAAGTAAAACTTCCTTTGAATGGATCCCCAGCGAGGGAGTTACAGTTACACTGCTGTGCCCAGACATGGATACACAGAGCACTGGGCTGATGTTATAGCATCCAGTGGAGGTCAGGGAAGGTGTGGAATTGTGCTTCTCTCAGCAAGGCACTTGGCAGCACCACAGCTTTTTCTCTGCTTATTTCAGGGCTGGATTTTTGTTGCTGCCAGCTGTTTCTGAGCTGACACTTCTACCTCCTGTGCCCGAAGTGGGACACATCAGGGGCAAGCAGAGGCAGCTCACCAGCCCTCTGCTTCCCATGAACCGGTGCTTGAGTTCAGTTCTCCCAGCTCCACAGATCGTGTTCCTGCTCCGGCTCTGTCAGGGATGCTGGAAGTGTCCAAGGCCAGGTAGGACAGGGACTGGAGCACCCTGGGACAGTGGAAGGTGTACCTGCCCATGGCAGGGAGTGGGACGAGACGATCTTAAAGTCCTTCCCGGTGCCTGATTACCGAGGGTTTTTCCCCGCCCCGGGGGGAGCGGCTGAAGAGAGCGGGGCGGTGTCCGTGGAATCACCTCGGCAGCGTGGGCGGGGTCTGCTCCTTTTCTGCCCCCGCCGCCATGTGGAGATGAAGCGGTTCTGGGGGGCTGGGCTTCTTCAGCTCGCCGCCATGAGGGCCAGGAGCGGCTCTGGCGGGCCGGGCTCCCTCGCCATGAGGGCAGGGAGTGGCTCTGGCGGGCTGGACTCCAGCTCGGCGCCATGAGGGCAAGGAACAGCTCTGGCGGGCCGAGCTCCCTCGCCATGAGGGGCCACCGCCGCCATGAGGTGAGGGGGGGCGGGGCACAGGGCACGGGTGGCGGCGGCAGCGGGGCTGGAGACCGGGGCTCCGGGGCAGGAAGGCGCCACCTGAAATACTCACTGTCTCCTATTTAGCTGTTCGGCCGGGGGACTGGGGATGTTGCTCGGCTGTGCGGTTCAGCATTAATTCCTCAGCCTTTCGCTCGATGTGCTGGCTTTTGTCCTCTGCCACAAGCCAGGCCGCTGCTGTTGAGCTTTGTGAATACAGATGGAATAATGGCTTATTTGTGATGTTTCTGCTGTCCTCTCTTTAGGCCTTCAGCCGATGACCAATGGCGGTGACCCGCCCCGAAGGAGCAGCTCTGAGGTGCCCCGGCCCCGTCACGTGTGGAACCCCGAACTGAGCTGTGCTGAGACAGCCGGGGAGGCGCTCCAGGAGGGCATTGGAGCCTGCGAGAGCAGATGTGAAGGGATAACCTGCCTGTGGGACACAGCAAGAGCTCTGGAGCCACATGGGTGAGATGTGACCGTGAGCCAGCCTGGGAAACTGGGCAAAAATGTTTTGCGTCAAAAAGGCCTCTGCTGGCTCCTGTGCTAGCCTCAGGTCCTCAGGGTGGAAATAGCGTGGTTTATCCAGAAATAAGTTTAGCTTATCTATTCCTCTTGCTGGATGAAGCCTTGATGAGAGTAGGCATCATCAGAAAAGTGCCTCCACATTTTTTCTGCCCTCTAAACCCCCCAGTTTTGGGGTTTTTTTCTCCCAGCAGTAGTCAGCTGCCCGTGGCTGCTCAGTGCCTGTGCCAGTGTTATGCTGCTGGGAGAGAAAGGTGCTGCTGAGCTTTCCTGGCACCAGCAAGGCCGTCCTGGTGCTCAGTGGTGCCAGGTTTTGGCAGCACTCTGCATGCCTGAGAGTGGAGTAACTCCTGCCCGTGGAGACAGGTGACTAGACTGTACGTGTTCATGCAGCAACAGGCAGCTTTATTGAGATCTAACTTCCTTATATAGATAAGAAGGCCCATGAAGGTAATCCTCATTGGCTGAGCCAGTTACTACTCAGCTAACCAGCCAATAGCAGCCTGAGTCTCCAATGGCCTGGGCCTGCTTTTACTGGTCGAATTACATAAGCAAGGTAATTATATAATAAATCACTTATGAAGTTGGAATTATTTGTACTGTGTGGCCTACAGGCCAGATGTAGAGCATCACAGAGGAATAGCTCATAAATATGGAACTTGTGTGTGTCATAAAACCTCTATAGCTCATAAATATGGAACTTGTGTGTGTAATAAAACCTCTGTTTGCATGATGTTTGGGGCACTCAAATGGAGGAAGGATCCTCCAAGTGATCAGTGCTGCAATAAAAATGAATGCTTTTTGATACTCAAACTGTGTTAGAAAGTTTCTTTTTGGGTGATTTCAGTGTCAGTTCCACAAGGCCCTGTAGTTTCACAGTGGCCCCTTGGTTCTTAAGTGTCACGATAGCCTCAGTCCCACAAGGCCCCACAATGTCCAAAGAGTCCCCTTAATTCCATGGGGCCCTGAAGAGCTACAATGGCCCCTTGGCTCCATGAGGCCCTGTAGTGCCACCCTGGGGCAGGAGGCCAGGAGGAACTCGTTCCCCACACGCTGCAGCTCCCTGGGCCAGCTGGCACCAACACCTTCTCCCAGGCCAGCACTGCCAGGTACAGCCAGGGCCGAGCCACACTGCAGCTCCCTGCAAACCACGGCGGGGGCTGCAAGGCCAAAACCCGAGTCACAGACAGTTTGTCACTCTTCCTGTCTGTATCTGACCAAGAAATGTCCCATTGTGGGGTCCCCTTTCCTGCAGTCACTGCAGCGCTGGGACCATCCCTGGAGCTCTGAGCAAGAGAAATGGCCAGCGCTGCACCTCTGCACTGACTCAGGGATGGTGGGAAATGCTCTCTGGGGTGGCTGGAACCATGGAAAAAGGACAGTTGGGAGCACAGAGGGAAACCCAGCTGGGCTGCTGGACTGGGGCAAGACATCTCTGTCTGGGGGAGAAGTTGGCTGTGAAACTCCCTCCTGTGGATGCTCATGTGCCCAAGAGTTGGGCACTGAAGAGCATCACAACAACAGACAGGAGGATGGGGCAGCCAGGATTAAAGTGCCTCAGGGGGGTCTGGACTGGCCACACAAGGGTGAACCCTGGACACCATCTCCAGGTTATCCCTGACTGTGAAATATGGGCTGAGATCAATCAGGGCCAGGCCAGGCAAAGCCCCTGTGGTGTGGGGGGGCAATGGTGGGAATATAAATCTGGGGCGACACGTGGTCTTGGTAGTAGGTGTAGTAAATTGGGAGCACCATTCCTAAACCCCAACAGCCCTGTCAGAACCAGGCCTGTCCCTGCACTGCCCCCGCTCTGCTGCCCCACAGCTGCTGGATCAGGAAGGGCAGAGCCATGGGGGAGGAAAATGCACAGGGACTCCTCCTGGGAGCGACCTTCCATCCTGATACTCAGACCCCAAGGCAGAAACCCCCATCGTCAGCTGGGAGGTCACCATCAGAGTCTCTGCCAATATCCCACTTGGTGAATCTTTCACACTGAGATTTTGGTCCTTCCTTTCAGTTTCTTTACTTTTGGGGGCTTTTCATGATTCCTCCATAAACATGACAATTCATGTCCCTAATATGGCAATTCTTTCCTTTTTATGAAAGTGTTGGGAATTAGGCCACATTAAAATGCTGGCAGGGTGTGCATAGGTATTTGCAGCCCTGTGGCGAAGCAGTTGGGATATAAGAACCAAAGAAATGTAAAATGGTTTGAGTTAGAAGAGAGTGAAAAGAGTCTCTGGTAAAACTCCCATTACCCAGGAACACCTTCACTCCTTCAGGCTGTACAAAGCCCCTGACCTTAAACACATCCAGTGATGGGGTTTCAATTCTGAGGGCAGCCTATGCCAGTGTCCTGCCACCATCATCAAAAAATATTTCATCCTTACAGAAAATCTAAATCTGCCCTCAGTCACTTAAAAGATACAGTGTATTATTCTGTATTATATTCCCCAATACAATCTTGGGCAAAAATGTACTCAGCCATTCCTGGACTTAAATCACATCTCCAGGGCTGAGCACCTTTGAGAAGGCCCAGAGATCTCCCAGGATGGGATGTGGAGGCCCCAAGAACATGATCACTTTATGGGAACTGGAAGTCCTGGGTTCAGTGGAGACTGAGGGCAGAACAAGAACAGCCTGTGAGGATGACAAAGGTGGATTCAAATATATTGGACCTCTTCTTCATAGTGGAAATGAACCTGAGATAGAAATAATGTCACCAAGTGCAGCTGTGAAGACCCAGAATGGAAACAAGGAGAGATCAATTTCCCTCCCAGGGCAGGGCTGTGGTACAACACATCTCCCAGAAGGAGTCTGGGTCAGCCCCAGGCTCTGTGTGGGCAGGCAGAGGCACCAAGGAGGCAGAGCTGTCAGCAATGGAAGGGCCCAGCCAGGTGGGGCAGTCGGGGGATGCTGACAGCCTGCAGGGACAGAGGCGCAGGGCAGGGACACCGTGGGACAGCCTGGGCTGCACAGGGCACAGGGATGGGCAGCAGCTGCAAGACAGCCCTGCCAGAGCCAACTTGGGCAACACTTTGGCCATGGCTGCTGGCCCTGGGCCTGAGGCCACAAGGGGACAAGTGACCCTTGCAGGGCTGGGGCCTCATTTCCTCCTTGTCCCTGCTCAGCAGCCTGGCAGGGGCCGCCCCATGCTCCTGCCCCTGGCATTGCACATCCCCGCATGCCAGTGCCCATCCCGGGAAGAGTCCTGAGCAAGGAGAGAGGGACAGGATCCGCCTGGCCAGGGGCTGGGGCTCAGGCCTGGGCTCTTTGCATTCCTCAAACACATCCAGCTTTGCTCAGCACCAGAGATACCTTTGCCTTGTTTGTCCCCAGCTGTCATCACTGCCTCCAGTGTTCTGCTCTACCTGGAACCAGGGGAAAATTTCTCATTTGTGTCTCTCAGTGGTACCCATTAAAACTTGGAAAACTTTGGAGTTTCAATTTAATTTTGAGTTGTTGAGAAGTTTTTTGAACACTCTCTCAGGGACTCAGTTTGATGTAAATAACACCAAATCCCCAAGAGTCTCATTTAAGTCCTTGTGCTGTGTCTGTGCTGCTGAGCTTTAAAGGAACAGCTCTTCCCAGGACCAGCTCCTCTCCCAGCCCAGCAGGGCTGAGAGCTCTGCCTGCAGGCACTGAGGGGACAGGAGCCAGGCAGAGACAGGCTGAAGGCAATCAGGATTGGGAAGACATTGAGCTGAGACTTCACTTGGGGAAACATCTTCACAGCCCTGTGCATGGTGAGTCTGTGGGTGCAGGGCAATGTCCCTTGTGCTCCTGGAGGGATCTCCTGAAGCCAGTGCACCCTATAGCCTGGGGGATGTGTCAGGAGGACTCTCCGAGTTTCTCTCTGGCGCAGGAGCAGGAGGAGGAGGAGGATGTGCTGCAGAGCGGGGCTGCCCTGGGCACCATCACAGGGACAGGGCAGGATGGCTCCTGCTGCCAGGGACGGCTGCAGGGGGTGAAGCTGGGGCTGCAGCCAGGGCTGCCCTGGGCTGTCCTGCAGAGCAGCTCCTGCAGCCCTCAGGGCTCTTGGCCAGCCCAGGGCATGTGCCACCTGCCAGGGGCAGCTCTCAGCCTGCCTGGCAGCTCCCCATGGACACTGCAGGGGAGAAATTGGAGGTGGAAGGAGCCACCCCCATCAGGGCAGATTCCTCCTGCTGTGGAGATGGTGCTGCATGGCCAGGGCTGCTCTCAGCTTTCTCCTCAAGGGAAGGGAAAGAGGCTGTCAGCTTTGGCTGTGTCACTGAGACTCCTGCACTGTCAGCCTGGGCATCAGCAGATGTGCCTCAGATCTCCCTCAGACAGGGCCTCCTCAGCCTCCTCTCCCTACAGACAGCAGCAGCAGCACCTTGGCTTGCAGCATCTCTGTTTGTCTGGCCTGCCCTTAAGGCCCTGGTGCCAGGGAGATGCCCCTGGGCAGTGCCCTGTGCTGGGAGGTGTCTGCAGGGCAGAGCTGGGACCCCAGGGCTGGGCTGGGCCCTGGAGGCACAGGCAGGGACAAGGCTTGGATAGAGAGAAACAGTTCCCAGTAGGCACAACTCCAGGCAGCAGAGAGCCAGACCAGCCCTTGGTATCCTTTCCTGTTCATGTGCATTGGGAAAGAGAGAAGGGTTTGGAAAAAAAATTTCAACTGGAGAATTCAAAAAGTCTACTTTGTTTTTCAAAAAATACTAAAGCGTGATCACGGTGAAATAGAGAGAGGTTAAATGAACAAAGGGCACTTGTGTGGTTCCAGCAGGTCTGACTGCCCTGCGGCACAGGGAGCCCTGTTTTCCCTCAGGTCTCCCCAGTATTCAGGCTGAGTGCAATGCTGAAAGTAAAGCAGTAACTCAGGAGTACAAGCCTGAAATCAAAAAGGAAATCTGTCCAAGCTTGTCAATGTCTTTTTCAACAGCGCACCATGCCCAGAGTGAAGGAATGTCCAACAGCAGCTCCATCAGGCACTTCCTCCTGCTGGCACTGGCAGACACGCGGCAGCTGCAGTTCCTGCACTTCTGCCTCTTGCTGGGCATCTCCCTGGCTGCCCTCCTGGGCAACGGCCTCATCATCAGCGCCGTAGCCTGTGGCCACCACCTGCACACGCCCATGTTCTTCTTCCTGCTCAACCTGGCCCTCGCTGACCTGGGCTCCATCTGCACCACTGTCCCCAAAGCCATGCACAATTCCCTCTGGGACACCAGGATCATCTCCTACTCAGGATGTGCTGCTCAGCTCTTTTTTTTTGCCTTTTTCATGTCAGCAGAGCTTTCCCTCCTGACCATCATGTGCTGTGACTGCTACATGTCCATCTGCAAACCCCTGCACTACGGGACCCTCCTGGGCAGCAGAGCTTGTGCCCACATGGCAGCAGCTGCCTGGGTCAGTGGTTTTCTCTTTTCACTGCTGCACACAGTCAATACATTTTCCCTGCCCATGTGCCATGGCAATGTCCTGGGCCAGTTCTTCTGTGAAATCCCACAGATCCTCAAGCTCTCCTGTGCTAAAACCTTTCTCAGAGAACTTGGGCTTCTTGCAGTGTGTGCCTGTTTAGGAATTGGCTGTTTTGTGTTCATTGTTTTCTCCTATGTGCAGATCTTCAGGGCCGTGCTGAGGATTCTCTCTGAGCAGGGACGGCACAAAGCCTTTTCCACCTGCCTCCCTCACCTGGCCATGATCACTCTATTCATCAGCACCTCATTTTTTACCTACCTAAAGCCCCCCTCCATGTCCTCTCCATCCCTGGATCTGGCCCTGTCAGTTCTGTACTCAGTGGTGCCTCCAGCCCTGAACCCCCTCATCTACAGCCTGAGGAACCAGGAGCTCAAGGCTGCAGTGCGGACAATGATGACTGGATGGTTTCAGAAACATTAAACTGCTGGCCAATTTCTGCAAATCACTTGTAATAAAAGTCATCTTTGATATTTCTGCTTGGTTTCATTTTGGAGATTCTTTCTCTTTTTATTTTACTTTTTTCACCTTGTCCACTAATAAATATGATTGTTTGTGCCATTTCTAATTTTGTTTCTCTCCACCTTCCTTGTGGCAGCAGCCTGTGTCAATGAGGGGCTGTGCTCTTGGTTGCTTTAAAGGAACTAAATAATCTCCCAGCAGAGTTTCCTGCAGAGATGCCCTTTTGCTGCCTTCTCTGGAGCTGCAGCAGCAATGTCTGTGTGCAGAGCTGAGGGCAGATCAGTGCTGGCCCAGCAGCTGTGCCCAGCAGCAGCACTTGGTGTTGCCAGTGCTGCTGCCGTGGCCCTGCCCCACTGCCCTGGTGGCCCGGGTGGCCCTGGTGTTGCTGCAGGGCCTGAGTGCTCTCGGGGCCGGGCGCAGCCCTGGGGTGGCGGTGCCAGGGCTGCAGCAGGGACAGGCCATGGACACTGCTGGGGCAGCACTGACGCCTCAGCCCAGGCCTTGGGGGCTCCAGGCTCCTTGCCCAGGCTCTCTCAAGAACACGCCCAGGCCAATGCTCAGCACAGAAAAGCCCCATGAGCAGCCCCAGGCTGGCCGTGGGCAGGCTGGGGGCAAACAGCATGGCTGGGGCTCTGCAAGGGCCCTGGGGGAGACAGGAAGGAGCAGCAGAGCAGGGGCTGATCCATCCCCAGTGCACTGCACAGCCCAGGGCAGGATCCCAGAGCGTCTTCATGGAGCTTCCAACATCATCCCCCCTCTGCAGCCCTGGCCTCTCCCCCAGCTCACACAGGTGCCCCATCCTTGCAGGCACAGACACGGCAGCACTGGCTCAGCAGCTTCTGTTTGCATTGAACAGAGCAGGCGGGAGCACCCCCATGCTTTTGGTGTGGGGACATGAACCTGAGGGAGCACAAATGCCATCAGCCCTTGGGGCCAGCAAGGGCTGGGGGACACCAGGGAAACCACTCAGCTTTGTCCTGGCCTCTGCAGTCAGCCAGAAAGTTTGTTCCCATCAGCTGGGAGCTTCCTGTCCCACTGCAGACGCTGTTGCTCAGAGCCAGGGCTGCCTGGCAGCCACCCCCAAACTGCCCTGAGCATTTCCTTTGCCTCACCTCTGCTTTCTTTACTCTTCCTAATACAAATTTCTTCCTGTTGCCTGTCCCTGTTCCTTCCCCTTCAAACAGCCCATCTCTGCCCTGGTACACCACTGCAGAGATTTGTATTGCCTGCAATGCTGGCACTGGCTACACCATTCCTGATCCAGCCAGGAGCCATTGGCCTTCTTGGCCAGCTGGGCACACTGCTGGCTCATGTCCAGCCTGCTGTCCATCAGTGCCTCCAGGTCCCTTTCTGCCTGGCCACTGTCCAGCCACTCTGTCCCCAGCCTGTATTGCTGAAGGGGTTGTTGTGGCCAAAGTGCAGGATCCAATATTTGGACTGATTAAACCTCACCTTGTTGGATTTGGGCCCTGGAACCAGCCTGTCCAAGTCCTGTGCAGAGCTCTCCTACCCTCGAGCAGATCAACACTCCCAGACAACTTGGTGTCCTCTGCAAATTTGCCAGTGGTTGACTCAATCCCGTCATCCAGATCATCAGTGCAGATATTGAAATCCACGCTGGCTGGCTCTGATCCCTCGGCCATCCTGTGGGTGCCCTGGGATGGCACTCAGGGTGATCTGTTCCATAATCTTGCCGGGCTCCCAGGTCAGGCTGACAGGCCTGGAGTTCCCTAGATCCTCCTTGCAGCCCTTGTTTGGGTGGGGTCACACTGGCACCTCCAGTTCTCTCAGTGGGAGTGTTACCCAAAATTTGTTAAAATAGAAAACTCCTTAACACCAATGTAGCATTAAGAAGCAACATTCTTTATTCAGCCAGATACACGGGGGACAGCTCCTCCCAAAGCCGTGCATGCTGAGTACAGGAAAGTTTCTGTTTATTTTCTGTATTTTGCACACATATGCATTGATTGTCCTGGACTAAACACACATATGAATATAATTTCCCCAAAATCATTAAAGTATTTCCCCTCCCCTTTACTCATGTGTTCTTCTGTCCTGGGGGTCTCTCTGGTGAGCCCTGGTGGTCGCGGACCCCAATGTTCCAGTGGGCCTGGCTGAGCTGGCAGGACACTCAGGCTGGTGAACTTCCAGTTCCCCTTCTCACACAATGGGTATTGTGTGGTTTCCATAGGCCTGGGGTTGTGGAGAACAAGCTCCAGGTGTCAGCTCAGCTGGTGGAGACAATTGATCATCTGGTAACATGAGGTCACAGAGTGGGCTGTGACATCACAGAGTGCATTACGTGAGGTCATTGAGCAGCTATGACATAACAGATTGCCTCTGTGACACCACAGGACAGAAGTCTGAAATCACAGAGCTAACTGTGACATCACACTGCAGAGGTCTGCCATCACAGAATTGGCAGTGACATCAGAGGCCAGCTGTGTGACATTAGAGAGCGGGCTGTCACCTCACAGAGCAGGCTGTGACAACCCAGAGGGGCTGTGTGACATCCCAGCAGGGCTGTGTCAGGTAACTGGGTTGGTCACTCTGCCCCAGCTCCCCCTCACAGTTTCTCCCAACAAGTCCAATGCTGTTCATGCCCAGCAGGGTCCCTGTCCCCCAGTATCCCCCTGGCCCACCTGGAGCCACAGCCTCCACCAAAGGATGTTCCACAGGATCCACCCCAGAGCCTGACAGGGGACAAGGGGCCAGGGCTGTGTGACCAGGACATCAAGGACAGGGATTATCCAGGTCACTGTGGCCAGGTTTGGGTTCCCCAGGGCAGGAAAGATGTCTGGCAGCTGGAGCAGGGTCTGGGAAGGGCCTCCAAGGTGGGGCTGGAGCCCTTGGGCTGTGAGCAGAGGCTGAGGGAGCTGGGCTGGTCCAGCCTGGAGCAGGGAAGGCTGAGGGGCTCCTCATGCCAGCCTGGCAGTGCCAGCGAGGAGGGGATGGAGAACACAGAGCCAGGCTCTTTACCGGGGGCTGGGGGGAGACAAAAGCCAATGGGTGGAAGGGGAAAGAGGAGAGATCAGCCAGGACAGGAGGAGATGAAATGAGTCAGGCTGGTTACAGAATTTCCTCAACACCAAGAGCTGCCTGACCTCCCCTCTCCATCCACCACTGACAGCTTTGCAAATCAGGAATTGTTGGAGCTGTTTTGCACCACACCAGGATTAGCACCCTGATCCAAGAACTAATTGTGTTTGTATCTATTACAGAACCACATTGTGTGAAATTAATTTTAGTATGGAAATCACTTGTGGATGGTGGACTCATCAGATGCTGCAGGGACCATGCACATAGCTCAGGGAAGAGTGTGATTGTTATTAAATTGTGTCCTGTTCCACTATAGTCTGTTGGCCATGAAGAGAAACTTTCTGTGCCTCTGAGTCTCATCAGTTCCTGACCCCAAAGGACACAAACCTGATGAGTTGTGGTTCCCACCCCAGTGGTGGCACTTGCATCTCCCTCCATCCCCAGAGCAGAGGTCCCTTGTCCCACAAAGTCTCTGGCAATGCAGGGATGAAGGAAACAGGACAGGCTGTGGGGAACCAAGTGCAGGGCAGTGCCCAGGAGAATGACTTTTGTATTTGATGGAGCTGTGCCTTCCCTTGTCTTTGTTGGCTGACAAGAAATGAACATGCCTTTGTGTCTCGGGCAGTTCCTTCTCCAAGGAAAGCAGGTGGGAGTTGGAGCCAAGGAGTTGAAAGCTGCAGGTGCAGCCTGGGCTGGAGGGAGCTCAGATTTGCACAAGGCTGCTCTGAGTGCCAGGGCTTGGATGGGGGAAATGGTGGGGTGGGGATTGGGACAGAGTCTGATTGATTGTCAGCCATGAAGGGTCTTGATTTTCATATCTACTCAAACAACATGAGGAGGTACTTGCATTCATTGTCAATTGGCGATTGCTATTAACATTCCCCTGTTAATAAAATAAGCAAAAAAAACCTGAAGCAGGACCTAAGAAATGTTTTCTCACAGTGTTTTTAAATAGAACATATTCAGTTGAATGCACTTATGAATTCTCTCTTATTAACCACACAAGATTTGGAAACTGAAATCAAATTATCCCCAGAGGTTTGGCTTGTTAAGGTGTTCTGAATGTTTATGAGCCTTGGGACACTGAATTCCTGCACTGAAGAGCTGAAGGCTGAACAAGCCTCTGGAGCAGGAAAATTCAGCAGCAGCCTCCAAGTTGCTGAGGATGTCAGCAGCCCCCACTGAGGCCATCCCTGCCCAGAGACCGTGGGGGAATGGGCAGACAAGGAGAGCGTCCCTGGGGCTGGGGCAGCACAACTCAGAGGCACCAGCGGCTCCAGC
This sequence comes from Melospiza georgiana, assembly GCF_028018845.1. Classification (NCBI taxonomy): domain Eukaryota; kingdom Metazoa; phylum Chordata; class Aves; order Passeriformes; family Passerellidae; genus Melospiza; species Melospiza georgiana. The sequence continues at coordinate 1,264,059 of NC_080459.1, read as the reverse complement.
TGGGAAATGGAGTGAGGAATGTGGCTGGGAAAGCCCTGCCTGGGCTGTGCCAAGCAGGACACACAAGCCCTGACTCCCATCCACTAAAAAACTCTCTCAAGGAGACATTTAAAAGGAATTGCAATTGTTTGTGTCCTCTGAGTTGAACTCACTGGAGAAATACCAACAAGAGATTCTCAGGAGCTCAAAAGATCAAAACAGACTCTACTGGAAACTTTAGACAATCGGAGAAAATTTGGCAAAAGGTTTATTATGACATTGTAGTGGTTTTGGTTTGTTAATTTAAGACTTTTCTAATCTTGAGATTTCTTAATTAATGTGTTGATGAGTGTGGTGTGTTTATTTTAGTGTCAATTAGTTATTTTTGTATTTATTTTGTTGTGAGATAGGATTAGAAGAAAGGTATAGTACACTTAAAATTTTCAAAGGCTGTAAATTAAATTTTATTAATAGTAAATAAAGGAAAAATCTAGTAAGCATTAAAATAAACTGCTTAGAACACTTTTTTTCTTTAAAACTTTTTCTTTTTACTGACAATATAAAGAAACTAAACTTAAAATTTCTAGTTAATTTACTATTTCTAGAATAGTCTTTTATTAGTTACTTAGGGAGAGAAGTTTTTTCTTCTTAAGGTTATGGAGATTTTTTTTGCAAGAGGAAAAAATAGCTTTTCTGTGATTTTTAATTTTCTCATTGACAACAGTCTTCTGGGGAAATTTGTTTTTGCGAAGTTGTTTTTATTGCTACAGGCTTTTTCACAGCTTGTTGATGGGCCATGTCGACTTATGGAGTATTGTTTTAAAAATTAATTCTTTAAAGGCAAAAATCTTTGTTACTTACTTTTAAAATTATTTTTATCTCTGGGAATTGAGATCTTCTTTTAGGGGTACTGGATTAATATTTTAATTTTCTTGTTTAAAATTTTGATGAAATTACAGTTATTTTAACATTTCTCTTTTTTTAGCATGGAGTTTTTTGGCATTAATTTGAATTTTAAAACTTTATTTCATATTTTTATGTGTTATAAAGAAAAAGAGGTTTTTTCCTTATGGTTTATAAGAAGATTTTAGTTTTAAGATTAAGGTATTTTTTCTTCTTTGCTATTTGGGATTTAATTTCTTCTTTACTGACTTTGATGGCTTATACTTTTTTTTTATATGCTTCCATTTTTATTCTTTTACTCAAGGGAGGATTGAAGTATTGAAAGGACTAACACCTGACCTGCCATTAACTTGTGGTGGAAGTTGTGGTTAAATTGTGTTAGGTTTGGTTTTATGGTTCATTTTTGTCTTTTTTTGTGTTTAAATTTTTAGTTGTAGGGTTATTTTGTATGGGTATAGGTTGTAGGGGTTTTTTATTTTAGTTATGTTGGGGGGAGGGGACTTGATGGTAGGATTTTAATAGGTGTGGCTACCTTTGTTCTGGTTGGGGTTTTGTAGCCTGTTTTGTTTTCCTGTTTGGGAGTTGTTGGGGTTTGGTTTGCTTAGAATGGGGCCGATGGGGGAAGGCAGCCTGGGGAGGGGGGAAGGGGCTCAGCCCACAGCAGGGTTGCTGGGTTTGGTTTGGTTTGGTTTGGTTTGGTTTGGTTTGGTTTGGTTTGGTTTGGTTGACGTGAAGCCTGGGGCCCGCTGCTTCTTTGCTGACTGGAAAAGAATGAGGAGGTTCCTGGGTTTTTTCATCTTTAACATTTGTGTTTCACAGAGGCGTGTTCAGTATCTTAGTGGTTTAACAGATTGTTAGTTACACAAAATGTTTTGTATTATTTTGTATCATTATTCTCATGTCAGACTACGACAGACATTCAATCAACAAAAAACCCTTCTCAAAGCATTGGCTTGCCCCATTCAAATTCACAAACTCTAAGCCTGTTCAATTTAATGTTAAGCAAAATTGTCAGGGGCGCAGAAACAGAAGAAGAAGACACAGAAAGAGAGAAAGACAAAAAAGATGCAGAGAGGCACAGACACATCTACCAACTCTTGGATTCCAGTGGTGTTCAGATGGACATTCCAAGAGGTGGTAGGGTCAAGATGTGTGCTTACCTTGTGGTCAGCCTCAAATACCCCTTGGTCTCCCTGGGCCCTTCCCCCAGGTGGGGCTTGGGCTCATTTAGTCACTCGAGAGCTGGGCTGGGGGCTGCAGAGGTGGCTATGGAGCATTGCCTGTGCTGTGCCAGGGACTGGCAGACACTGCTGGGCTGGAATAGAAGCTCTGGGGGGATTGGGGTTCCAGGGCAGGGCAAGGCTGGACCTGCCCCTTCCTCTCCCACACACAAAATGTTTTGATCCAACAATCTCCTCCAGTCTGTCACAACAGGCAATGTTGGAGGTGAAATCCCAATTCTGGCCATGGGCATCTGGCCGAGAAGGACAGTTCTTTTCCATGGGAAGGAAAGCACAGAGCTCCAGTGTTTGGAAGGCAGGTGAGAGCCTCACTAGGCCAAGGTCTGCCAGACTTATCAGAAATGGCAGATTTTGTCTGGGAGCAGACTTTGGATTTAAGGAATTTTGGAGGTGGAACCCCAGTCTTGGCCATGGGCACCTGGAGAAGCAGGACAGTTCTTTTCCATAGGAAGGAGAGCACAGAGGCTTCTCCAGGGTTTTGGGGACAGATGGGAAGTGACCCTGGTAAATCCACTGCAAGATAGACATGTCCTGTCAATATTCTTACGGGAACAATCCCTGGATATGAAGGAATTTGGAGGTGAAATCCCAACTCTGGCCATGGGTGCCTGGAGAAGGAGAGTTCTTTTGAATAGGAAGGAAAGCATGGTGTTACATGGGCTTGCAAGGGTTCCTCAGGGGTGAAGAGATAGACGAGAATCTTGACTCCATGATTAGAAGGCTGGATTTATTATTTTAAGACATATATGTTGCATTAAGACTATGCTAATAGGAATAGAGAGAAAAGTTCAGAAGCTGCTATGCCAAGAATAGAAAAGGAATGAATAAAAAAGGGAGCTCTCTGTGAATCTGTCCCAGAGAGCTTGGTCCCTGATTGGCCCTTAATTGTAAACATGGAACATAGGCCAATTACAGGTGCACCTGTTGCATTCCACAGAAGCAGATAACTATTGTTTACATTCTCTTCCTAGAGCCTCAGCCTTCCAGAGGAGGGAAAAATCCTAAAGAAAGGATTTTTCACAAGAGATGTCTGGGACAGCATGGAGCCCCAGTGTTTCAGCAGCAGATGAGAAGAGACCCTACACATGCCAAGGTCAGCTGGATCAGTCAGGTGGCCCCTGGGAAGCCAAACCACCCAAATCTGTTCTGTGTTCTTTTGTTTTTGTGGGGCCCCACAGTGTCACAATGGTGCCTTGGATCCATGAGGCCATAATGGTCACTTGTTTCCATGGGGTCCAGCAGTGTCACAATAATCCCTAGGTCAATGGGGTCCCACAGTGTCACAATGGCCCCAAGGTTCCAGAAGGCCCTGCAGTGTCACAATGGTCCCAATGATTTCATGAGGCCTTGCTGTGTCACAATGGTCTCCGTGGTTCCTCAGGCCCCACAAATCACATGACTCCTCTGTCCCATGAGCCCTGTAGTGTCACAATGGACCTTTGGACCCTGGAGGTTTGCAGTGTCACAAAGGTCTCCTTTGGCTCCACAGTGTCACAATGGACCATTGATGACAGGAGGCCCCTCGTGTCACCCTGGATCTTTGGTTCCATACAGCCTTGCAGTGTCACAATGAACCCTTGATTGAATGGGGTTACACAATGTCACCATGGCCCCTCGGTTCCATGCAGCCCTGCAGTGTTACAATGGTCTCCTTTGGTTCCCCAGTGTCACAATGGACCACTGATGACATGAGGACCCACAATGTCATTATGGCCTCTATGCAGCCCTGAGTGTCACAAAGGCCCCTTGGTATCATGAGGTCCCAGAGTATTCAGAACAGTCCTCTTGGTTCTGTGGGGACCCCCAGGGTCACAATGGTCTCTTTGGTTCCATGAGGCTGTGAAGTCTCTTAATGGTCTCTCCATGGTTCCATGAGGTCCTGCAATGTCACAATGGACCTTTGGCTCCAGAAGGTCCTGCAGTGTCACAATAGGCACTTGGTTTGATGGGGCCCCTCAGTGTCACAATGATCCCTACATTCCATGGAGCCACACAGCATCAGTACAGCCCTCTTGGTTCCATAAATCCCAGCAATGTCACAGTGCTCTCCATGATTCTATGAGGCTCCAAGTGTCACAATAGTCCCTTGGTATCACAGGGCTCCACAGTGTCACATTGATCCCTTGATGTCACAGGGCCCCACAGTGTCATAATGGCCCCTTGGTTTCACAGGGCCCCAGAGTGTCACAATGGTCCCCTGGTCTCACAGGGCACCACAGTGTCACAATGCTCCCTTGGTGTCACATGGCCCCACAGTGTCACATTGATCCCTTCGTGTCACAGGGCCCCACAGTGTCATAAGGGCCACTTGGTTTCACAGGGCCCCAGAGTGTCACAATGGTCCCCTGGTCTCACAGGGCCCCACAGTGTCACAATCGTCCCTTGGTCTCACAGAACTCCACAGTGTCACAATGGCCCCTTGGTTCCATGGGCACTGTGCTGCTGCATTCCCCCCTCCCCTTCTCAGCCCGCCCTGACAGCTGAGAAATGCTCCTTGGGCCTCGGCCTTGGCCAACAGCCCCTGGGCTCAGCTCCTCTTCAGCTCATCACAAACACTGTCTGCTCCAGGCACTGCTGCTGCCCAACCAGCTCCTGGTTTCTCTAGGAGCAGCCCTGGGAACTGTTTCTGTTCCCTCAGTGGCACAACATCCCTGTTCTCACACTGCCAAAGACAGCTGTTGGTGCAAAGTGCAGCCAGGATGAACCATTGCTGGGACTGAAGCCCCTCTCTTGGGGCCCTGCAAACAGCGCTCCAAAAGGAGCCCTTGGAGCTCTCCTGGGCCAGCGACTCCCTCTGAGTGGGGCCTCTCCCAGCCGGGAACTCTCCCGTTTGCTGCACTCGGGGATCCTGAACGACGACAGAGCCTGGGCCAAACCCCCCACTCCTCCAGGCTCAGCCCTTCACCCGTTGGGGAGATGCCAAAGGATCCCCAGGGAGCATTTCCTGCCCTCAGGGAAATTTCTCACAGGTGTCTTGCACTGACTCTTTGTGTCTGTGTGCACACAGGAGTGCCTGTGTGGGGGAATTGTGGCAGAAATGCTGCTCTCTGAGGGGTTTGAGTGCCTTGGATAGCTGAGTCAGTCAGGCCTGTAAGAAATGTTCAGTAATGAGGAATGAGCTAAGTTAAATGCTTCTGAGAGTTGTTCTTTTGCTAAGTAGTTATTTAAATGTAAGTTATTAGGCTAAATTAAATACAGTTAAGTGTTATTCCTCTTTAAAATTGCTAAGTCATAGGTTTTAAGTTAGGTTAAATACTGTTAGCTTCTGGTTTTGACTAAATTGTGAATTTAATGTATCAGTTAAGGTTAAGTGTTAAGTCCTGTTAAGTTTGAGCTCTGTTCAGCTTTTCTCTCTTTATTTCTTTTATCCTTGCCCTCACTGTCCTTGTGTCACACACACAGAAGGACAGTTCTTAGTTCATTTCTGGTTTGATTGTTGGGATTAGGTTTGGTTTTGTTGTTGCTTTGTTTCCTTGGTGTGCCTAAAGTATCCACTCAGGAGCAGAGTGACTCTTGCCAAGGAACTCTGTGCTGCTGTCCCTTAATATTAAATCTGGTTTTTGCTGATCCCTTGCCGGGGATGTTTTCAGCGCCCTCAAGCCCTCATTCGTAGCAGGGTGAAGGAGCCCTGGCCCAGACTCTGGCCCTGGGGGACATGGGGACACTGCCAGGGGGTCCCTGTCCCCCTGTGCCACTCCCAGGGCCCTGGCCCCCCGTCCCCATGTCAGGCTCTGGAGTCGATCTCGTGGATCATCCTCTGGGGGAGACTGCAGCGCCGGGGGTGAGGGGACCCGGGGGGACAGGGGACCCCGCTGTGCACGAGCAGGGTTGGACTGCTCTGGGGGGAGCTGTGAGGGGGGCAGAGTGACCTCCCCAGGGACCTCACACAGCCCCTGTGATGTCACACTGCCCCGGTGTGATGCCACACAGCCCCCTGTTGTGTCACACAGCTGCTCTGTGATATCACAGAGCATCTGTCAAAAAGTCACAATGCAATTCACTGTCTGTTCTGTGATGTCACAGCCTAATCTATGATGTTATGCAGCCACCCAGTGATTTCACTACCCACTCTCTGTGTTGTCACAGAGGCACTCTCTATGATGGCAGAGTCTGCTCTATGGCCTCACACTATGATGTCACAGACAGCTGTGTGATGTCACCAACCCCCTCAGTGATGTCACAAAACCCTCTCTGTGATGTCATACTGCCACTCTGTAATTTTACAGCACACACTTTGACCTCACAGCCAGCTCTATGATGCCACACAGACCTGTCATGATGTCACAGCCTGCTCTGTGATGTCACAAAGTCTGCTCTATGATGGTGTAGCTGCTCAATGACCTCACACAAAAAACTCTGTGATGTCATAGCCCAATCTGTGACCTCACACAACCCACTGTGTGCTGTCACACAGCCGCCTGTCACTGATGTCACAGGCACCACCAGCTCTGAGCTCTTGCTGAAGCTCTGTCCACCTTCCTGGCTCAAGGTGGGTCTTTCCTCCTCAGAGCACCCTGGGCTGGGTTCCCAGCACCTCCTCCTGTGGGATCTCTGGAGATTTTCCTCCCCATTGGAATTCTGCACCATGGCACTGCTCAAAACAGCCTCTTCCACAAGGTTCTGTTTTGGGGAATTATCCTCCCTTGTGTCCATCCTCAGCTCCTTCCCCGGGGGGGAGGAAGGACAAGGACAGGATGGGATTTGCATCTGTGCCAGAGGGAAGGGGAAGGAGATCCCCCCAGTGCATCCCCAGCAGGACAAGGCTGGCAGCAGGGTTGTCCTGCAGCCGGGGGCCGTGCTGGGCTGGGAGAAGGAGCAGGAGAGAGGGGGAAAGGGGCACTGACTTCCTTCTTACCTGCCCTGGTATCCCAGGCCTCCTTTCCCTTACTTGCAGCCTCCCTCTCCATCTGGCCAAGGTTTGGGGAATGGGAAATCCTGTTTTGGGAAGAAAGCAAGGGGTGCACACATTGAACATTGTACTGGTTTGAAGGCAAACCTGGGGGAGAGTCGAAGTCAGAATTACACTTGGACACAACTTCTTCTGGCTGACTTATGGGAGAACTGATGAGGAAAATGGCTGTTATGAGTGTCCAGTGTAAAGAAAATATTTTGTTTTCCTTCCTTGAGAAGTGTGTTAAAATCACTGGAGGAAAGGGAGAAAATGTTACCAGTGAGACTGACAAGGTTCATTCACCCATGGTGAGGAACACAAGGCTGCTAAAAGTACGAAAAGAGGCCCATCTCAAGTAGCGAAATTCCAGATAGCTCCAGGCTGATCCCAGAGCCCCAAGGGTCACAGTCTGGGCTGCCCTCAGGGAATGCTGGCCTGGTATTGAGGGGCAGCATGGGAGCACCTGGATCTTGGGGCACCCATCTGCTTCCCATGTTTGGAGGTGTCTGAGGAGGGCTGGGATGATGCCAGGGACATCCTGCAATGACATCCCCCCTGTCCCACTCCGGGTGAGCTCAGTCCCAAACCTGACCCTGATCCTGGTCTCAGTCTCACCCCACGTTTAGACACAGTCACAGTTCTGTATTTAATCACATCCCAGTTCCAAACTTGTCTAGCCCCAGACCAAATCCCAACCCCAGCCCTAAAGCCAATATAGCCTTAACCCCAATCCCAGCTCTAATCCAAATCACAGCCCCAACTCCAACCCCAGCCCCAATTCCAGCCCCTTCCTAATTCCTCAATCCCAAACCAAATCCCAGGTTCGGCCCTTCTGGGGATTTGGGGGTGTCTCTGTCCCTCTGACGCCGATGATGTTTGGGTGGGGTCACACCAGGGCTGAGAGGGACAGAGACCCCCCCCCCAGCCTCCACAGGTGTGAGAAGGTTGGAGAGCCCCCCCAGCCCCGAGCACCCTCAGCAGTGAGAGGGACACAGAGCCCCTGGTCCCCAGCCCTGCACAGGCATTGCCTGAGGCCAGAGGGATGGAGATCCCCGAGCATCCCCCAGGTCAAGGGGACAGAGACCCCTGGGCATCCCCTGGGCTGAGAGGGACAGAGACTGCCCCAAGCACCCCCTGGCAAAGGGGTGAGAGGGAGGGAGAGACCCCCCAGGCATTCGCTGGGGTGAGAATGATGGAGACCCTCTGGGGAATGGCCTGGGGTGAATAGGGACAGGGCAAACCCCCCCAAACCCCTCCCAAGCATCCCCCAGGGCAAGAGGCACAGAGCATCCCCTGGGCACTGGACAAAATAAACTTGGTAGATATCAAACTTGACTCTGCAAAATACTTTGATGAATGTTTGATTTTCCCACAAGTTATTTGTGATGAAAATGCAAACAAATCCCTGACTTTAATAAACTGACAATCAAAACAATTTTGTGGTAATTCCTAGTTCCATTGGTTCTGCACAGCTCCAGCTCAGCTGCTGGCACATTCTGATAAAAGAAAAGTGGAAATTTGGCCCAATACAGATTATGAAAAGGGAAGGCTCTGTGTAGCTGTCACAAAAGTGACAAGGGACAAAGAGAAAAATTATTCTTAGATTTGGCAAAGCCCCCCAGTCTGTGTAAGAGAGTGACAGGGACAGAGACCTCCCCTGGAGGGGGCCAAGTGTGACATTGTCCCTTGTGTGTGTGGCCTTCCCTGGGTGGGGGTTTTACACCTGAGCCTGTTTGGGTAAGGGGGGGTGGTGTTCACCCCCTGGGCAGGGATTACCCCACTCTTTCAGGTTGCAATGCAAGATGTAACCAAATGCATGTTTTCAATCACCATCTCCATCAACTGCTATAAACAGGTGGGGCAGTGTTCTTTATCTCTTCCATGACTCACCTCTGATAACACCCTCCAGGAGAGATATCTTCTGTGAATGGGCCATTGAGTGTCACTGCAGGACTGATCAAATTCCATCATCCCATTGTGATATGCTCTGCCCCGAGGGAGGATCCAAGCATTCCTACCTGGATATATTCTGAGGCTTTGAACACCAGGAGCACCTTGCCTGCTAGATTGTAATTCTGGTTTGGACCCTCCCCCAGTTTGCCTTCAAACCAGTACAAAATTTAGTGTACTCATCCCTTGTTTTCCTCCCAAAACAGGATTACCCATCCCCAAACCTTCACAAGATGGAAGAGGAAGCTTCGAGGAAGATGAGGATGCCCCATGACACCCAGGCAGGTGAGGAGGAAGTCAGTCCCCCTTTTCCCCTCTCTCCTGCTCCATCTCCCAGCCCAGCATGGCCCCTGGCTGCAGGACAACCCTGCTGCCATCGCCATCCTGCCGGGGATGCACTGGGGGGATCTCCTTCCCCTTCCCTCTGGCACGGAGGCAAATTCCATCCTCTCCTTGCCCTTCCTCCCCCAGAAAAGCAGCTGAGGATGGACACAAGGGAGGATAAATCCGCATGGCAGAACCTCGTAAAAGAGGCTGTTTTGAGCGGCTCCATAGCACAGGAATGTGATGTGGAGGAAAAGCCTCAGAGATCTCACAGGAGGAGGGGCTCTAAACCCAGCCGAGGGGGCCCTGAGGAGGAAAGACCCACCTTGAGCCAGTAAGGTGGACAGAGCTTCAGCCAGACCTCAAAGCTGGTGTTCCATGAGCAGCTTCATGATGGGGAGAAGGCCTACAAGTGCTTGGAGTCTGGGAAGAGCTTCAGGCAGAGCAGCACCCTGATCAGCCACCAGTGCATCCACACTGGGGAGAGGCCCTACGAGTTTCCCGAGTATCAGAAGTGGTTTCAGACCAGCTCCCATCTCCTCCGCCACCAGCGAAATCACACAGAGGAGAGGCCCTTCTGCTGCCATGAGTGCGGGAAGGGCTCCAAGAAAAAATCCATCCTTATCACCCATCGGCACATCCATACTGGGGAGAGGCCCTACGAGTGCCCCACATCATGAGAAGAGCTTCTCCATGAGCTCGGACTTGACCAGACACCAATGGAGTCACCAGTAAGGGAAGTTCTGTGAGTGCTCCAACTGCAGGAAGAGCTTCATGCCCAGCTCCGGCTTCTTTCCCCATTGGAAGTCACACGTTGGGAAGAGCCCTGGTGATCCATGTTCCCTGTGATCCATACTGGGAAGACAGCTGTCCCTTATCCTGCCCCTCCCAATGAACTGATGGGGCAGTGAAAACATGAGGGTCTGCCCATGGCCCTATCATTACATCAATTCCCACCTCAGAACACTGCCAGGGGCTGGAAAGGGTCTCTCTCTCTCTCTTTCTCTCTCTCCTTCTTCCTGAGGAGAAGGGTGTCCTTTCCAGGCAGGGCAAATTGTGGCCAGGCAGACCCAGTGAGTTTTGTTTTAGTTTTCCCTGTAAACAGTTTTATTTATCCCTTCTGTTATCAATATTGTTTCTGTTCCATTTGTTCCTTATTTTGTTGCTGTTCCGAATAAATTGTTCTTATCCCAGCCCAGGATCTTTGCCTTTTGTGCTTTCCATGGGAGGCGGGAGGGCAGTGAGGGCAGCACAGTTTCAGCGGGAGCAGGAAATTGGGGAATCCCATTCCTGAACCCCAGCAGTTGGAAACCGAGCATCCCAGCTGGTCCCAGTCCTGGTGGCCATGGCAACAGCCTTGGGAGTGGGTCCCTGGCTGGGGCTGTGGGAACCTCTTCCCTCTGGTGCCCAGGGACAGGAGTGGAGGGAACAGCTGCAGCTGAGTTGGGGCAGGCTCAGGCTGAATGTCAGGAAAAGATTTTTGCCCAGAGGCTGCTGGGGCCCTGCCCAGGCTCCCCAGAGAAGGGTCCCAGCTCCAGGGCTCTCTGAGCTCCAGCAGCATTTGGACAGCGCTGCCAGGCCCAGGCTGGCATTGTTGGGGTGTCCTGTGCAGGGCCAGCAGTTGGAACTGGAGAATCCTGATGGGTCCCTCCCAGCTCAGCCAATTCTGTGGTTCTGGGATCCCATGAGCCTGGGGATGGGAGATGTAAGTGGTTGCCATGGCAACGGGCTCTGGCTGCAGGCCTGAGCTGGTGTCCATGGCAACCACCCCTGGCATGGGGTCTCCATGGAGCTGCCGAGGGACTGACCATAGCAACAGGGGGCTGGTGATGGTTGCCATGGAAACTGACCATAGCAACAGGGTCCTGGTGATGGTTGCCATGGAAACTGACCATAGCAACAGGGGGCAGATGATGGTTACCAGCGATATTGAAAATAGCAACAGGGAGCTGGTGATGGTTGCCATGGAAACAGACCATAACAGCAGGGGTCTGGTGATGGTTGTCTGCTAAGGATCAGATTTGTCACAGGCCCTCAGAGGGGTTCCATGGGCACTTTCCAAGACCCTCCAGGCTGTTCAAGAGCTGGAATATCACAGGCAGAGACAGGGGCTCCATGGAGACCTCCCAGGGCTTTCTGGGGATGGTAAAGAGCCCTGTGGTCAGAGGCAGTCACAGCCATTCCATGGTGACATCCCAGGGGGACTGTGGGCTGCAAAGGCACCGATCTGTCACAGGTACTCACGGGCGCTCCATGGTGAAATTCCAGGAGTCCCAGGCTGCCAAAGAGCTGGGATGTCCCAGACACTCACAGGGGTTCATGTCATGGGCACAGGGGGAGCTTCAGGCAAGGTTTATTAGAGAAGCTCCTGCTGGGTCTCAAGGATCAGAAAGGATCCCAAATAGCCCCCACAGATCCCCAAATGTCACCATTCAATCAGAGATAACACAACCTCAGATCACAAGTCTAAGGTCTAAAAGCCACCCTTTTTCAATCCTCTTCTTTTATACCTTAGTTTGCTACAGGTGGACCTCACTGGTCATTTAATCAACACATTTCACATGATTGGCTAATTAAGGCAACACTCTTCATTAAACAACTTTAAGGAAAAAACATCCTATTATAAATATTTTCAAGGTGCCAGTTATTGATGTTTGTTTTATGTTGGGCCTTTCTGGGCGCTGTATGGATATGGGAAAACCTCCTGCAGCAGTTCTGTGCCAGGTAAAAGGAGATGCACAGGACTTTTTTGGTCTTCGGCTTCCTGTTTATTGTTATCTTCTCTAAAGTTTTGCATGCTGTGCCTACCAGGCTCAGCACGCTGGACAAACACCTCAAAGTGGCTCTAAAATGTACGGTTGCAAGGTCTTTTAAAGTTGTCTCACCCAATTAACTCTTAAAATGTACATTATTTCTACTTATCGACCAATAAGTCATCCCTTGATTGTCGACATAACCGCTGCACTGTGCTTTCCTTGACCAACCACCCTCTGCCACCACCACTGCAGAAAATAGAGTAGATGAAGAAGAAGACAGGGACTACACCCAAATTCCTCCATTTTGCTTGTTATCTGCACCATACTAAAAATCCCAAAACCTAAATTTCTCACCCTAGTGACATAGTATACTATGCTCTATTATCTATTTCACACTTTGGTAAATTCTAATCTGTCTCAAAGTCCTGGAAGTCCTCTCCATGGGTGAAGGTTAAAGGCAGTGTTTCTCTGGGGGTCAGGACCCCTCAGAGCAGACAGAGAAATATTCCCTGGGCCCTGGATTCCCACACATTTAACCTAAAATCCTTTAACTTTTAACATGTGAAGTTACCCAAAAATATTTCAGGTAGATAGGATTAGAAGAAGAAAGAGAGACCAACAGAAAGACAGAAGATCCAGAGAAAGACACACACATAGGTACCAACTGCTGATGTTGCAGCATCAAAAACAGAGGAACCCCAGGAGAAGGCAGGATCCACACCCTGGGCTGCCCTTGCGCTCCAGCTTTAACGCCCTGGGCCTTCATGGCCCGCCCCGGGGGTAGGACTGCCAGTTGTTTGCCCAATCAGAGCCAGGGTAACACCAGCTGCTAGTGTGTGATTGATTAACAGCTTGGCCAATCAGAGCATGGTTAACATCACCCCCCCCCCCCCCCCCCAGCTGTGTGATGTACAGCTCTACCAGGCCAGGGCTGGGAGCAGGGCTCTGTCCCACCACAAACCAAGGCCTGACCTGGCCCTGGCCCCTCACAGGCATTCCCAGCATCCCAAGGTGTCTTGGGACATCGATCTCATCCAGCCTCTGACAGCAACCACGGTGACACTACGGAACCTCATGGAGCTATGGGTCGGTTGTGACAACGTGGGTGCAAGGACACCATGGTTACACTACGGAACCTCACGGAACCAAGGGGCCATGGTGACACTGGTGCCTCATGGAATCAAGGAGACCAATGTGAAACTCAGGGGCCCCAAGGAACCAAAGGTCCATGGTGACCTTGTGCAGCCCAGAGTGTCACAGAGGAGCCACTGTAACACAGCAAAGGCACATGGAGCTGAGGTGCCATTGAGACACATCAGGGCGTTGTGGAACCATGAAGCCATTGTGACATTGCAAGACCTCATGGGAGCACAGGGCCATTGTGATACTGCAGAATCAAGGGGAACATTGTGACATTCCAGGGCCTCATGGAACCAAGGAGATCATTGGGACACTATGGGGTCCCTCAAAACCAAGGGAACATGGCACAGGTGTGGGTGGCTGGGTCTCCTGAGGATCACCTGACAGGTTCAGCTGACCTTGGCATGTTGAGGGCTGCTTCCTATATGCCCCTGGATTGGGGCTCTGGGCTTTCCTTCCTATGAGAGAGAACTGTCCTTCTCCAGGGACCCATGGCCAAAATCAGGATTCCTCCAGATTTCCTTGTATGCAAAGATTGTTTCCAGATACAGTCTGCCAGTGCAGTCTCACTTCCATGGCCACTGGAGCTGACGGGTCCAGCCGGCCGCTCCTGGAGTCACTGGTGGAGACTGTGAATCCCTCTACGAGAACCCTGAGTAGTGGCTCCATCTGCGGCATGGTGATGCAGGCAAGAGCAGGACTGCGAAGGGCTGAGGCGAAGGAAGGAAGGAGTGGACACGCGTGTGGATGCCAACGTGCTTTATTTGACCCAGGCAGGGCCAGTAACGGTGTCAGGGAAAAGCCGTTAGGGAGGCACTGATAAAGGGGAAAGGTGTATGGGGACACGACGGACCAATGAATGAAGCCCAGGGATGGAGCGAGGGAAACTCAGAACCAATAGGAAGGGCCCAAGGGAGGGAAAAGGCTCAGGGGACAAATCATATGTTATGTACGGGAAGATTGACATAGAAATTTCTAGAAAGGAAAGGGGGGGTTGGTATAATGATTGACAGATAACTGGTGGAAGGAACAAACCATTAGGAGGGAGAACATGGAGGGAACCGAGGGTCAAACGAAATTTTTAACTTATAAAAATAACCAACTTTACAATAAACCCAAATGAAACACACAATGCTACACCAGCTACATCTTTCAACTTAAGACATTTACAAAGGTTGCCATTTTAAGTACTGAGTTTTTGCTCTTTAGTTTTGTTTTTTTCTGCATGCTCTAGTGGCCCCCTTAAATACTACCTGAGAGACCTGACCCTCCTTCCAAAGATGATACCTCCTCTTTTTATTCTTAAGTTCCTCCAAAACCTTCTTGCCCATCCACGCTGGGCATTTACCTCATTGAATCGTCTTTTGGCACACAGGGACTGTCTGTTCCTGTACCCTCAAATCTCTGTTTTGAAGCATGCCCACCCTTGCTGAACTCCTTTGTTTTTAAGGGCTGCTCCCCAAGGAACTCTCTGAATAAGTCTCCTGAATAGACCAAAGTCTGCCCTATGGAAGTCCAGTGTAAAAGTCTTATTGATGTTCATCCTGATTTCAACAAATATTGAGAACTCTGTAATTTCACTATCACTGTTCCCCAAGAGACATCCAACCACCACATCTCCCCCTAGACCATCTCTGCTTGCAAACAACAGATCTAACATAGTCCCTCCCCTGCTGGGCTTACCCATCAGCTGCGACAAAAATTTGTCCTCCAAACCCTCTAAAAATTTCCTGGACTGCCTTTTTTCAGCTTTACTGAGTTCCCAGCAGATGTCCAGCAAGTTGAAGTTGCCTTCAAGAACAAGGGCTGATGATACAGAAACATTCTATAGCTGTTTATAGAATGAGTTGTCCAGCTCTTCTTCCTGGTTGGGTGGACAATAACAGACTCCCAGTAGGATGTCAGCCTTGTTGGCCCTCCCTCTAATTGTCACCCATAGGTATTCAACTTCATCATCATTAGTTTCAATGCCTATGGTGTCCAAAGCCCCCCTAATATAAAGGGCCACTCTTCTACCTCTTCTCCCTTTCTTGTCTCTCCTGAAGAGCTTGTAGCCATCCAGTGCAGCACTCCAGACCTGTGAGTCATCCCACCAGATTTCCCTGATGGCAATTACATCACAGCTCTGATGTTGGACCATGGCTTCCCAGCTCTTCTTGTTTGTTACTCATGCTGCATGCACTGGTATACATCCACCCCAGCTGGGCTGCTGATTTCACCCCTAACTCAGGCTTACCACTCTTGGGCCTGCTTCCAGACAGCCCAGCCGCATCCCCTTTCCCCTTCAAACCTAGTTTAAAGTTCTTTCAAGTTCTGCCAGTTCACGAGCTAAAAACCTTCTGTCCTTAACTGAGAGATGGAGCCCATCAGGTTCCAGCAGGCCAGGCACTATAAAAGTTGCCCCGTGATCAAAGAATGCAAAATTCTGTCCATGACACCAACACTTGAGCCACTGTGTTAGGTTGGAATTGGGTGTGTGTATTCTATTCCTATCTGTGGAGCAGTTATCATCTCTTAATTGGGCAGTTTACATTATTTCTTCCACAACTAATCCTCCCACCAAGGCAATATCTTCTGTTAATGGGCCATTGAGTCTCATTGCATGACTGATAAAATTACATTATCCCACTGTGAGAAGCACCACCCAGAGTGAGGAGCCAAGCATTCCTGACTGGATATAATCTGAGATTTCAAACATCACAGTAACTCTTTTCCTGCTGGATTCCCAGAGGAGCAGCTTTCTTCTCCACTGGATTCCAAGAGGAAGATCAAGCCCATCTACACCACCACTGGACCTGCAGAGGAAGACTACACCCTTCTACAAGATCACTGCTCAAACAAAAGCACATCTGTCACTCCAGGAGCACTGCAGCCACAATTTAATGGAACTGGTACCAACACCCTGACCAACAGGGTGTCAGGTCATATTTTGACCCTGTAAGCAGGATTTTTTGTACTATTGCACTTCTATTTTTAATTTTCCTAGTTAAGAACTGTTATTCCAATTCTCATATCTTTGCCTGAGAGCACCTAAATTTCAAAATTATAATAATTTGGAGGAGGTTTTTCCATTTCCCATTTCAAGGGAGGCTCCTGCCTTCCTTAGTGGATGCCTGTCTTTTCAAACTGACACAATGCCCTGGGAAACTTAGGCAGGTGAGGAGAAACTCAGTGCCACTTTCCCCCTCTCTCCTGCTCCATCTCCCAGCCCAGCATGGCCCCTGGCTGCAGGACAACCCTGCTACCAACGCCATCCTGCCGGAGATGCACTGGGGGGATCTCCTTCCCCTTCCCTCTGGCATGGAGACAAATCCCATCCACTCCTTGTCCTTCCTCCCCCAGGGATGGAGCTGAGGATGGAGACCAAGGAGGAAAAATCCCCACAGCAGAACCTCATGGAAGAGGCTGTTTTGAGCGGCTCCACAGTGCAGGAATCACACATGGAGGTAAATCCCTGGAGATCCCAGAGAAGCAGGGGCTCCAAAACCAGCCCAGGATGCTCTGAGAAGGAAAGACCCACTCTGAGCCAGGAAGATGGACAAAGCTTCAGCCAGAGGTCAGAGCTGGTGGCTCATGAGCAGCTTCTTGATGGGGAGAAGGCCCACAAGTGCTTGGAGTGTGGGAAGAGCTTCAGCTGCAGCTCCCACCTTGTCAGGCACCAATGCATCCACACTGGGGAGAGGCCTTACGAGTGTCCCGAGTGTCAGAAGAGGTTTCAGACCAAGTCCTATTTGCTCCGCCACCAGCGGATTCACACAGAGGAGAGTCCCTTCCACTGCCCTGACTGTGGGAAGGGCTTCAAGCACAACTCACCCACCTAAACGTGACCCACCAGCACATCCACACCTGGGAGAGGCCCTACGAGTGTCCCCAGTGTGGGAAGAGCTTCACCCACAGCTCTCACTTGACCAAACACCAATGGAGGCACTGGTAAGGGAAGCCCTACAAACACTCCAACTGCTGGAAGAGCTTCATGCACCACTCCAGCTCCATCCCCCATTGGAGGATCCACGTTGGGCAGAGCCCTGGTGACCCACATTCAGTGATCCATGCTGGGAGGACACCTGACTGGTTATCCTTTTGGTTTGGCCCCAATTTCCTCTTGATTTTTCTTTATCATTTAAAAACATATGAAATAAGAATAAAAAGGTAGAAATTTATCAAAGATGTTGAAAGTTCCATCAGTTAACATTTACTTAAGCAGGAATTTCTGGTTTTGGGACATATTCTGGAAGATTTGTGGGTTCTTGGGGGATTTCAGGAAGTGTTCTCCCTATCTTTGCACTGCAAAAGTCAAGATGGATTGATCTGTCATCTCAAAATGACACAGTCCCACTGAAAAATCTCCAATCTTACACTCAAGGGACTCAATCCCATTATAAATTGCCTTGTTCCCACCTCAAAAAAACATAGTCCCATGCTAAAATTACTCAATTCCACAGCCTCCAGGGTGAGATAGGATTGGATACAGACAGGGAGTAGTGGGGTCCAAATTTGAGGGTATGGGATCGGGATTGTGGGGGGCGGGGTGTGTGGGATGTATTTTGATAGCAAATAAAACTTTCAGAACGATTGGTTTATGTCCCATTCATTTTCCATCAGTTCCAGTTCTGTTTTTCAGAGTGTCACCTTCTCAGCTGATTGTGTTTTCCGTCTCCTTTCTCTCCTGCCTCTCTTTGCCTGCTCTGTTTCTCTCTCAGTGTCTCTCTTAACCCAGGGCAGCTCCCACCAGAGACCCTGCCCTGATTTAATTCCCAATCCAGGAGCTACAACAACCATGGGTGAAGTTATGAAGGCTGGCAGTGAAATGTCACTGTAAGATCTTGCTCCACTTGGCTTTTGGCTCCTTCTTAAGGTCTTTGCCTCCCAGGGCAGGAACATCTTTTCCTGGCTGGGAACTGGAATTCCAGCCCCTGGGAGTGTGTGCCATGGATCCCAGAGGGGCATTCCCAAGGCTCCCAGGGTGCTGCTCCTGCCATGCCTCCCAAGGAACTGTGCAGGGCCAGGGGACAAGGTCCAGCAGCTCTGTTGGTTCTGCAGTGCCACAAGGGCCCCTGGTTCCATGAGTTTCCCTACTGCCAACAGCGGTTCCTTGTTTCCCATGATGCCCTGCTGTGTCACCATGGATATTTGGTGTCATGAAGTTCTTCAGTGTCACAATGGCCTCCCTCGCTCCATGAGCTTCCACAATGTCACAATGGCCTCCGTGGATGGGCAGTGTCATCATGGACCATTGTCATAAACCTATGTAACACTGCATATCCTCATGGAAACCAAGGGGCCAGTGGGACACTGTGGGAAGTTGTGGAACCAAGGGGATCATTGTGGCACTGTTGGGGCCCATGGAACCAAGTGGCCATGGTGACACTGTGGGGCCTCATGGGAACAAGAGGCCATTGTGAGCCTGCAGGGCTGGAACACCCCAGAACACTGAAATGCTGGGGGTAACCAAAGGTTCCTTGACTTGAGTTTGGTGCACAGGAGAAACACCAACCAGATATTCTCAACATGGCCAGATGCGAAAAATATTCTTGGTAGGAGGGGACCCACAAGGATATTCAAGTCCAGCTCTTAAGTGAATGGCCCACATAGGGAGTGAACCCACAGCCTCAGTGATACCAGCACCATGCTCTAAACAACTGAGCTAAGAGGTCAAAATGACACAAAATTTTACTAGCAAAATATGGACAAAGTCAAGGAACTTTGGCAAAGGGTTTAATAGAACATCGCCTTCAATATGAAACCGTTATCATAGCATGAACTTCAATTACTTAGCAAATTTAATCTAAAAGCCTTTATCCCTTAAGATGTTGTTACCCAAAAATTTTCCAGGTAAGTAGTATTAGAAGAAGAAGAAATAGAGAACAACAGAAATACAGAAGATCTATAGAAAGACACGCACATAGGTACCAACTACTCAAGTTCCAGCATTGCTAACAGAGGAACCCCAGGAGAAGGCAGCATCCAGGCCATGGGCTGGCCTCGTGCTCCAGCTTTTACCCCCCTGGGCCTTCATGGCCCCGCTCCTGGGTTGGGACTGCCAGTTGCTTGTCCAATCAGAGTCAGGGTAGCAGCAGCTGCTAGTGTGTGATTGATTGACTGCTTAACCAATCAGAGCTAGATTAGCACTGTCCCTGCTGTGTGATTGACAGCTCTGCCAGGCCAGGGGGGCAGGGCTTTGTTCCACCACAAACCAAGGCCTGACCCAGCCCTGGCCCCACTCAGGCATTCTGAGCATCCCAAGATGTCTCGGACATCGATCTCATCCAGCCTCTGACAGTGACCATAGTGACACTACGGAACCTCATGGAGCCGTGGGTCAGTTGTGACAATGCAAGTCTAAGGACACCTCGGTGACACTACAGAACCTCAAAGAATTAAGGGTACTGTTGTGCAACTCAGGGGTCCCATGGAAGTAAGGGTCAATGATGAAACTGTGGGACCCATGTATAAAAGAAGCCAGCGAGGCCACATGGAGACAATGGACCTGTGTGACTCTGTTGGGACTCATGAAACCAAGAAGCCATTGTGACATTGCGAGACCTCATGGAATAATGAGACCATTGTGACAGTATATGGGCTTCATGAAATCAAAGGAACATGGAACAGGTCTGCCTGGTTTAGCCTCCTGGGGTCTGTCTGACAGGTCCCACTGAATTTGACATGTCAAGGGCCACTTCCCATCTGACTGTGAAGCACTGGGGCTCTGTGCTTTTATTCCTGTGGGAAAGAACTGTCTTTCTTGTCTAGGCACCCATGGCCAAAATTGGGACTCCGTGTCTAAAATTCTTTATATCCAAGGGTTACTCCCAGAACAAATCTGCCCGTACAGTCAAACCTGGCTAGACTTGACCTCTGGTGACTGCCTCTCATCTGATCCTGAACTACTGGACCTCACTTGTTTCCTTCCTATGGAGACCACTGTGACACTGCGGGGCATTGTGGAACCAATGGGCATGGTTATGCTGTAAGAACTTGTGGAACCAAGAGGATCATCGTGACACTGTGGAGTCTTGAAGAACCATGGAGACCATTTGGTCACTTTGGAGCCTTGTGAAATGCAGGTCATCATAGTGAAACTGCAGGGTACCATGGATCCAAGGGACCAGTGTGACACTGTGGGCCCTCATGGAACCAAGGACATCTTTGTGGCTCTGTTGGGCCGCATGGTCCCAAGGGCCCAGTGTGAAGCAGAAGGGCTTTGTGGAGCCAACAGGCTATTGCTGCATTTAAGATCCTTGTGGAGCCAAAGAGCCATTGTAATCCTGCGAGGCACCATGGATCCATGGAGAGTATTATGGCATTGCAAGGCCCCATGGAATCATGGAGACCATTGTGACCCTGCAGGGCCTCATGGAAGGAAGGGGCCATTGTGACAATATGGGAATTTGTGGAAGCAAGAGGATCATTGTTGCACTACTGGGCCCCAATGGAACCAAGGGGCCATTGGACACAGCAAGGCTTTGTAGAACCAACAGACCATTAGGACACTGTGGGGCCTTGTGGAACCATGGAGACCAATAAGATCCTTAAGGATTTGTGTCATCAAGGGGCCATTATGACACCTGAGGGCATCATGGAAGCAAGAGAACCATTGTGGCACTGGAAGGCCTCATGAAAGCAAGGAGCCATTGTGACACTGCACACAAACTTCATGTTCCCTGTGGAAGCAAGGGAACATGAAATAGGTGTGGCTGCCTTGGCCTCCCAGGGGTCACCTGACAGGTCTGGCTGACCTTGGAATATGGAAGGCCTCTCCCATCTGCCCCTGAAACACTGGGGCTCTGGGCTCTTCTTTTCATGGAAAAGAACTGTCCATCTTTTCCAGGCATCCATGGCCAAAATTTGGATTCTACCTCCAATTTTTTTTGTATTAAAGGATTGTTCCCAGACTAAAGTTGTCAGGACAGACAAGTTTTGCTGGTCTTTGACTCCTGAGGGGCAGCACTCACCTATTTTCCAAACACTGTAAAGGCCTCTGTGCTTTTCTTTATATGAAAAAAAATTCCCTCTTCTCCTGGTACAAATGTTTTAAATTAGGACTCTGCATTCATAATTTTAAGTACCCAAGGGTTGTTCCAAGCAAATCTGCCAGGACAGACAGGTCAGGCTTGCCTTGACCTGTGGTGGGTGCCGTTCATAAGCTCCTGAAACATGGGGCTCCATGATTTCCTTCCTATGGAGACCAATGTGACATTTGGGAGCCTTGTGAAATGAAGGGGCAATTGTGACACTGCAGAGCACCATGGATCCAAGGGACCATTGTGACACTGTGGAGCCTTGTGGAACCAAGGACATCATTGTGGCTCTGTTGGGTCACATGGTTCCAAGGGACCAGAGCAGAGCAGCGGTTTGAGAGTTAGCCTGGCTGTAACTCAGAGTCAGCCTGATTTTAGTCCGAAAGAACTGGGCATGAGTTTCAAGCCCTGGGAATTATTTGTTTCACTTAGGGCGAGCTTAAGAGTTCCTCCATAAGCCTTTAGTGTCATTATGCTATGTTGTCCAAGTTCTATTTCCCTATTGGTTACTTGTTTCCCCTATATGGTTATTGTTCTAGTTTTCTAACCCCAAGTGTCTATGTTGTTGCCTCCCCTTTGTCTCAGGTCTTTGGATCCTGCTCCTTGTACTGTGCTGGACTTCTCCATGTTTATTGTTTCTCACCCTATTACTAAAGGGCAATTCCATCAAACCCGCTTGTTTTCATTTTTGCCTCCCTCGCCCTGAAGTCAGGGAACCAGAGAGGTTTGTCGCAGCCATCCTCACTGTGACATTTGGTGCCCAAACAGGAACCATGACATTCAGGGCTCCCTGTCAATTACATTAGCTGGGGTGAGCTGATGGATAGGCAAGCGCTCCCCGGGATTTTGGATTGTGCCGGGCCCGGTGGATCCATCGTTGCTTTGAGGGACATTGGCCAGGATCAGCAGGAACAAAGACGGTTTCACCTACGTAGGATTGCAGGTGGGTTTGGGGAAATGGAAGATATTTATTGCCCATTTTGCCACTGTGTTTTTACAATATGCACCCAAGTTCCATAATTGATTTGGGGTGTTCGGTGGCTGTTCCCCCTAAGGTGGACACCAAATGTCCAAAGTAGAAAGGAGCATATATGGATGCTTTAAGTTTATTCTCACTGATCATGACAAAATATTTTCAAAGAATAAATTAAAATTGTAAGGTGGATCATTAAAAATTTTCCAGATGCCCCTGCTAATGAAATCCATACTACCGAATTTTGGGACTCAGTGGGAGTTAAATTGTAAAACATTTGGATCAAAAGAGACACCATCATGCCCCTCATGCTCCCTATCTTCCACACCATCCTTGAGACCCTTCACCAGCAAGCAGTGTGTTGAAAACTGAATCTATTGGTCACTCCTAACTCAGTACCTCCCCTCAAACTTGCCTTTTTTGGACCTTCCACAATCCTCCGAGATGGCCATTGCCATGCCCTCTTGGAGCATTCCACCCTGGAGACTCAAGATGGAAGGAGCCTGAATATGGCCTGACCATCCTCCCTCCATCTTGGCTCCTCCACCTCCTGCTACTTCCACCTTCTCTTCTTCCCTGAATGAACCTCCAGACTCCACCCCCACAAGTGCGGGTCATGCCCCACTATCAATCATTCCACCTTCACCCTGGGCCTTGCCTCTAGAACTCCACCCCGGAACTCCACCATCCTAAATCAAGACCCTTTCTCCTCAAAACCTGACAAAATGCAGTGCCCTTTGCCTCACCATCTGGCAACAATATAACCCCCATGGTCAAAGATACTAACCCCAACTGTCATACTATTTCTAATCTGAATGTTTCTGCTACAAGTTATTCTTCCTCCCCAGAAGACAGTTTGGATTCCCCAGAGCCACCTCACCCCTCAACGCCAGTAGACCCCTAGGAAAGGATCTGGAAGGAAGCAGTTAAGGAAGGAAAATGGCAAATAGCCTCAAAACCCCTCCTTGTCCTGGTAGGTTTTGAAAGAAGGGGGCAGAATCCCAGGTATCATCCATTGGTTTATGAGGAAATCAAGGATCTGTGTAGGACAGCTAAAGACCATAGGAGGGACTTACCTTGTTTTAATGGCCTAATGAGGGCCATGTTTACAGCACATGTCTTAACCCCCTATGATTTAAAATGTATTATGACCATGTTGTTGTCACCTGCAGAATATACCCTGTGGGAAGGAGGATGGAAGTGTTTACTAAATCAATTAATAGCAAACTATGCTAATAATGAGGCAAGGGTGGAATTGACAATCAACTATCTAGCTGGAGAAGGACAACACAGCCTACCAGATGATCGAGTAGCAGGTATCCCCAGAGAAGTATTGGATAGTATCAAAGAGATGGCTTTGAAAGCTTTAATCCAGGTATCGGATGGTAGCACGCCCAATTTGGACTACCTTGTGTGGCTGCAGATAAAGCTTTAGGACAATTAGACCATCTTGGGTGCCTGTTAAGTAAGCAAACCAATGCTACCTCCCTCACATTGAGTGGCCTGCTCTCAGACATAGAGACCATCAGGCATGCCACCCTGCAGAACAGCAATAGAGTTTTTACTCTGGGCACATGGGCAAGGTTGTTTAGACTCTGAGGGCATGTGTTACATGAACCTCTCCAGCCACAGCGAGTCAATCCACAAGAGCATTCAGGTACTGAAGGAAGGGTTCAAGAAGCTTCAAGTGGAAAACAAAGCCTGGTTCAATAAGCTCTTCCAATGCAAGGGACTAAAGGGTTGGACGATGTCTAGCTAAAACAGGATATTTAACTCTCTTAGTTGTTGTTGTTGTAATGTTAATTTTTCCATGTTTGTTTGGATGCTTTTTGGAAGACTTAAAAAATTCTTTCAGTTCCATCTTCGCTGTAAAACAAAAAGGGGGAAGATATCGAACACAGGCTCCTCATGGACTCCTTGGAGGAGAGACTTGGAGGCCAGGATGGCACAAAATCCTTTCAGAGACTCAGTGTGAGAAGGAAAATCCTTAAAAGTACCTAAAAGTATTCTTAAATCCATAAAGCACCTTAAAACCCTTTAGTATCTCAAAGTGTTAATGAGCCCCACTGAGTGTCAGTACAAACCTCTCCAGGGACTCATTAAAGCAGATAACTGGGGCCATGATTGCACAAATCTCTCACAGAATCTGTATCAAAAGGAAAATACCAAGTACCTTAAAATAACTGAAGTACCTTGAAGCATTATTGAGCCCCACTGAGTGTTGTTACTGACAAAGCCTCTCCAGGGACTAATTACAGCAGATAATTGGAGGCCATGATTGCACAAATGTCTCAGAGACTCCAAGGCAAAAGGCAAACCCAAAGTCCTTTTAAAAACCTGCAGTCCCTGGGAGCGTTAAGAAGGCCCCAGGGCCATTTCTGACCAAGGCTTCCCAGGGACTCCTTCCAGCAGATCCTTGAGGCCACTGGGATGTGGGCTAGGGGGCAGGACAAGGGGCTGACAGTGCCCAGCCTGGCTGGGGCTGTGCCAGGAGGCCCCAGTTCCTCAGGACAAGGTGTCTCCTCATAGCCCTTGGTGGCACAGACCCTGCTGTGCCCCAGGGCACCAAGACTTGGCTTCTCTTTGTCCCCACATGTCATCACTGCCTCCAGTTTTCTGCTCTGCCTGGGGCCTGGAGACACTTTCTCAGTGGTGTTCCTCAGTGGGACCCATTAAAAGTCCAAGAAACTTTGGAGTTGAATTCTGACTTGGAGTTCTGGAGAGGTTTCTTCAGCTCCCTGTCAGGGACCGATGTTCAGGGCCTGAGCACAAAGCCCCAGAGGCTCATTGAAGTCCTTGTGCTGTGTCTGTGCTGCTGAGCTGGGCTGTGCTCCTGGCACAGAGGCAGCTCCTGGTAATCAAGAAAAGATTCAAAAGCACATTTCTCTTGATGAGCAGCTCTTCTGCCAGGCCAGCAGGGCTGGGGCACTGCCTGGAGCTGCCCCGGGCACAGCACACAGGCACAGAGAGGTTCAATCAGTCAGGGCTGGGACGGTGCTGAGAAGTGTCTGGGGCAGAATCACTGCCAGCCCTGGGCACAGGAATCTCTGGCTGCAGGACAATGCAGCTGCAGCTCCTGGAATGATCTCCTCAAGCTGGAACACCCCATTGCCTACAGATCCTGTGAGTCTGACATTCTCTGATTGTCTCTTGTGCAGAGAAGCCAGGGGTGCCCATGGCTGTCCTGCAGAGCAGGGTCCTGCAGCCCAGGGCACTGTGCTGGGGCAGGGACCCTGCTGCCTGCCAGGGACAGCTCTCAGCCAGCCCTGGCAGCTGCTCCCAGCACTGGGGGACAAGATCTGGGTGTGAGGAGACAGCTGGTAATGCTTGGAAGTGTTATCCTTTTGTGGGTATTGGAATAAAAGGCTCCCAATATTATCAGTTAGATTGTGCCTGGGCCAGTCTGACCCTCGCTGCTGGGCCAAAGGCAGCAACTGCGGTGTATCAACCCAGAGATACCTTGGCTTGCTCGAGATTGCAGCTGGGCACTGAACAAGTCCAGGCTTGTTAGGACCCTGTTTACCTCAGGAGGAATAGCTATAGGCGATGGTGAAGAGGAAAAGGAGAGGATTCTGCTGGAGGGTTTAATGTCCAGAGGTTTATTCCATGGTTACAGAGGTCTGAACGTGAGGAACTGCTCCAACAGAACTCCGACCGCATGCTCTGATCACCTTTTTAAGCTCAGGGACAGGGGGAGGGGAGGTACAGGTGAGCCACCAACCAGGTGAGAGGGGCAGGGTCTCAGGGGAAGAGGACACCCAGATAGGCCAATGACCTCTGGGCATAGGGGCATCCTTTGAACTTGACCAACCACATGACGCCTTGCTGGAATGTTAAGCCTGATTGGCAGAACTCACTCAGCATGGGGGCAAGGGAGAGATGTATAGGCACACCTGGGAAAGTGACCTGGAAGGCCAAAATGGGACATTACAGCACACCACAACAGTGGGGAGGATGCTGCATTGTTCAGGACTGCTGCCAGCATGACATTTAACTGTAGATAATTTCCAAGTAGATTATACAGGGAGCACAGCAAGGCAGGGGATGCATAAAAGGGAAAACCCTGCTTTTTTAATCTACTGCTCTGGGTTGACTGGATGGAAAACTGCACATAGATATTCATCTCTCAGTTCAGGTGGAAAAAAACCAAATTCCTCTCAGATATGAATAAACCCAGCAGAGACGGAAATCAGCACAAGGCCCCTTAGAGGCAGCATCAATGTCTCTTTTCCAGCCTCTTCAGGGGTGCTCTTATGTTGCCATCAGAGCCTGCAGAGCCAGAGCTGCCCCTGGGCAGTGTCTGAGCTGGGAGGGGTCTGCACGGCAGAGCTGAGCCCCCAGGGCTGGGCTGGGCTCTGGCAGCACTGGCAGGGCCCATTTCTGGGCACAGGGAATCTGCTGCTGGCAGCAGAGCCCTGGGCAGGCAGTGGGGGGAAATTGCCCCAAGCTGTGTTGGGATATTTCAAGTCCTCTCAAAACCCAACTATTCCGTGATTACTTTTTTTACAGATCCCCATGCCAAGGCAGCACAAATGTCCAACAGCAGCTCCGTCAGGCACTTCCTCCTGCTGGCACTGGCAGACACGCGGCAGCTGCAGCTCCTGCACTTCTGCCTCTTGCTGGGCATCTCCCTGGCTGCCCTCCTGGGCAACGGCCTCATCATCAGCGCCGTAGCCTGCGGCCACCACCTGCATACGCCCATGTTCTTCTTCCTGCTCAACCTGGCCCTCAGCGACCTGGGCTCCATCTGCACCACTGTCCCCAAAGCCATGCACAATTCCCTCTGGGACACCAGGGCCATCTCCTACACTGGATGCGCTACCTAAGTATTTCTGCTTATCTTCTTTATGGGAGCAGAATTTTCCCTCCTGACTATCATGTGCTACGACCGCTACATGTCCATCTGCAAACCCCTGCACTACGAAACCCTCTTGGTCAGCAGAGCTTGTGCCCAGATGGCAGCAGCTGCCTGGGCCAGTGGCCTTCTCTATTCACTGCTGCACATAGCCAATACATTTTCCTTGCCCCTGTGCCATGACAATGCCCTGGGCCAGTTCTTCTGTGAAATCCCACAGATCCTCAAGCTCTCCTGCTCCACATCCCACCTCAGGGAACTTGGGCTTCTTGGTGTTAGTGCCTTTTTGGTGTTTGGTTCTTTTGTGTTCATTGTTTTCTCCTATGTGCAGATCTTCAGGGCTGTGGTGAGGATCACCTCAGAGCAGGGATGGCACAAAGCCTTTTCCACCTGCCTCCCTCACATGGCGGTCGTCTCCCTGTTTGTAAGCACTGCATTGGTCGCCTACTTGAAGCCCCCCTCAGTTTTGTCCCCATCCCTGGATCTGGCCCTGTCAGTTCTGTACTCGGTGGTGCCTCCAGCCCTGCACCCCGTCTTCTACAGCCTGAGGAACCAGGAGCTCAAGGCTGTAGTGAGGAGAATGATGTTTGGTTGGTATGAGAAACATTAAATTGCTGGCCAGTTAAAATCAATCATTTGTAATAAAAGAACCCTTTGACACTCCTGGTTTGTTTCATTTGGGAAATTCTTTTTCTTTGCTTTAGTTTTTTCATGTTGTCCAAAAAGAAATGTCATTGTTTGTGCCAGTTCTCATTTTGTTTCTCTCCATCTTCCCTTTGGCCACAGATTGTTTCAAAGAGTGGCTGTAATCCTGGTGGCTTTAAACGAACTCAAGGATCTCCCAGCAGAGTTTTCTGCAGAGATGCCCTTTTGTTGCCTTCTTTGGACCTGCAGCAGCAATGTCTGTGTGCAGAGCTGGGGGCAGATCAGTGCTGGCCCAGCAGCTGTGCCCAGCAGCAGCAGCACTTGGTGTTGCCAGTGCTGCTGCCGTGGCCCTGTCACGCTGCCCTGGTGGCCCTGGTGTTGCTGTAGGGCCTGAGTGCTCTCGGGGCCGGGCACAGTCCTGGGGGTGGCAGTGCCGGGGCTGCAGCAGGGACAGCCTATGGGCACTGCTGGGGCAGCGCTGATGCCTCAGCCCAGGCCCTGGGGGCTCCAGGCTCCTTGCCCAGGCTCTCTCAAGAACACACCTAGGCCAACGCTCAGCACAGAAAAGCCCCATGAGCAGCCCCAGACTGGCCGTGGGCAGGCTGACAGCAAACAGCATGGCTGGGGCTTTGCAAGGGCCCTGGGGCAGATGGGAAGGAGCAGCAGAGCAGGGGCTGATCCATCCCCAGTGCACTGGACAGCCCAGGGCAGCGTCCCAGAGCCTCCTCATGGAGCTGCCAACAACATCCCCCCTCTACAGCTCTGGCCTCTCCCCCAGCTCACACAGGTGCCCCATCCTTGCAGGCACAGACACGGCAGCACTGGCTCAGCAGCCCCTGTTTGCATTGCACACAGGAGGCACCCCCTTCTCATGCTGTGGGGACATGAACCTGAGGGAGCACAAATGCCATCAGCCCTTGGGGCCAGCAAGGGCTGGGGGACACCAGGGAAAGCACTCAGCTTTGTCCTGGCCTCTGCAGTCAGCCAGAAAGTTTGTTCCCATCAGCTGGGAGTTTCCTGTCCCACTGCAGACGCTGTTGCTCAGAGCCAGGGCTGCCTGGCAGCCACCCCCAAACTGCCCTGAGCATTTCCTTTGCTTCACCTCTGCTTTCTCTACTCTTTCCTTGTACAAATTTCTTCCTATTGGCCACTTGTAGAAGTCCATCCAAAAATCCTTCATTTTTTGCCTCACAATTGTCATGAGAAAAGACTACCGAAGGGTTAAAGCTGCTGAGCCGGTTGGGAAAGAATGTCTCCTGCTTATCTGCTGTGTTCACAAGTGATGTTTGCAGAACACGCCATGCTGTACTCGAAGGGGGCATGCTGCCCTTTTCTGGACAATTGAACTGGACTTTCTTCCAAACTCCTGAGCTGGCTGGACTGAGCTCTGGGGTGGTTCCCCTCCGCTCCATGAGAAGACCCCTCTTGCCTGTCTTCAACCACCATGACAGACCAACAGAGATGCGAATCCCCTTGTCAAGGAACCAAGAACCCCTCTGGCACCCTATTGACACCCCCATGGCACCCCCATGGCAACCTCCTTCCAGAGACTGGGACTGTTCTCCCTCCCAACTCAGGGAGGGGGAAAACTTAACGTACCTGTGAGCATTCGGCCATGAAAACAATGGACTTCTCCCCTCCATGGAAACCTAATTTCAGTTACCTTCCCCCAACCAAGAACAGTATATATATTGGGGTTCGGTCCGACTGTCCTTTGAGTACTCCCCAAGACGTGCACCAGCGAGTTTCGGCGGCGGGACCCCGAAGACATCACGTTTTGGTAGCTATACCCCATTCCCTGACCTTCTTTCCTCCCTTTTTCCTTGTTTTACCCTTCTCTTCCCCGGATCCCTTAACCAAACGCATACTTAGCTGTGGTTATAATCAATAAACTATACCTTGTTGATTTGTTACTGCAAAACCCCTGTGCCTCTTGTGTTGGTTATTTTGCACCCAAAAATCATTTGTCACCCGTTTATTTCGGGCGGACCTTCACATAATTGGCGTCACGGACAAGGATTCCAGCAGCCAGTGAGATTTTGCAGGTTTTGTGTGGTTTGTAACCTCTCGCAGACTACACATGCCAAAGCCAAATCTCATGCTCGATTGAGCACACAGGCTCCGGAATTGACACAAAAGATTTTTCGGTGCAAAAGCAGGGGAAATTGTTACTGTCATTTCTGATACTGATTTTACCGGCACGGACACTGACACTGATACTTCTCCTGATCCTGATATTGATGCTGTTACTGATATTGATACTGATATTGATACTGTTGTTGTTGTTGTATTTGAATTGAATATGAACCTGTTACTGTTGTTTTTGAGTTGAATCTGAACTTGTTATTGTTGTTTTTGAGCTGAATTTGAACCTGTTACTGTTTTTTACTGCTGTATTTCGTGTACCTGGACTGTCTAAAAGGGAAGGGGCAGACTTGAAGTAATTAAGCAGTGCCTTTTAGACAGATATTGTCCCTTCACCTACACAGGGAGCGAGGGGCGGCACAGCAAAGGCTGAGTGGCTTTTCCCTGTTCTAGGTTTCTCGTCCCCTCACAGAGAAAACATTTGTGTGTGTGTGTGTGAGTGTGTGCGTCTAGACTGTCTGGAAAGGAAGGGACAATCTGAAGCAATTAAAACAGTACCTTCCAGACAGATTTGGTTTCTTCAGCTATCTAGGGAGACAGAGTGGAACAAAAGTCTGTACGATTGTGTAACTTGAGTTCGCAAATCAGCTCCCTGGTATAGTCCTAGTCCCTTCACACAAAAATGAGTGAAAATCTCAATCCTAAAGCAAAAGCTGACTTTTACACCTTGCTTGCTAAATACCATGCCAAACCGTCATCTGGCGGAGAAACTTGGGCAGAGAACAATTGGTTTAATTTGGAAAATGTCATTGATAGAATATGTTCTCTGCAACATGAATCAAAATTCAAAATGGGTAAAAATAAAAACATTCTTTGCTCAGTCCTTGGAGCATGCCTTACTGCAGCCATAGAAAACCGCTGTAAACGGAGAACTGAGGAAATGGTAATTATAGATTCCCTTCAAAATTTGGTTGAAATTTTGCAAAAACAGTTAAATGAAGACAGAAATGAAATTTACACACTGCGAGCTGCTCTTAGGGAAGAACACACCAAAGCCATACACAAAATCAACTCCTCTACAGAGGAGGAAGAAAAAGTAACACCTTGCATTAAAAAGATTTATCCTTACAAAGAACTTGAGGCAGCAAAACAAAAAGAATCTGAAATAGCTAAAATTTGTGGGGAAAATTGTTGTCCTCATTTGAGACCTTTTATTAAAACTGAATACAATTACATTAATGATGAAGACATGGATCCCCACATAACAACCAAACAAACACCATTCAGCGCTACCGAATTAGCTAAATTGAAAAAGGAATTCGGTCGCCTCCCCCACGAATCAGAAACAGAATATGTGTTCCGTGTTTCTCTCACTGGTGGAGACCAGATTAAGTTAACTGAACAAGAAGCCAGTGGTTACTGGGGACACGGTGTTTTCCTAACAACGGGAGATAAGCGTGACTCCTGGTCTCTAACACAACGTGCAGCCTATTGGGCTGGAGGAATAAATCCCCTGGAAAGGGGTGATCCCTTAGCAATTGCCACTACCCCTGACCAAATCCTAGAAAGTGTACAAAAAGCTGCATGTTTGCAAATGATTCATGAGAAAAAATTAATTCCTGGTTTTGAATCCCCAATGCAATTGCCTGTGAAGCCTGAAATTATGACCCCTTTAATTCGTGGGCTTCCAGAAACACTGAAATCAACCGCAATCACTATTCAGAAAACAGTTATGGCTCTAAGCCCAATAGATAGATTAGAAAGACTTCTTAGCAACTCCACTGATCAGTCTGAATCCACTGACACTGCACCTTCACCCTACACACCAACACAGGCTCCCACAACACCATCTGATACATCTAACAGTAACCGCAAGATTTGGACATGGGGTGAGGTAGCAGTTGATTTAATAAACTATTGTAGACAGTATGGGCCTGTAAAAACCCTGGAAGAAAAATCTGAAAAAACAAAAGGTGTCCGGTTTATGGGAACCCCTAACGCTGAAAACATAGAACCAAGAAAACAGATTTCCAACAGACAACGCTGGTGGATGCTGGGAATAAAGAAAGGGGTTCCCCGAGACATAATGGATGGTTTACCACTTGAAAAATTGCAGAAAATCATAACTAACTGGAATTTTAGAAGGACAAATACCCAGCCCAGTGCCCCGATCCCCCTCCCTCACCAGAAACTAACAAATACTCCTACCAGTACACAGTTCAGTACACACAATACATCACAGTCTTTCACACAGAACACAAGCAATGAGCCAAAGTTAACCCTTTCACAGTCTCTTCCTCGGAACCTGGGCAGTGAAGCTGCATCTCAGCCTCTCCCACAGAACACAGCCAGTGAGCCAAAATTAACTCTTTCTCAGCTTCTTTCACAGAACTTGGACAGTGAAACCCTGGCTGCGTGTCTCCTGAAAAGCACCAGCAGTAAGCCGGAAGTAACTCTTTCGCAACTTCTTTCACAGAATCTAAGCAACGTAACTGCCCACCCGCCCGTGCCCCAAATCACAAACAACGAAACTTCACCAACAGAGCTTTCGGGAAACTAATATCTCCACCACTTACAGGTGAGCGAAGGGGTGGAGATTGGGTTTACTTACGAAGGCTCACAAAAAATAAATCAGGAGACATGTTAATTACAGCAATCACGGGTCCTAAAAAAGTTCTGGTAACCTACATTGTTGATACGGGAGCCCAGATCTCTGCATTAACACATAGAGATGCCCAGAAGTGTGGAGTCATTCCAACAAAAAAGCAATGCTGCGTTCTTAATGCTTTAGGAACCATAGAACCCATGAACATTGCTTTAGTCAAAATAACACTCCCTGGAGAAGAAAATCAATTGATTATCAAAATGGTAATTGGGGACATACCGAATAATCTGCTAGGGATGGATGTCCTTGCAGGAAGACAGTGGGAAGACACCGAGGGTTTCCTCTGGTCTTTTGGCACTCCACAACTAAACATTAGACTGCTTCAAACTGCACCCGCACTGCCTTACAGTAAAACAATCAATGTGAAACAGTATCCCTTGCCTTCTGGAGCTAGAGAAGGCATCAAACCAGTTATTCAGGAATTGCGTGATCAAGGAATAATTGTTAACACACACTCCCCATACAATTCACCCGTGTGGCCAGTCCGAAAGCCTAACGGGAAGTGGAGGCTTACGGTTGATTACCGTAGGCTGAATGCCAACACTGACCCTCTGACTGCAGCAGTTCCAAATTTAGCTGAACTGATAACATCAATACAAGAAAAGGCTCACACAATCATGGCAACCATAGATGTCAAAGACATATTCTTCATGATACCTATACAGCCAGAGGACATGGATCGCTTTGCATTCACATGGGAGGGACAACAGTACACATTCACCAGACTCCCTCAGGGATACAAACACTCTCCAACACTAGCACATCATGCTTTAGCAAAAGAATTAGAAAAGATACCTAAACCTGACACTGTAGCTGTGTACCAATACATTGATGACATTTTGGTAGGAGGAGAGGAAATTAAAGAGGTGGGGGATCTCCAGCAGAATATAATCTCTCATCTGGAGAGCCTTGATTTAAAGATCCCTTCAGAGAAAATCCAAAAACCTTCTCAGGAAGTGAAGTTCCTGGGAATTTGGTGGCGATCTGGCAGCACATGCATCCCACCTGACACTCTAACTTCTCTAGAGCAGATGAAAATGCCTGAAAACAAAAAAGACCTCCAGCAAGCCTTAGGACTGTTAGTATTCTGGAGGAAACACATCCCAGATTTCTCAATCATTGCTAGGCCCCTTTACAATTTACTGAGGAAAGGAATAAAATGGGATTGGACTGCTTCTCAGGAGGAAGCACTGCAGTTATTGATTTTTGAAGCCACTGCACATCAGGCATTGGGGCCCATCCATCCTAAAGACCCTTTCCAAGTGGAATGGGGATTTGCCTCCTCAGGGTTATCAATACACATCTGGCAGCGAGGTCCTGAAGGCCCAACAAGGCCTGTCAGCTTCTTTTCCCGTGGTTTTAAAGATGCTGAAAAAAGATACACTACCTGGGAAAAAGGATTGTTTGTTGTTAGCTTAGCTCTCATTGAAGTAGAGAAAATCACACGGCAGCAAGCTATCATCTTGAGAGGTCCCTTCAAGGTAATTAAAGCTGTCACAAATGGGACCCCTCCACCTGACGGCATAGCTCAAAAATCATCAGTCAGGAAATGGTATGCTCAAATAGAGTATTACTGCAATAGCTTTTCTGTCACAGAAGGTGCTGCAAAATTCTTAGCCATACAAGACACTGAGAGCCTAGATAGTAGCCAAGACAAACCTGCTTCTGTAATAAAAATAGCACCACCATGACAGACCAACAGAGATGCGAATCCCCTTGTCAAGGAACCAAGAACCCCTCTGGCACCCTATTGACACCCCCATGGCACCCCCATGGCAACCTCCTTCCAGAGACTGGGACTGTTCTCCCTCCCAACTCAGGGAGGGGGAAAACTTAACGTACCTGTGAGCATTCGGCCATGAAAACAATGGACTTCTCCCCTCCATGGAAACCTAATTTCAGTTACCTTCCCCCAACCAAGAACAGTATATATATTGGGGTTCGGTCCGACTGTCCTTTGAGTACTCCCCAAGACGTGCACCAGCGAGTTTCGGCGGCGGGACCCCGAAGACATCACGTTTTGGTAGCTATACCCCATTCCCTGACCTTCTTTCCTCCCTTTTTCCTTGTTTTACCCTTCTCTTCCCCGGATCCCTTAACCAAACGCATACTTAGCTGTGGTTATAATCAATAAACTATACCTTGTTGATTTGTTACTGCAAAACCCCTGTGCCTCTTGTGTTGGTTATTTTGCACCCAAAAATCATTTGTCACCCGTTTATTTCGGGCGGACCTTCACACCACTCCAGGGCTCCAAGACCTTGACACACCACTTGAGCTGCTGCCCAACCAGTGCTGAGCAAATGGGAAGAATCTTTGTCCTGCTCCTGCTGGCCACACCATTCCTGATCCATAGGAGTGCCACAGCTTGGATGAGAGAAATGGTGGGGAGAGTGTGGGGACAAAGTGTTATTGTCAGCCATTAAGGGTCTTGACTTTCATATCTGTTCTGACTGCATTAGAAGGGTCTGGGGATCAATATCAATTGGACATTGCTGATATCAATCTATGAACAGGAAAAGTAACCAGGACAAGTTAATTCTCTCAGCATTGTTTTCAATAGAGTATATTGCAGTGTCAAAATGATCTCCTTGGTTTAATGAGGCTTTGAAGTGTCACAATGGTCTCCTGTATTCCATGAGGCCCTGCAATGTCACAATGAACCTTTGGTTCCTTGGGTCCCAAATTGTTCCATGAATCTTTTGTTCCATGGGGCCCTGCAGTGTTGCAATTTTCTTATTGGTTCCATGGTGCCACATAGTGCCACAATTGCCCATTGGTCCAAGACTGCCTCATAGTGTCACAACGGACTCCTTGGTTCCAAGGGGGCCTGAAGTGTCACAAGGCTGCCTTAGTTCAACGAGGCTATGCAGTGCTTTAGTGGCCCCTTGGTTCCATGAGGAAAAGCAGAATTAGGATGGCCCCTTGGTTCCATGGAGTACCACGGTGTCACCATGGTTCCATTGGTTCCACAGGGCCTCACAGTTTAACAACGGATCTTTGGTTCCATGAGGTTCCACTGCATCACAATAGATTTTGGTTCCATGAGGTTTCTCAGTGTCTCAATGGCCCCTTGGCTCCATGTGGCCCTGGTGTGTCACAGTGCCAGGTGGTTCCATGAGGCCCCACAGTGTCCAAATGGTCTCCTTGGTTCTGTGAAACCCTACAGAGCCACAATGGAGCCTTGGTTTCATGAGGCCCTGCTGTGTCACAATGGACCCTTGGTTCCATGAGTTTTCGCCCTATCAACAATGATCTGAGTTCCACAGTGTCACCATGGATCCTTTGTTCCATAAGGTTCCATAGCACAACATGACCACCTTGATTCCAGAAGGTTCTGCAGTGTCCCAATGGACCATTAGTTCCATGCAGCCCCAAACTCTCACAATGACTCCATGGCTCTATGAATTTCCATACTGTCAGCAATGGTCTCTTGGGTTCCACAAGGCCTTGCTCTGATACAATGGACTTTTGGTTCCATGGGATTCCACTGCATCACAATGGACCCTTTGTTCCATGAGGTTCCGAATGTCACAGCTGGATCCTTGGTTCTGTGAGCCTCTGCAGTCACCAAATGTCCAAACTATCAGAATAGGACTCCTTAATTCTAATTTGGTTTTTAAGAGAGCATCATTTATTCAGGCCTGAGGTCCAGCAGGGGATAACTCCTTATGTGGATATGTGATTCTACCAGTGTATCGCTTATATACAGTCACTACATGAATATTAAAATTTACCCATTTCCATAAAACCCACCCCAAGTTCCCAGATTCAGTCCTTTCTTTTTCTATCACTGCACCTTGACCCAGATGTCTCCATCTTTTCTTCCAACCATTCCTGCTGGGAAAACAGCCCCTGCATGATTTCTTCTTGTGCCAAAAGTTCACAGGCATAGTAAAATTTCAATTAACCCTTTTGGTATCAATCCCAAGGCTTTGTGTGGGCAGGCAGAGGCAGGCAGGAGGCAGAGCTGTCAGCAAAGGAAGGGCCCAGCCAGGTGGGGCAGCTGGGGGATGCCGACAGCCTGCAGGGACAGAGGCACAGGGCAGGGACACCGTAGGACAGCCTGGACTGCACAGGGCACAGGGATGGGCAGCAGCTGCAAGACAGCCCTGCCAGAGCCAACTTGGGCAGCACTTTGGCCATGGCTGCTGGCCCTGAGCCTGAGCCACTAGGGGACAAGTGTTGTGGTTTGACCAGGAAGAAGTGGGAATTCTGGGATGCTGTGGTAAAACCAATGGGTGCTCGGATTTTGATATTGGCACCTGATGTGGCCAGTGGGGTTTAGACACACCTCCAAGAACACACAGGGGTTAAAAACCAGAGCTTCGGCCCTGGGAGGCTCTCTTGGGACTTCGAGGGAAGAGGTCGGATATCCCTTCCCCCGTCCAGCTGCTGCTGCTGGGCGGGGGAGGGGTAGCCATGTGGTAGGCCTGGGCCTGGACAGAGATGGGGGGTGAGGAGGCCCTTGAGGATGGAAGGGTGGAGGAGCTCCAAGAGACAGCCATCAGGCAGCCATTCCTCCCCAGGAGAGAGAGAGAGGAGAGCCAGCATCTGAATTTGATAGCAGCCGGCCCAGGAGGAAAAGGGGGGGGGAATGCAGTGAGGAGGTGCCGGCTGGAGCAGTAGCGAGTGTGGGAGTGCCGGAGCTCTGGGACAGGCAGAGACTGAATTTTTAACCCTTTCTTTCATGATTGGGACCTCACAAAAATGCTGATCCTCCTCGGAGCTGAATAAGAAGAAAGATAGGAAATGAGATAACCAAGAACTAGGCCCGAGGGATGTGGAGAAGACTGGCTGAGTGGGGAGAGATGATTGGAGTGGCCTTTTGGCTGGACTTTTCTTGTGTAGCCATAGACTCAGTTTTATTCCTGTGACACAGAGACTGCACTTAGGGGGAGGCAGTGCCTCAGAACCAGGAGTGTTCATTGTGAGGACCCCTCGGCCCCAGGGGGTTGGAAAAAAAGGGGGGACAGATGTCCTAAAGCAGAGACTGTGCCTTTTTGGAGTGAGACAAGGCATCCTTAAAAGACAACCCTAAAAGCAGCTCTGCTCCATGCACAGTGGTGAGAGCACTGGGCATAGAAGGAAGATGTAACAAGCGGCAAAAGGACTTTCTGGGCGGTGCTGAGTGACATGGAAGCACACAAGGTTTCAGCGTGTTTCCAGGGGACGCCTATGGTGCAAGAAGGACTCCTCTCCTCTTCATAGACTGAAGTTTGAATATTCTAAAGGGTGGTGCCAGACTGGGCAGTTGGTGATTTGGGGGAATGTATCAGATTGGGAAAATTTTGGTGGTGGGGAGGAGGAAAGTGCTTTTTTGTAAGGTTTTCAATTTTTTTTCCCTTATAGGTTTTTCCTTCTTTTCTTGTAGTTTAGGTAATAAAGTTTTCTTTATGTTTAAGCTGGAGCCTGCTTTGCTTATTCCTGGTCACATCTCACAGCAGACACCAGGGAGAGGGTATTCTCATGGGGGCACTGGCTCTGTGCCAGGCACAAACCATGACAACAAGTGACCCTTGCAGGCCTGGGGCCTCATTGCCTCCTTGACCCTGCTCAGCAGCCTGGCAGGGGCCGCCCCATGCTCCTGCCCTTATCATTGCACATCCCCACATGCCAGTGCCCATCCCGGGAAGAGCCCTGAGCAAGGAGGGAGGGACAGGATCTGGATCTGCCTGGTCAGGGGCTGGGGCTCAGGCCTTGGCACTTTGCATTCCTCAAACACATCCAGGTGTGGTCAGCCACAAAGAGATGTTTGCCTTGCTTGTTCCCAGCTGTCATCACTGCCTCCAGTGTTCTGCTCTACCTGGAACCAGGGGACAGTTTGACATGAGTTGTGACCACTGGAAGCATAAGTCCCATCAGTGGGACCCAGTAAAAGTTAAGGAATCTTTGGAATTTGACTCTGATTTTGAATTTTTGAGAAGTTGTTTGAGCACACTCTGAGCGACCTAGCCTGATGCAAAGAGCACCAAAGCCTCAGAGGCTCATTAAAGTCCCTGTGCTGTGTCTGTGCTGCTGAGCTGGGCCGGGGTGCTGGCCCAGAGGCAGCTCCTGGCAAGGGCAGCGCTGCAGAGAGACAGCTCTGGCCAGGAGCAGCTCCTGTGCACAGCCCAGGAGGGCTGGGGCACTGCCAGGGCCCCTCAGGGACACCAGCAGGGCACAGACAGAGCTCACAGGGCCTCAGCACTGGCAGGGGCTTTGGCATGTGACAGAGGGGGCTATGTCACAGCAGCACCTCTGTGGCTGTGTCATAGAGCCACAGAGCAGCTGGGATGTCAGCAAGGGACTGTGTGACAGCACAGAGTTGGCTGTGTGACAGCACTGAGGAGGGTGTGACATCACAGAACTAGCTGTGACATCATGGAAGGCAGCTCTGTAACATTACAATGTGGGTTGTGACATCAGTATGATATCACAGAGCAGCTGTACGATGTCACAGAGAAGGCTGTGACATCACAGGATGATTGTGATGTCACAAAGCTTCTCTGTGAAATCACACAGCAGCTGAATTTCTTCATATAGAGGCTGTGTGACATAACAGAGTTGTTGGAGACATCACAGGAGGTTGTATGAAATCACAGGTAGCCTGTGACATCACAGAGGGCTGTGTGACATCACAGAGGGCTGTGTGACATCGCAGGGACTGTGTGACATCACAAGTGGCTGTGTGAGGTCACTGGGGAGGTCACTCTGTCCCGGTCCCCCTCACAGTTCCCCTCAGAGCAGTCCAACCCTGCTTGTGCATAGCGGGGTCCCCTGTCCCCCTGGGTTCCCCCGGGTCCCCCGGCCCTGCAGCCTCCCCCAGAAGATGTTCCATGAGATCGACCCCAGAGCCTGACACAGGGACGGGGGGCTGGGGCCCTGGGGTTGGGACAGGGTGACTGGGACCCCCCCGGCAGCGTCCCTGTGTTCCCCAGGGCCAGAGCCTGGGCCAGGGCTCCTTCACCCTGTTACGAACGACGCCTTGAGAGTGCTGAAAAAATCCAGAGCAAGGGAGCAGCAAAAACCACATTTAATGTTAAGGGACAGCAGCACAAAGTTCTTTGGCAAGAGTCACTCTGCTCCTGACTGGACACTTCAGGCACACCAAGGAAACAAAGCAACAACAAAGCCAAACAATATTGAGGCAATCAAACCAGAAATGAACCGAGAACTATCTCTGTGTGTGTGTGTGACACAAAAAGACAGTAAGGGCAAGGATAAAAGGAATACGGCCTAAAAACTTAACAGAGCTTAAACTTAATTTGACTTAACTTACACATTAACCCTAACTGATACCTTAAAAGAACAGCACCTAACAGCATTTGACCTGACTTATAACCCATGGCTTACTGATTTGAAGGAGGAATAACACCTAACAGTATTTAACTTACCTAATACCTTTTATTAAAAGTAACAACTTCACATAAGAACAACTCTTAGAAATATTTAACTTCCCTTAGACCTTGTGACTTAAACTTCCTTACATGGCCTGACTGACTCAGCTATCCAAGGCACTCAAACCCCTCAGAGAGCAGCATTTCCGCCACATTTCCCCAGCACAGGCACTCCTGTGTGCACACAGACACAAAGAGTCAGTGCAAGGCACTCATGAGAAATTCCCCTTAGGGCAGGAAATGCTCCCTGGGGATCCTTTGGCATCTCCCCAGTGGGTGAAGGGCTGAGCCTGGAGGAGTGGGGAGATTGGCCCAGGCTCTGTCGTTGTTGCAGGATCCCCGAGTGCAGCAAACGGGAGAGTTCCCGGCTGGGAGAGGCCCCACTCAGAGGGAGTCGCTGGCCCAGGAGAGCTCCAAGGGCTCCTTTAGGAGCGCTGTTTGTAGGGCCCCAAGAGAGGGGCTTCAGTCCCAGCAATGTTCATCCTGGCTGCACTTTGCACCAACAGCTGTCTTTGGCAGTGTGAGAACAGGGATGTTGTGCCACTGAGGGAACAGAAACAGTTCCCAGGGCTGCTCCTAGAGAAACCAGGAGCTGGTTGGGCAGCAGCAGTGCCTGGAGCAGACAGTGTTTGTGATGAGCTGCAGAGGAGCTGAGCCCAGGGGCTATTGGCCAAGGCTGAGCCCCAAGGAGCATTTCTCAGCTGTCAGGGTGGGCTGAGAAGGGGAGGGGGGAATGCAGCAGCACAGTGCCCATGGAACCAAGGGACCATTGTGACACTGTGGGGCCCTGTGAGACCAAGGGACCATTGTGACACTGTGAGGTCTGTGACACCAAGGGACCATTGTGACACTGTGGGTCCTTGTGAGACCAAGGGACCATTATGACACTGTGGGGCCTCATGGAATCATGGAGAGGACTGTGATATTGCTGGGCTAATGGAACCAAGGGGGCTGTACTTACACTGTGTGGCTCCATAGAATGTAGGGATCATTGTGATACTGAAAGATCCCATCTAACCTAGGTCCATTGTGAGACCGTAGGACCTCATGGAACTATGGAGACCATTGTGACACTTTGTGGTGTCATGGAACCAAGGGGCCATTGTGACACTGTGAGACTCCATGGATCCAAAGGTCCATTGTGATGTTGCAAGGCCTCATGGAACCATGGAGACACCATTAAGAGACTTCATGGCTTCATGGAACAAAGGGGCCATTATGACACTGAGGGTACTCATGGAATCATGGAGACCATTGTGACACTATGAAGCCTCATGGAATAAGCAAAGCATTGTGACACTGTGATGCCTCACGGAACCAGTGAGACCACTGTGACCTTGGGGGTCCCCACAGAACCAAGAGGACCATTGTGATACTGTGGGGCCTGGTGAAACCAAGAAGCCTTTGTGACACTGCAGGGCTGCATGGAACCAAAGGTCCATTGTGACATTGCAGGGCCTCCTGTCATCAGTGGTCCATTGTGACACTGAGCAACCAAAGGAGACCACTGTGACACTGCAAGGTTTCATAGAACTGAGGGGCCATGGTGACATTGTGGAACCCCATTGAACCAAGGGTTCATTGTGACACTGCAGGGCTGCATGGAACCAAAGCTCAAGGGTGACACAGAGGGGTCTCCTGTCATCAATGGTCCATTGTGATGCTGTGGAGCCAATGGAGATCATTTTGACACTGCAAACCTCCAGGGTCCAAAGGTCCATTGTGACATTCAGGCTCATGGGACAGAGGAGTCCTGTGACATTGTGGGGCCTGTGGAACCACGGAGATCATTGTGACACAGCAAGGCCTCATGGAATCACTGGGACCATTGTGACATTGCTGGACCCCAACGAACCAAGGGTCCATTGTGACACAGCAGATCTTCTTGTAATGAAGGAGCCACTGTGGCCCTGTTGGGCCCCGTGGAACCAAGGTACCATAGTTACATTTCAGGGCCCCATAAAAGCAAGGGAAGAGAGAACAGATCCATCTGGTTTGGCCACCCATGAGCCAGCTGCCTGGTCCAGCTGACGTTGGCATGTTGAGGGTCTCTTCTCCTCTGCTGCTGAAACAATGGGGCTCCATCCTTTCCTTCCTATGGAAAAGAACTGGCCTTTTCCTCCAGGCACCCATGGCCAGAATTGGGATTTCACTGCCAAATTTCCTTATATCCAGGGATTGTTCCCACAGGAATTTTGCCAGGACAAGTCTGACTGACATTGTTTTCACAAGCGTCACCTCCCATCTGTCCCCAAAACACTCAGGAAGGCTCCTAGCTTTCCTTCCTATGGGAAAGAATTGTTCTTCTCTAAGTTCCCATTGCCGAGACTAGGATTCCATCTCCAAATTCCCTAAAACCAAAGTTGGCCCCCAGACAAAATCTGCCATTTCTGATAAGTCTGACTGGCCCTCTGGCCCAGTGAAGCTCTCACCTGCCTTCCAAACACTGGAGCTCTGTGCTTTCCTTCCTATGGCAAAGAACTGTACTTCTCAGCCAGGTGCCCATGGCCAGAATTGGGATTTCACCTCCAACATTGCCTGTTGTGACAGACTGGAGGAGATTGTTGGCTCAAGACATTTCATGTGTGGGGGAGGAAGGGGCAGGTGCAGCCTTGCTCTTCCCTGGAACCCCAGCCCTGCCCTGCCCTGGAAACCCAATCCCCCCAGAGCCTCTATCCCAGCCCAGCAGTGTCTGCCAGTCCCTGGCACAGCACAGGCAGTGCTCTACAGCCACCTTTGCAGCCCCCAGCCCAGCTCCTGAGGGACCAAATGAGCCCAAATCCCACCTGGGGAAAGGGCCCAGGGAGACCAAGGGGTATTGAAGGATGATCACAAGGCAAGCACACATCTTGACCCTACCTCCTTTTGGAATTTTCATGTGAACATCGCTGGAGTGCAGAAATTGGTAGCTGTGTATGTGCTTCTCTGTATCGTTTTTGCCTTGCTCTCTCTCTGTGTCTTCTTCTGTTTCTGTGCTCCTGCAAATTTGGATTAACATTAAATTGAACACGCTTGAAATTTGTGAAGTTGAATGGGCCAAGTCAATGTTTTGAGATGTATTTTTTGTTGATTGAATGTCTGTTGTAGTTTGACATGAGAAGAATTTTTAAAAGTAATACAAAACTTTTTGTGTAACTGACAATCTGTTAAACCACTAAGATACTGAACACGCCTCTGTGAAACACAAATGTTAAAGATGAAAAAACGCAGGAACCTCCTCTTTCTTTTCCAGTCAACAAAGAAGCAGTGGGCCTGGCCCTCACCCCCATCTAAACCAAACCAAACCAAACCAAACCAAACCAAACCAAGCAACCCTGCCTTGGGCTGAGCTCCTTCTCCCCTGCCCAGGCCGCCCTCCCTCCCCATCGGCCCGATTCTAAGCAAACCAAATCCCAACAACTCCCAAACAGGAAAACAAAACAGGCTACAAAACCCCAACCAGAACAAAGCTAGCCACAGCTGTTAAAATATTACATTCAAGTCCCCTCCCCCCAAAAAAACTATAACCAAAAACCCCTACAACGCATACAAAATAACCCCACAACTAAAAACTTAAACACTAAAAACTCCCAAAACCAACCATAAAACCAGTCCTAACGCAATCCAACCACAACTTCCACCACAAGTTACTGGCAGGTCAGGCGTTAACCCTTTCAATACTTCAATCTTCCCTCAAGTAAAAGAAAAAAACGAAATACAAGCATAAAAAAAACCAGCATAAACCCATCAAAGTCAGTAAAGAAGAAATGAAATCGCAAATAAAAAAAGAAGAAAAAATACATTAATCTTAACACTAAAATCCTCCTATAAACTATAATGAAAAAACTCTTTTTCATTATAACACAGAAAACTATAAAAAAATCAAAATACACAAATTTAAATCAAACAAAAACCTCCATGCTAAAATAAACAAATGTTAAAATAACTATAATTTCCTCAAAATTTTAAACAGAAAAAAAGCAATCCACTATCCCCAAGAGAAGATCTCTATCCCCAGAGATAAAAATGATTTTAAAAGTAAATAATAAAATCTTTTACCTTTAAAGAATTAATCTTTAAAACAATACCCCATAAATCAACATGGTCCATCAGCAAGCTGTAAAAAAAGCTTGTAGGAATAAAACCTGCCTCATAATAACAAATTTCCCCAGACAACTGTAATCCATGACAAAATTAAAACCCCAAAACCCCTGTTTTTTCCTCTTGTAAAAAAAATTCTGAAATAAACAGGGCAAGGAGACTTCTTCTCCTTTTTAATGCCTTTATTATAAGTGATCAGCTCAGGATTGGGCAGCTCGGCGGGGCTGCAGTCTCCCGTCACGTCTCCCAGGGTGACTCAAAGGAGGAGGATATGCTCAGCTTTGTCCTCCGGGGGCAGAGCTGGGGATCAGATCCTCCTCG
Organism: Melospiza georgiana; assembly: GCF_028018845.1. Taxonomy (NCBI): domain Eukaryota; kingdom Metazoa; phylum Chordata; class Aves; order Passeriformes; family Passerellidae; genus Melospiza; species Melospiza georgiana. Next base: position 1,219,854 of record NC_080459.1, on the reverse strand, counting down.
TGGTAGCCTTTAGTGCGTGGTGATCCCAACCGATGTTGAATTGGTCTGAGTCTCGCCTCCTCCCAGACGCAGCCCGAGGGCTCTCGAATACAGGGTGAGGAACAACGAAGGTTTTCAGCATCTCTGCAGGCCCAGCACTCCGTTCCTGACATCCAGACATCACTCCAGTCTCTCAACTCTTAGGTGGCTCATTGTTTTTGGGGTTTTCTCAGTACATTCAGAGCAGGGGTCCCACACAGCATGCTGGTCCTTGGAGTTATTTTGCATATCCCTTCCCTCCAAAGTCTCTTCTCCTTGCTGTTCGGGAGGTATCCCACCCTTCAATGTCTCAGAGATGGGCCATTAACTCGCCCCAGCCAGGGCTTTTACTGATACAAAAACAACTATTAGCAACAACGACCCGTAATTACCATAACACAAGCAGCAGCCCAACAGCAACAGTGGTAACCTTTTTCTCACAGAAAAAATTGGCAGAATTTTTGTTCATAACAGTCCCCCTTCTTTTTCTTTGATCGAGCTTAAATTTTAAGCTCAAATCAACTTACAATTTTTGATTCATGGGTTTCATATTTAATTTTTTGAATTGACTATAAATTTCATGTGCACTTTGGTAATCACGATTACTTAACTTTGTTACTTTCCTTGGTTTCTTTAGGTTGGTCTGCACGGTAAATACTGTTTTAATGAAACAGATAAATAAGCATAGTAAAAAGAGCAATCCTCCAAGTATACACACAGTGAGAAAAACTACCTTTTCCCATACATCCTTTTTGAAAATCTCCAGGTTCTCCCACCAACTGAAATCAAGTGTAGGAGTTTGTTCTTGATTATTTACACATGCTGATCTTTTCCATTTGAAATGTTCCTAATAATTGCATTCTTTATTTTTAATACTGCCTGGAGCCTGATGACTTTGTTTAACATAGATATTGGGGTCTGAACTTGTCTTTTACAATTTTGAATTCTCTCTATTTCTATTTCACTTTGCTTATTCTGTTTAGTTTCTCCCAAATCATTGTATATAGGAACTCCTAAACTTGATTCCGTTTCTTTGGGTAATAAGAAGAAAATTGGTTTTATCATTCTAGTGGTGCAACTGCCAGACCAGTCTTCTGACAATTTGGTGTGTGCTGTGGTATCAGAGATCAAACCTAGGTGTTTAGAGCTCCCCTGAAATGTGTTTTCAGCTTCTGTTGGGCATTCCCAACATTTACACAGTTCTTTCATTTTCCAAAAGGGGTTTATCTCTTTTACAGTACACTCATAACATTCATAAACTTCATGGTGATTACACTTGTCTCTTTCTTTTTTTTTCAACAGACTCTAATTTGTTTGGATCTCTTGGGATCCACTGGGTGGGTGAATACTCCACTGCTAAATACTTGTTACAAACAATCTTTCTTACCATTTTCACCATTTCTTTTCTTTTTACTAGATCTACTGAGCTTGTTTCAGCAGCATCACATTTAAAGTACAACCAGGCTTCTCCTATAGGGCACTCTCCCTAGGAGTGGCTGCCTAAAAGTGGCAATATTGTGGGCTGTTATAAGTTAGTTGCGGTGGGGAATTAATCACCAACTAGTAAGTCCAAATAAAATGAAATTTATTAATTGATAGAGCAAGCGATAATAGGCAAAGTCAGCATTGGGCGCGCTGGGCACTAGGGGAGTCCCCGCTCCACCACTGCCGCACTCTTCTGATATTTCGTGGAGTTCCTATACAGTCCTGCTTCCGGGTTGATGTGTAGTACTCTGTGTATTCTTCTTTTGTGTCTAGGTGGTCATAGTCTACCTCCCGGACGTCTGAAGATGAAGGCTGGTATTTTCCCTATTTGCTAGGTTTATCTGATTCCTGGAATTTTAGGCTCAATCTGCTGAGTTCCTGGAATCCTAGGTTTACTGAGCGGATAAGCTGATACTGTGTTATCAATCATAGCAAACCCCCCACCCATATTAACAGTTTACTAAACAGATAAACAAATGTTTGTGAAACCTATTGTCTTTTACTTTCACCTTCCTTATCCTTTAAAGTCTGGAAATTTAGTTAAACAAACTAGAGGTGGTGCAACAGTCTTACCGGAATAACTTTGTCAGTTTTGATGAACAAACTTAAACTTTTAACCCATTACACCCGGTACAGCCGCTTCTGGGAATTCATCTCCTTGCATTCCTTGCAGCCCCAGAGCTCCTCAGAACACAGTCCCGTGCCTAAAACTCCTGTCATGCCCTGTGCCCTAAAAAGCCCAGTCAGAGGTCCCAGACCTCCCAAGGGCTCCCGAACCATTTGTGTTCCCCGCGAGGGCCTCAAGTTGTGGCTTGTACGCAAATGTGTCCCCCAAGTGCCTTCCCGGACCCCCAAAAATCTTGTTCGAACCATTTCTGGGACTTCAACTCCCATCATGCCCCACGCCCCACCGAGAGCCGTTGCAGCTGCGCCTTGAACTCGCGTGATGCTCCGCGGCCGCATTTAACCGTATGATACCCACGCCTACAACTCCCATCACTCCCCGCACCCCAGGGAGTCCCATTTGAGCCCCCCAAGGGCCCGCCCGGACCCCGCAGGGCCCCATATTCTCCTCCCTGACCTCCAAGGGCCCCCCTGGACCCCCAAGTGCTGCCCCGGATGCTGAACTGTCCCTCAGAATCCCTGAGTGCCCCTCTGAGTGCCCCTCCAAGTGCCCACCCGGCTCCCCCAAGTGTCCTCCAGACCCTCAAGTTCTCTCTGAATTCCCTCCTCAGACCCAAAACTGCCCCAAATGTGTTCCAGAAACGTCTCCATGGACCCCTAAGTGTCCCCTTTTACCCTGTCTGTGAAAATGATAAAAAAGATGACAAAAGGATTTATAATAGGACTAATTAGCATAAAGAAGGAGGAATAAATAGCCAACACTGCTCCATGAATTAATGAAGGGAATTGTGTTACTTAGAAGCAATTATCAATAAAAATTTTACTTGCTAAAAATGTATGGATTTTTAAATATAAATATTAAAATTCATTAATATAAATATAGAATAATACTATTATAAATAAATAAGAAAAAATTATCCTTTTTTAATTCATTCCTTTTTTTTTTCATGGGAAAATGCATAAATTTTTTATGCTTTGGGATGTCATTCTGTAAGACACAGTCCAAAGATCCCTCATCTGCCTCACAACTGCCGTCAAGGATGGAGATTGAAGCCCTCCCCAAGGATGAGATGAGACCCTTAAAATTCTAACCCAGGGGTGCTGTCCTGACAGGAGCAGGATGTCTGCCATAGGAAGCGGGAGGTTTCCCATAGGAACCAGTCCTGAAACAATGGGCCCCGCTGGCACTGGTTTGTGCTGTTCAGAACTGGACTGTCTGTACCTGTTCCCAATAGATTTATTCTCCACTGTGCCCTCGATGTGCTGTCCTGCTCCCCTCCCGGCGGCAGATTATAAAACACCCCTGAGTTAACCAAAGACTTTGACATTCTCCCTGATGTGACCAGACGGATCTACTGGCTGCACCACGAGGATTTCATCTCTCTGTTGGCCCCCTCCTTTCTCTCTCACTCTGTCCTTTATCTCCTTTCTAATCCTTCTATCGCATTTGCTGTGGGCACTCAATAAAAGGTGCATTTGTTTTGATTGAAAGTCCCCATCTCTGTGTCATTAGGTATTGGAAAATGATGATAAATAAAGTACACGTAGTTCATAGTACAAAACGTAAACACCAGCCCAGGGGCAGGGAGTGTGCCTCTGTCTGACCTCTGGCAGGCCAGAGAAAAAATGTTATAGATAAGAAACAATAAACAACCTTGGAAACCAGAGCCAAAAAATTCAGACTCCTTCTTCGAAACACCAGGCTGGGAAAAAAGGATTCTCGGGGTCATCCCTGACCACAGGGAACGCGAGATTGGCCTTCTGGGCTGTCTGGGTCAACATCAGAGTAAATCTGGAAGTTTTGCTTTAGCCTATTAACCCATGTTGCTGGGGTCTTGTCTTTTTCCTGGGTGCCATCAAATGCTAACCTGGTATTACTCCCTCTAGGGACTGATTCTTTTATCCCTCTGGTCATCACGGACCTGTAATCTCTCATATTCCTTCTCCCCTCTTCTTGATTAGGGTTCCAGTCAGGCTCCACTAAAGGCATTTTTTGGTCACCTGGGTGCCCGAATTGGTTTTCTCATTCCCAATTTTTCATTCCTGCAGTTCTTATTAATCGAGCTTGGGGAAAATAGGCTGTTAAAGATGGAGTTCAATTCTCCCTATGTATAAATATTAGGGCTAAAAACGGATCAATTTGATTTGCTATTCCTACTGGGTCTTCCACTAAATTTCACAATTCTTTCTTAAAGTTTCTAACTTTGGACGCAGTCAAAGGAGCATTTACAAATCAAATCTCACTGGCCACCCTGCACGTGGGAACTTCTCTGAGGGGGAATGATTTTTCCACTTCAGCCTCTTTGGTCCGGGTGTTACAACATCAGCTGTGGAGCCTGAGTGGTTAACTTCACTCCTGGGCATGAGATTCTGAGATGTTGTTTGGCTTCTCATTTGTGGTGGGGGAGGCAGAGCAGGAACTTGCTGGTGAATAAGGGGTGCATGAGATGGTAGAGGTAAGGGAACAGTAGTGAAGGGTAAAGAGAGTAAGGAGAGGGTGGAGGGGAAGGTGGTGGAGGTATAACTGGATTAGGAGGTGGTAAAGGAATGACAGCTGGGAGAGGAGGAGGAATTGAGTCCACAGCAAGAGGAACTGGAGGAAGGATTTGAGGTACTGCAAGGGTAGGAGGAGGTAAGTGGTCAAGGCGGTCCTAGTTTTTGTCAGCCTTCCCAGCCTCTTCTTCTTTTACTTTACTAGCTTGCTTTCCCTCTTTTAATTTATAGGCTCTTGTGTTTTCCTCCTCTGTGGTGTACTTTAGTCAACAGGTGACATTCTGTATCTGCTCCATGTCTGGATCCTCTTGAGTACTCAAGTATTGATGTCATTGGGTACACAACGGTTTGTCTCGTGTACTGTCCCATGGCCACTGCACCTGTAAATTTATCCTTGGCCATACCTTTGGGAAATAGTGGACCATCTTTATTTGATTTAATCTTTTTGTTATTTCCCAATTTTGCCAGTTGTTAGGTAGTTTTCTTAAGATAATATTGGGAGGGATATTTTTAATTTTCTTCTTATTCTTTCTTGGGGAATTTACTTTCTCACTACAGCACTTCTCCACCCCTTCTCAATGGGCCTTCAAAGAAACTCTAATGTGCCTCTACCCAAACCAAGGAATACCGACAGACAATGCAATCATTAAACAACTCAAGCTTGTTTGGCCCTTTCAACTTATTTCTTATTTTCAGTATTTAAGCCAAATCTTAAGCATTCAAATAACTCCTAAACCACTTGCATTCACAATTCTTACACTCTTTCATGGTTTGATGCTGGAGCAATTCCAGTGCCCCCATGAAAATACATTCTCCCTGGTGTCTGCTCTGACATGTGACCAGGAACAGGCTCCCACTTAGAAATAAAGAAGACAAAACTTTATTAACCTACAACTATATGTAAAAAGAAACACAGAAAGAATGAAAATCTTCTAAAAACATTTCTCCTCCCCCCACCAAATTTCCAATACATCTATCCCTCAGATCACCAACTCTCAGTCCGTCACCACCTTTTTGATATCAATTCTCAGTTCATCAGGGAGTGAGTAGTCCCTCTTGTGCCATAGGCTTCCCCTGGAAACACAGTTGAGACCTCATGTGTTTCCTGTCACACGTAGCACCACCCAGAGATCATTGCCATCATGACATCTTCCTTCCATGTCCAGTGCTCTAACCACTGTGCATGGACCAGAGCTGCTTCTAGGATTTTCCTTTTAAGGGTACTTGGTCCAGTTCCAAAAAAAATAGTACAGTCTCACACTTTCTGGACACCTGTCCCCCTCCAAATTTCACCCCCTGGGGCCAAGGGGTCTCAAGAATAGAGATATTCTCCTCCCCTGAAGATCGAGGGCACCAACCACCCTCCTTGCCTGTCGTCTCTGTTCACACGCTCCTTCAGATCACATCACTGCACTCACTTGGCTCCGAGCCATTGCCTCCCCACTAAATGCAGTCTCCATCTCATAGGAAAAAACGGTTCTGTCCATAGCTATACAAGAAAAGTCCAGCCAAAGGACTTTGCAAAGGACCTCCTTCCACCTAAGATTTTTCTTCACTTCTCTTGTGGCCCATTTCCTCTTATCTCATCTCTTATCTCTCTTCTCATCCAACTCCAGGAGGATCAGCATTTGTAAGGTTTCCATCATCCAAGAAAAAGGGTTAAAAATCTCAGTCTCTGCCTGTCCAGAAGTCCCATGGCTCCCTTGCCAGGCACCTTTTCCCTGCACCCCTCCTCCTTCTTGCCAGCCATGCTAACAAATTCCAAGGTGGCACAGGCACAGACCCAGACACCAGCTCTCTCTCTCTCTCTCTCTCTCTCTCTCTCCTGGTGGGGGTGGCTGCCTGATGACTCTCCAATGTTCCTCCACCCTTCCATCCTTGGGGCCTCTTCACTTCCCATCTCTGTCCAAGGCCCAGGCCTGCCTCACCCGGCCGCATGGCTTCCCATCCCCCACCCAACTGGCAGCAGCTGGGCAGGGGAGAGGTCTGAACTCTTTCACCACCAGAACCCAAGAGAAAGTTTTCCTGGGAGTTCTCTGTTTTTAACCTCTGTGTTCTCAGAGGCGTATCCATGTCCCCAGTGGTCCCACCAGGTGCCAATATTCAAATCTGAACACCCATTGGTTTGACCACAGCATCCCAAAAAACTCCCTTCCTCTCAAACCATGACAGGGTGATAGGAACATATCGACTCTATCTTATCCTTGTATGTTACTTTCTGAAATTGTATAGTTATTGATGTTGTTCAATTTGTATAGCTATTGATAAAATTGTGTAGCTGTTGATTTTTTTACTATCCTAATATGCTGCCTTTAGCTTATTCTTGTGTTGCCTTATAAAGTTGTACAACTGTTGGTATTGTCAATAGTCTAGAAGTGGAGGTAAAAGGATTTTTGATGATAAATAATCTAAGTTTGGGGAATTAATCAAGGTCAGCACATGGATGTATTCTGGAGTTAGTGGAATCTACACAAAGGATACTTGTACCATGTTTGCTATTTCTTCTGCAAGGACCCAGTAGGGGGATGGTAGACATGGCATTTATTTAAAAGAAAAAAAAAGGGAACTGTAGGCACACAGTTTGTGTTAATTGGGAGTGGGACTATGGCTGAGCCTCATCCCTAAGGGTGACAACCATGCAGGACAGGTGAACTGTATTAAAGGTAATGAGACATAGAGTGCTGAGGTGTACTGACCAACTACAAAAGGGTACAGAGGGCACACAGGTGCAATGCATGTAAGATGAAGGGTAAAAAAGGTTGTACTGAAGAACAATGAAGGGCTGTGGAAGAATGACTGGATAAACAGGGTCATGGGTCCCTGGAGAAGTTGTACAAGCAAACCCCTTGTTAGTTTAGCATGAGTAAAAGCATAAGTAGGCCACACTGCTTGTTAGCTTGATATGAGTTGGCTTCACTTGACATAACTAGGCCTTACGCCATGATAAGGAGTTTGCAAAGTATGCTGCATCATGCTGACAAGGTTGAAAGGGCAAGGACAGCAGCAAAAATAAGGAAGAAAAGAGGTTTTGCAATATAAAAATAGAGAAGTAAAAGCAACGAGAATGAGCAAGAACCCTGTGTTAGAAACCACAAAGTAGGAGGAGTGTGTAAAAATAACTTTTTGCTTTAAACCAATGAACTAATGACAAGTATGGATAATTATTGACAAGTATGAAAAATTACTGAAAACATATAAAGGTGTCATTGTACTCAAAATAAACTGAAGCTTGCTTTACCAATCACATTGATTGATCGCATGTCTTCCCTTGCTGCCGTCAAAGGGCTGATACTTGAAGCCTTCTTTGGTGTCAGTTGTACCCCCAGCTGTGACATCTGGTGACCCCGATGTGATCCTGAGGTGATTTGATCAGACAACTGTGGACCTAAGAGCAGTAAGATGGTGGAGCCAGGTGGACTATGAGCTTGGGAACTGAGCCAGGTGGACCAAGAGCCTGAGAGCCTAAAAATCTGGATGAGTTATAGCCAGGCAGACCGGAGAGCCAGAAAAAAAAGTAGGTGGACCTGAGAGCCTAGAAGCCTGGACAATGTATGAGTTGCCCCCCCAAGAGGAAGAGTGCTGGATATGAGGAGCAGATGCTACACACTTTGCTTATTTGGTACGAGAGAAATAGAGTGAGGCTATGCACTTTGTTTGTTTGGAAGGGGATGGCTTGGGAGCTAACACAAACGGCCCTTTTTAAAATGTGGGAGAGTACCAGCCATGTTTTTGCTTATGCCCCTCCCTGCAGGAAGAGTGGAGTGAGCCCTGCATTCCCTGGTGATGTTTTAGCCTGCTCTGTGATGTCACAGCTCATACTATAATGTCACACAGCTGGTCTCTGATGTCACAGCCAACTCTGTGATGTCATAATCTCCTCTGTGATGTCAGACCTCTGCCCTGTGATTTCACAGCCGGCTCTGTGATGTCACAGAGACAGCCTATGATGCCATAGCTGCTTTGTGACCTCACAGAACCTCTGTGATGTCATGGCTCACTTTGTGTTCTCATGTTATCAGATGATAAATTGTCTACACCAGGTGAACACACACAATGCTGGTTCTCCAAAACCCCAGGCCTATGGAAACCACACAATGCCCATTGTGTGAGAAGGGGAACTGAAATTCACCAGCCTCAGTGTCCTGCCAGCTCAGCCAGGCCCACTGGAACATTGGGGTCCATGAGCACCAGGGACCACCAGATAGACCCCCAGGACAGGAGAATGCATGGCAAAAGGGGAGGGGAAATATGTTAATGAGTTAGGGGAATGATTATCATATGTATGTTTAGCCCAGGACAATCAATGAATATGTATGCAAAATACAGAATGTAAACAGAAACTTTCCTGCACTCAGCATGCACAGCTTTGGGAGGAGTTCCCGCTCTGTGCATCCAGCCAAATAAGCAATGCTGCTTCTTAATGCTACATTGGGATTATGGATTTTTCTATTTTGCTATTTTTTTGGTAACAATCCCACTCCCAAGGAAAGCTCTGTCTCCTGCTGTTCACAAACAGAGAAAGGCTGGTAGGAGATGTGGTGGTTGGAGGCTGCCTGGGGTACAGTGACCATAAAATAATTGAGTTTTCAACATCCTGTGAAAGAAGGAGTGGCATCAACAAAATGTCTACACTGGAATTACAGAAAGCAGACCTTGGTATATTTGGGATGCAGATTTGGAGAGTAGTCAATCAGGTACTCATTTTTAAAGGGAAACAGCCCTTAAAAACAAAGGTGTCCAGGAATGATGGACACACCTCAAGAAACTAATTGTAAGGGGGAAGGAGCAGCCTGTCCCTCTGTGCCAAAAGATGAGCAAACTAGGAAAATTACTGTCCTGGCTGGGCATGGAGCTTTTGTGGGAACTCAAGGAAAGAGAAGAGGGTGCATCACCTTTGGAGAGAAGGTCAGGTGACTCAAGAAGTGGTTAAGAATATAGTTAGGCCATGCAGAAAGAAAAGTAGAGATGTGAAAGCTCAATTAGAGGTTAACCTGGCGGCTTTGGGGAAAAATTATAAAAAATATTTTTATCAATAAATTAATACCAAAAGGAAGTGTAAGGAGAACATCTATTCATTGTTGGATGCAGTGGGGAATAGAGTACTAAAGATGAGAGAAAAGCTGAGGTACTTACGCCGTCTTTGCCTCAATTTTAAACAGTAAGACAGGTTGTCCTCAGGACAAGTGTTCTCTTGAGCTGGGAGATGGGCACAGGGAGCAGAACAGTCCCCTGGAATCCAGGAGGAAGCAGTTGGTGACCTGCTGAGCCACTCAGATGCTCACAAGTGTCTCTGGGATCAGATGGGATCCATCCAAGGGGGATGAGGGAGCTGGTGGATGAGCTCCCCAAACTGCTCTCCATCATTTACCATCAGTGCTGGCTCAGCAGGGAGGTCCCAGAGCACTGGAGGTGCCAATGTGAGCCCATCCCCAAGAAGGGCTGGAAAGAGGAGCTGGGGAACTCCAGGCCTGTCAGCCTGACCTGGGTGCCTGGCAAGGTTATGGGACAGATCACCCTGAGTGCCATCACAGGGCACCCACAGGATGGCTGAGGGATCAGAGCCAGCCAGCGTGGATTTCATTGTCTGCACTGATGATCTGCATGAGGGGACTGAGTCCAGCATCAGCAAATTTGCAGATGGCACCAAGCTAGGTGTGAGTGTGGATCTGCTGGAGGGCAGGAGGGCTCTGCACAGGGACCTGGACAGGCTGGATCCAGGGCCCAAATCCAAAAAGGTGAGGTTGAACAAGACCAAGTGCTGGGTCCTGCACTTTGGCCACAATAACCCCTGCAGCACTACAGACTGGGGACAGAGTGGCTGGACAGCAGCCAGGTTGAAAGGGACCTGGGGGCACTGATGGACAACAGGCTGGGCATGAGGCAGCAGTGTGCCCAGGTGGCCAAGAAGGCCAATGGCTCCTGGCCTGGCTCAGGAATGGTGTGGCCAGCAGGAGCAGGGCAGTGATTCTTCCCCTGCACTCAGCACTGGTGAGGCCACACCTCGAGTGCTGTGCCCGGTTGTGGACTCCCCAATTCAGGAAGGCCATGGAGGGGCTGGAGCATGTCCAGAGAATGGCAACAAGGCTGGTGAGGCATCTGGAACACAAGTCTTGTGAGGACTGCCTGAGGGAGCTGGGGTTGTTTATCCTGGAGAAGAAGAAGCTCAGCCAGACAGGGCAGTGTCAGGGCACAGAGCGGACTTGATGATCTTCAAGGTCTTTTCCACCCTTGCTGATTCTGGGATTCTCTGAAACCACCCTTGGAGCAGTTGCAGGAGGAGCCCTGGGCCTTCTCTTCAGAAGCTCCAGCAGCCCAGGCCCCTCAGCTTTTCCTGCCAGCCCCAAAGCCCATCCTGTCATTCCTGCAGAGCCTCTGCAGGACCTCCTCATCACCCAGAACAGGGAGCCCCAGAGCCAGACACAGCAGCCCAGATGTGCCCCCCTGGCCTGGGGTGCCTCTGGCAAGGGAGCAGCACCAGGCACTGCAGGAGCCTGCAGACAATTCCTGCAAAACTTGTAGGATGATCCTGCTCCCCAATGGACATTCCCATGGTGCCAAGTCAGGAACTGCAATGGGGAGTGGGGCCAGAGAGGAAAGGGCCAACAGGGATGGGCTGTATGCTGGGGAGGGGACAGGGATGGGCAATAGGAAGAAATCTGGATCAGGAAAGAGGAAAAAAAGCATAGGTGAAGGAAAGGAAATGCTTAGGGCAGTTTGGGGGTGGCTGCCAGGCAGCCCTGGCTCTGAGCAACAGCGTCTGCAGTGGCACAGGAAACTCCCAACTGATGGGAACAAACTTTCTGGCTGACTGCAGAGGCCAGGACAAAGCTGAGTGGTTTCCCTGGTGTCCCCCAGCCCTTGCTGGCCCCAGGGGCTGATGGCATTTGTGCTCCCTCAGGTTCATGTCCCCACAGCAACAGCATGGGGGTGCTCCCCCTGCTCTGTGCAATGTAAACAGGGCCTGCTGAGCCAGTGCTGCCGTGTCTGTGCCTGCAAGGATGGGGCACCTGTGTGAGCTGGGGAGAGGCCAGGGCTGCAGAGGGGGGATGTTGTTGGCAGCTCCATGAGGATCCTCTGGGACACTGCCGTAGGCTGTCCAGTGCACTGGGGATGGATCAGCCCCTGCTCTGCTGCTCCTTCCCATCTGCCCCAGGGCCCTTGCAGAGCCCCAGCCATGCTGTTTGCTGTCAGCCTGCCCACGGCCAGTCTGGGGCTGCTCACGGGACTTTTCTGTGCTGAGCATTGGCCTGGCCATATTCTTGAGAGAGCCTGGGCAAGGAGCCTGGAGCCCCCAGGGCCTGGGCTGAGGCATCAGCACTGTCCCAGCAGTGCCCATGGCCTGTCCCTGCTGCAGCCCTGGCACTGCCACCCCCAGGACTATGCCCGGCCCCGAGAGCACTCAGGCCCTACAGCAACACCAGGGCCACCAGGGCAGCGGGGCAGGGCCACGGCAGCAGCACTGGCAACACCAAGTGCTGCTGCTGCTGGGCACAGCTGCTGGGCCAGCACTGATCTGCCCCCAGCTCTGCACACAGACATTGCTGCTGCAGCTCTAGAGAAGGCAACAAAGGGCATCTCTACAGAAAACTTTGCTGGGAGGTCCTTTAGTTCATTTAAAGCCACCAAGAGACCCACTACTCATTGACACTTGGCCACTGTGAAGGTGGAGAGAAACAAAATGATAAAGGGCAGAAGCAATGACCTTGCTTTGTGAATATTACTGTATCTAAACAAAGGAAAAAATAACTCAGCAACAAAACCAACAAGAACTATTATAGCTTATATTGGGATTTTAAGAAATTGCTAACCAGATTAATTTTTCTGACATCCTCCAGTCACCAATCTCCACACTGCAGCCTTGAGCTCCTCATTCCTCAGGCTGTAGATGAGGGGGTTCAGGGCTGGTGGCACAACCGAGTACAGAATTGACACTGCGAGATCCAGGGATGGGGAGGAGATGGAAGGGGGCTTCAGGTAGGCAAATGTGCCAGTGCTGAGGAACAGGGAGATGACCGCCAGGTGAGGGAGGCAGGTGGAAAAGGCTTTGTGCCGTTCCTGCTCAGAGGGGATCCTCAGCACAGCCCTGAAGATCTGCACATAGGAGAAAACCATGAACACAAAACAACCAAAAGCAGTAGAGACAGGGAAAATAGAAACCTTAAGTTCCCTGAGATAGGATTTAGAGCAGGAGAGCTTAAGGATCTGAGGGATTTCACAGAAGAACTGGCCCAGGGCATTGCCATGGCACAGGGGCAGGGAAAATGCATTGGCTGTGTGCAGCAGAGAATTGAGAAATCCAATGGCCCAGGCAGCTGCTGCCATGTGGGCACAAGCTCTGCTGCCCAGGAGGGTCCCGCAGTGCAGGGGTTTGCCGATGGACACGTAGCAGTCATAGCACATGATGGTCAGGAGGAAAAATTCTGCTGACACAAAGAAAAGAAAAAAGAAAACCTGTGCAGCACATGCTGAGTAGGAGATGTCCCTGGTGTCCCAGAGGGAATTTTGCATGGCTTTGGGGATAGTGGTGAAGATCATGCCCAGGTCAGCGAGGGCCAGGTTGAGCAGGAAGTAGAACATGGGTGTGTGCAGGTGGTGGCCACAGGCTACGGCGCTGATGATGAGGCCGTTGCCCAGGAGGGCAGCCAGGGAGATGCCCAGCAAGAGGCAGAAGTGCAGGAGCTGCAGCTGCTGTGTGTCTGCTAATGCCAGCAGGAGGAAGTGGCTGATGGAGCTGCTGTTGCACATTTGCTGCCTCCGGACATTGGAACCTTTTGAAGGAGAAAAGACAGGGACGACTGGGGGGAGATTTCTCACAGAAAAATCAAAGTTGTTTCTCACAAACAGTTTCCTGCCACTGAACACCTCCCCCTTGTCTATGTCTAGGAGACCTTACTTCACCTTTGTTGCTGGAGCCCTGATTACTGCTGGCCAATGTTTTCTGAGGAGCTGGACCTTGACCCACAGGACACCTGGGAGTCAGCCCTGACCTCCAGTCAGTTCAGGGCAACTGTGAGGGCAGGGGCCAGTCCTGATGTTTGGATTTGGATAAATAATCTTCTCCTAAAGCAGACGAGCTGCCTGGGTGAAGGAATGGGGATAGCAGGATGCAGAACGAGAGATTCTGCTGCACGTGCAGAGAATAGAGAGTCCAAAGAAGCAGGAGGATTGTCTGAGGCTTAGTGCAGACTTAGGGGAGCTGCTCTGTCCCTCTCTCCTCTTCCAGCTGCCCTGCACTTGCACCTTTCTGAGATCCACTCCCGTGTTACCCTGGACAGCCAGGAGACACTGCTGAGAGCAGAGGGATCCCTGGCACACAAAGTGGCTCCTGCCTTTCCCAGTGTCAGGAGAATGGGCTCATTGCCAGCCTCCCAGGCTGCCCTTCCCAGAGCTGCCCAGGCACAGGGAGCTGGGACACCCCATTGCTGCGCTCAGCCTGCACAGGAGGAGCCCAAGGGCTGGGCCTGGCCCTGCAGCTGGAACTGCCATTGCAGAGAGCCCCTCAGCAATGCCAGCAGCACCTGGACAAGGCAAGGGGAGAGAGAGAGCCGGGCCTGAGGAAAAGCCTTTCCCTGGCCAGCCCTGCCCAGCCCCTGCCAGGCAGCAGCAGGGCAGGACAGTGGCCCTCAGGCCCTGGTCAGCAGGGAATGGGCACATGGCCGCAGAGATGCCCTTCATGTCTGGGGCTGCTCTGCTGGCCCAGGAGGGACTGAGGGCCCCGAGCCCTGGGCTGAGGGCTGTGCTGGCTGCGAGGGGACACAAGAGCTGTGCTGCTCAGGGTAGTGTGTGCCCTGCAGGGCAGGCTCGGCAGGAGCCACATCTGCTCTGCAGCAGGGCTCCCCTCAGCACTGCCTCCCTCCCTGCCTGCCCACGGCTCTGCTGCTGGAGCTGCCCCAGCCCCAGCTGCTCCTGTGGCCCCGGGCCCTGCCAGAGCTCCCAGAGCCCAGCCCAGCCCCTGGGCCAGCCCTGCCCTGCAGCTGCTCAGCCCTGCAGGGATTAAAGAACAGGTCCCGCAGCCTGGGCACCATGGAAAGGTGATGCTGCATGAATCTGGAGGCTGGGCAGGTGTAGGCACTTGCTGAGGTTCCCAGGAGTCCTCAGGGTGATGGTTTAAGAGTCTCAGCCCCTGCTCTGCCCTGCCCAGCTGAGTTTCCCTTGCCACCAAGCTGAGCCCGGGAAAAGTGGGAGCACAGATTTGCGAAAGCAGGGACCCAAGCAGGAAACATCTGCCCTAATAAGTTCATGACAAGGCCCCTCAGAAGGGGTGCCCTGAACTGCAGCACATTCTCCTCCTTCTCCTGCTCCTCCTGTGCCACAGGGAAACTGGGAGAGTCCTCCTGACACATCCCCCAGGCTGTGGGGAGTGCTGGCTTCAGGAGATCCCTCCAGGAGCACAAGGGACATTGCCCTGCACCCACACAATCACCATGCACAAGGCTGTGAAGTTCTTTCCCCAAGTGAAGTCTCAGCTCAATGTCTTCCCAATCCTGATTGCCTTCAGCCTGTCTCTGCCTGGCTCCTGTCCCCTCAGTGCCTGCAGGCAGAGCTCTCAGCCCTGCTGGACTGGGAGAGGAGCTGGTCCTGGGAAGAGCTGTTCCTTTAAAGCTCAGCAGCACAGACACAGCACAGGGACTTTAATGAGCCTCTTAGGGATTTGGTGTTGTTTACATCAGATTCAGTGCCTCAGAGGGTGTTCCAAAAACTTCTCAAGAATGCAAAATTAAATTGAAACTCTGAAGTTTCTTGAAGTTTTGATGAGTTCCACTGAGGGACACGAATGAGAAAGTGTCCCCAGGTTCCAGGTAGAGCAGAACCCTGGAGGCAGTGATGACAGCTGGGGACAAACAAGGCAAAGGTGTCTCTGGTGCTGAGCAAAGCTGGATGTGTTTCAGGAATGCAAAGGGCCAAGGCCTGAGCCCCAGCCCCTGGCCAGGCAGATCCTGTCCCTCCCTCCTTGCTCAGGGCCATTCCCGGGATGGGCACTGGCATGTGGGGATGTTCAATGCCAAGGGCAGGAGCATGGGGTGGCCCCTGCCAGGCTGCTGAGCAGGGACAAGGAGGAAATGAGGCCCCAGGCCTGCAAGGGTCACTTGTCTCCTGCTCTTGCCTCAGGCCCAGGGCCAGCAGCCATGGCCAAAGTGCTGCCCAAGTTGGCTCTGGCAGGGCTGTCTTGCAGGTGCTGCCCATCCCTGTGCCCTGTGCAGCCCAAGCTGTCCCACGGTGTCCCTGCCCTGCACCTCTGTCCCTGCAGGCTGTCGGCATCCCCCAGCTGCCCCACCTGGCTTGGCCCTTCCTTTGCTGACAGCTCTGCCTCCTGCCTGCCTCTGCCTGCCCACACAAAGCCTGGGGCTGACCCAGGTCCCTCTGGGAAATGTGTTGCACCACAGCCCTGCCCTGGGAGGGAAATTCCCGTCTCCTCATGTCCAGTCTTGATCTCCCCTTCTGCATTTGTGGTATAATTTCTCTATCTGGCTTTTTCCCGCTATGGAAGAAATGCTCCACTATTTCTGAATCACCTTTTCCAGCCCTGCCAGGCCACTCCTGTTCTGTCCTCAGTCTCTTCACAAATTAGCCCTGTGCCCTCAGCCTCCATATATTGGTTATGTTCTTCAGGCTTGCAAACCCCAGCTTGGGAGATTTTTGGGCCCTCTCAAAGGTGTTTACAAATGAAAACATTTTACTCATAGTCTAAGAAAATCATCAGAGGCCAAGGACAGCCAGGCAGATCTGTCTGTCCTTGCAGCTTTTGTCTGGGAGCAATCCTGTGATAAGTGGAATTTTGGCTGCCAATTTCTGCCATGGTCCCTGGACAACAAGGCCAGTTCTTTTCCATAAGAAGGAAGGCACAGAGTCCTGGTACTTCTGAGGCAGATGAGATGTGACCACGAGAAGCCAAGGCCAGCCAGAGCTGGCAGGCTTTTGTCTGCGACATACCCTTGCATACAGGAAATTTTTAGGCGACTACTAATTTTGTCCATGGCCATCTGAAAAGAGAGATAGTTCTTTCCATAGGAAGGAAAACACGGAGCCCCAGTGTTTCATGGGCAGATGAGAGGCAGCCGTCGTCTTTCCAAGATCAGCCAGACCTGTCAGGTCACCCTTAGGCGGCCAAATCAGCCAGATCTGTTTGTTCCATGTTCCCCTGGTTCTATGAGGCCCCACAATGTCCCAGTGGTTCCCTTGATTCCATGAGTCCCTGAGGTGTCACAGTGGCCCCTTGGTTACACGAGGCCCTGAAGGGTCCTAGTGGTCTCCATTGTCCCACAAGGCCCCACAGAGTAATGGTGGTCTCTTTGTTCCATGAAGCCCAATGTTGTCACCATGGTATCCCAAAGTGTCACAATGGTCTCCATGGTTCCACCAGGCCCTCACAGTGTCACCATGGTCTCCATAGGAAGGAAACAACCAAGCCCTAGTGTTGCAGGGGCAGATGAAGGGCAGCCACCAGAGGCCAAGGTGAGCCAGATTAGATGGTGCTGGCAGATTTTGTCTGGGAGCCATCTCTGGATATAGGGAATTGTAGAGGCAGAATACCAGTTTCAGACATGGACACCTGGAGGAGAAGGATGGTTCTTTTCCATAGGAATGGATGCATGGAACACCAGTGTTTGAGGACCAGATGAAAGGCAGCCATCAGAGGCCAAGACCAGCCAGAGCTCTGTGTCCTGGCAGCTTCTGTCTGAAAGCAGTCCTTGGATATAGGGAATTTTGTAGGTGGAATCCCAATTTTGGCCATGTCTGCATTGATAAGAGGAACAGTTCCTTTCCACAGGAAGGAAAGCAAAGAGCCTAAGAGTTTCAGGGGCAGAAGTGGAGAGAGAAGGCTCCTGAGAGGCCAAACCAGCCAGACCTGTTTTTCTTGGCAGTTTTCATCACAGAGGAATCCTTGGACATACGGAATTTGGGAGGTGGAATCTCAGTTTTGACCATGGGAACCTGACAGAGCTGGATGGTTTTTCCCATAGGAAAGAAAAGTGTGAAGTCCAAGTTTCTTGGAAGAAGACAAGAGGTGACCACTCATGGGCCAAGAGAGCCCGATCTGTTTCTCCTGGCACCTTTCATCTCAGGGAAATCCTTGGATATGAGGAATTTTGGAGGTGGAATCTCAGTTTTGGCCATGGGAACCAGGACAGGAAGAAGAGTTCTTTTCATAAGGATGGAAAGCACAGTGCCCAGTGTTCCAAAGGCAGATGAGAACCAGCTCTTCAGAAACCAAGGCCAGCCAGACCTGTCTCTCTTGGAAGCTTTTGTCTGGGAGAAATCCCTGGAAATAGGGAATTCTGGAGGTGGATTCCCAACTTTGGCCATGATTGCCTGGATATTAAAGGTGCTTTTTTCCTGTAAGAAAGAAAAGCACATGGTCCCAGTGTTTCAAAGGCAGATGAGAGGTGGCCCCTGGGTGGCCAAGCCAGCCAGATCTGGCCTGGCAGATTTCATCTTGGAACAACCTTTGCATAGATGGAAACCGGGAGGAGGAATCCTGATTTTGGCCATGGGCACCTGAAGGAGGACAGTTCTGTCCACAGGGAGGAGAGCCCAGAGCCCCAGTGCTCCAGGGGCTGATGAGCATCAGCCCTCAACATGCCAGGGGCAGCTGGACCTGTCAGGTGGCCCCCAGATGTCCCAGCCAGCCAGGCCTTGATGCCTTGAGAGGCTGCCTAGAGCAGAGGCTGGACAGTGTAACAGGAATAAAGTAGGGATTTATTAAAAGGCTTTCAAAGGATACACCTGGGGCAGTACAAGAGCCTGGATGAGGATGCACCCAAGATGGACAATGGGTCACACATTTTCACACTTTTATAAGTTTTGGTCCATTTCCATATTGGAGTTAATTATCCAATTACAGCTTCAGGTTCTGAAGTCCCATCCTTCCAGTCTGCTCTCCTCAATTCACTGTTGTTTGCACTTTTTGGGCTTGAAGCTGCAACAGTGTCCTTGGCTCTCATAAGTTTCTAGGTTTCCTACTCCAGTTATGGAGAAATATTTCAAAGAGCTTCTAAAAAATATGCACTCCTATTTTAAAGGGCGTGTTTTATTAGTGCTCTCTTTGGAGCGGAGACAATTGCAGCATTCTGTGATTAATATTGACCCATGGTCTCTCCTCAGCAGCTCTGGCCTGCTCACAGAAGGTGTGCCTTGAGCTCTGACCCAGTGTGGACAACCTTGCCCAGCCCCATCCTGTCTGTCCTCCCTCCCCTGGGACCTGCTGTGCTTGCAGAGCTGGCTGCACTCAGCCTAAGAGGGATTTTCCCTTTGTGGGGTTTTTTGAAGCAACCTAAAACTCCTGAGTTTCCCCACTGAAAACAGACACACTGCTCACCAAGCTGCCACCAAAAACGTTCCCCTCACCCAAGGCAGAACTGCGCAGGAAATGTTTTAGACCTTTGGACTCCATGGTTCCATGAGGCCTTGCTCTGTGGCAATGGCCTTTTTGTTCCACGAGGTTCTGTACTCAACAGTATCCTTAGTTCCAAGTGTCACCATGGCCCTTTAGTTCCACAGGGCCCTGCTGTGTCACAATGGGCTCCATGATTCCATGATTAATGCAAAAAGCTTTGCATAAACAGTGAGCGACACCATGGTCTCCTTGGATCTGCATTGTCGCACTAAACAATGGGTTCCACGAGATCCCAAACTGTCACAATGGATATTTGGCTCCATGTGGCCTTTCTGTGTCACAAAGGACCCTTGGTTCTATCAGGCCTTACAATGTCACAGGGGTTTTCTTGGTTCCATCTGCCCCAAAATGTCCCAGGGTTTTCCCTTTTCCTGCTGCAACCAGCAGCAAACCCCAGTGCCAGGGTCAAATGTCTGGCAAGAAGGAGCAAGGAGGGACATTTGGAGTAATGGATTTTGCCTTCCCAGGTCAGTGATGTGGGATGGGGCCCTGCCGTCCTGGAGATGGCTGAACACCAGCCTGCCCATGGGAGCGGGGTAAGAGACAGCCTCTGTCTATGGAACTGCAACAACAGAGAGGTCAGGAGAAGGCTGAGTTTTAAAGACTCTCACCAGCACAGGAAAGGTCAACCGAGGACATTTTCTTGAAAGCTGACATTTTAGATAATTCTTTTATACAGACATGGACCATCAAATACCAAGTTAAAAAGCTTTGGTTTTCTCTCTGCCCTGAGACCAGATGGAATCCTTTCAGCAGTCTGTGCTGTTCCATCCCTTGCTTAGGCCAAGGATGTTGGGGCATCTCTTCACAGGCAGGCTCTAAAGGCAGAACAAAACAAAACAGCGGTGTACAGCACAGCACAAAGAAAGCACTGGGCTGATCAACACTGCCCTTGCAGTGACATTTCCCGAGTGCTTCTCAGCCTCCCGGGCTGCAAACAAGCCCCTCTTGGGGCGAGCACAAGAGCCGCACCCAGCTCTGAGCACCAGCCCGAGCCCAGCAGGGCCTTGGAGGAGGTGGAGGCGAGCTCTGGGCCGGGCTCCAAAGGGGCCTCGGGGCTGCGGGCGATGGCGCCGAGCGCCCTGCCCATGTCCCCCTCGGCCCTGCGGCACCACAGGGCCAGAGCCCGGTGCCAGGGCTCGGTCCCTGCTGCCGCGAGGACGCTGCCCAGGGCTCCCTGCCTGACAGGGCTGGGCCCGGGGGCTGAGGGGTGCCGCTGCCAGCTGTGGCGCCTTGTCCAGGCCAGATAAGGGCTCGGGGCTGGGGCAGCGGTGGCGGGGTCGCTCCTCCGCCCGGGGCGTTTGCGCTTCAGCCGCAGCAGCACCAGCTGTTATGAACAAGTTCTTAAGTTAATGCAATTAGAGCTGTCAATGTTAATCTGAAATTGTAATAAGTTAATTGTGTTAATTAAATCGTTGTTAAATATTAAACCTTTATGTTACCCCCACTGTTAATCCTCTT
Source organism: Melospiza georgiana (assembly GCF_028018845.1). NCBI lineage: Eukaryota > Metazoa > Chordata > Aves > Passeriformes > Passerellidae > Melospiza > Melospiza georgiana. The sequence goes on along the minus strand of NC_080459.1, from coordinate 1,199,378 downwards.
ACCTTACTGGTACCCCTTTTGCATCTGTCGGGTACTGCCTCCACTGCTCCCCAAAATGGCGTCGGGTAACATCCCCAGGAAAATATGCAAACTAAGACAGTCAAGAAAATCCAATGAAAGACCCTAAAAACAACAAGCTGGCCGAAGATTTAAGGAACTAAGCAATGGGTCCTACTAGCGAAAAGTTCTTCTACTCCACCAGCAAGGTGTCAGGATCCGTCCTAGTGAACAGATGACCTGATGGTTTGTAGGAATGATCTCAGAGTGCAAAAATCAACACGGTACAATGGGGTCTGCAGTGATAATCAAAACAAATGCAGTTTTATTGAAATAACCACAGCAAAAATGCGATAGAGGGATTAAGGGAGAGAAAAAGATAGAGAAAGAGAGAGGAGAGAGAGAGGGAGGGAAAGGGGATATAGCTACCAACGCAGAGACGAAGTCCTTTGGTGCAGTCCAGTCGAGGGTCCATCTGCTACGCTGGGGAGATTTCAAAGGCTCTAGCTAACTCAGAGGTTTTTATTACTGAAAATTGTGTGTGGGGGGGGGAAACAGATACAATAGGGAACAGATGTAACAGGTAGTCTATGTTCTCAGCAGTAAATGAGAGCCATTCTTTTCTTGGTTCAGTGGTCACAACCTGCAGGCAAACATCTCTCTTTGATCAGCTTGTCTCCCCCACACACCTTCCCCGGGCTGGGGGTTTCAGTCCCAGTCCTTGGAAGGAGCAGAGGGGCCTTTTAGGAGTTTCATGTCTCAGTCGTTGGTGGAGAAGCTTCTTACATCTCAGTCCGTCTGTCACGGTGGTTGTAAAACAGGTGAGGGTCTTCTGTGGGAGACCACCTGAAACTCAGAAGTCCAGCTAGGCCGACAGGTGGGACAGCTTCCAGAGCTGCTATTGTTGCAAACGGGGCACGGTGCCCACTTCTTAGCATACAGCAAACACACTTGTGTAAACAATAGCTTAACACGGAACTTTCAAGTCTCAGGGCCCGCGGCATGTGACTTTTCTTCTTCAGAGCCAGGGATTCTAGACGGGGGGGTGTCTTCTCTTCAGTGGTCTCCCAAGGACGATCGTGAGGCAGATGAGGGAAAATTCGGACAGATGCTCACACGACCCCGTGACTCACGACCGTCTTGAAGGGATCTTCATCAGCAGGGCTCTGGAGTATTGCTGCTGGGTCTTGCCGTACGTTGGTAGTATACCTGGAAAAATAGGGACAGTATGACCGAGAGAGAGAAAAGAGAAAAGGAGGAAGAGAAAGGATAGGAAAAAGAAGGGGGAAAAGGGAGACAATAGACAAACATAATTAATATTGATTTGCATAACAATTTTCACAAATGGTTGATTAATTAACAAAGTATTATTTTTATAACAATTTCAAAAATAGTTAATAATTAAAACAATATTATTTGTATAACAATTTCAAGAAATGGGTAAAAAATCACAAATCATCAAAAGCAATATACAAATAATAATACAAGCATTAAATTTAAAAATTATTTTCTAAAACAATTCACTAAAAATCAAAAGTAATTTTCACAAAATCATAAAAGGAAACTCAGGATTACTCTAAAACACATATGCTTAATTCATAATTGCTTTGTGTCAAATATCTTGGGGATTTCTACGGTGCAGGGGACATCAGCCAAGTTATATGCATTAACTGTAGATATCGATCTTGTCAGCTGTTTCACCATCTTCTAATTCATAATGAATAGGATTACTGATAAAATAAAACCAAACAGAATTAAAATCAAAAGGATCAAAAGGATAACAATGGGATGACACACAATGTTCAAGACACCTGTGGCAGGAGACCACCCAAAAGGGTGTCCCACCACTTATGCTCAGCATCTTTCTTCACTCTTTCCATGACATGATGTATCTGTCTTACACTGTGATGAACGGTCACCAGGGTCTTCTGTCCGCTTTCCTTGATCTTCTCCAGGATTTCAACCAAGTTCTTATGGAGCAGCAGTTGTCTTACCAAAGTAAGAGTCGTCTCAATAGGAGTAGGCATCAGTATGTGAATCATTGTGTAGTTGTATTGCCATAGGTAGTGAGAAGTGACTGGAGATTAACAAGAAAAAATCACATCCTGAAATCTTAGTAAAGTTACAAGCACAGAAATTTGAATGATTATTACTATCTACTATAACATTTTATATGAGAACAAAATCACAAATAGTTGTAAAACATGCACATCTATTGCCTATGTATATAAGAACTGTTTCAGAAGTCTCGTTAGGACAAATCTCAAAGTGACAGATATTTTGCTCTATGTCTAAACAAAAGTCTTGAGCTATTATTGCATTGCTTTCACAAATGAGCCCTTGTTCTTCTCGGGTAATACAAGGTTCTAAATTAATTGTTTGCTGTATCTCACCAATTTGACGGGCCTATTCTCTATGTTCAGAAAAAAAAAATAGAGAATAGCTCCATCGTAATTCAGTTCTAATGCTATACCAGGGAAAAGCAAATGCACTGAGGCATTGAGTATGGTTAACACAAAAACTGTGGCTGTATTTGAAAGGGGGTCATAGGTCAAATTTCACTAGGTTCCACCAAGATTGGAATTCTCTTTCAAAATCAGTGGCACTGTCCCAAATTTTTTTCTAAATTTCAGTGGGAAAAGTGCCTTCTTCATCTTCTCTTATAATTGAAACAGAAACTGACTGCATCCACAGTTGTGCCTGGATACAGCTGAGAGCCAAAGAAACATTGTTTTGTGTAGCACAAAGTGCATCAATTACCAATTTGTGATCATTTACCTTTACCTTCTCCTAATTTGGTATTATGTTCAATAGCAGCCACTGGTGTGTTCACAAAGCCAACAAGAACGACTGCAGTGGTTGCTGTAATTTGGTCAAATCTCTAATTGTGACAGCCAATTTATTCAAGTTCAATTAATTTACATGTCATGTGTAATATCATCACCTGGTGTTACCATAAAGGAGGGGAAAACATTATTTCTGTTGTCCATCACTAGTGTTATCATGGTTTATCAGGTCTTCGTGTCCCTCGGAGTTCTTCTGAAAAAGTAAACACAACAGACTCTGCCACAAATAGGCAGAAAAAGTTAGAACAGTGGAATTGTCAGGGAGGTTTTGAACAGCAGTGGTACTTCCCCTGCAGGAGCAGGGGGTCCACCAGAACCAGGTTGTCCAGGGTAATGTACTGGGTTCTTGAAATCATGTGGTCTCTGTAGTGAAGGAATTATGCTTGGAGCTGTGGGGCAAAAAGCAGTGATTTTGGAACACTCATTTACCCCCCATCTATAGTGAGAGGTGTGAGAAGCCCATTTGATCTTTTCACCTTTTGCCCAATCCTGCACACCTTTGACAGTAAAGTGAGAAACATTATCAGATTGAATTTCCTGTGGTTTTAGGAAAATCCCAAACCATCCTTGCATTCATTTAACAGTATTATCTCCTGTAGCTCTTTTAAAAGCATCAGCCTGGACCAACCCAAATATAAACAAAGCACAGGACTCGGTATAAATACAGACAAGAAAGTAATTCTGTCCCTCACTTTGGAAAATGCTCCAAACAATTAACAGTTCCCCAACCTGGGCATTGTCTTGTTCCTCTCTGTTAGCAGAAGCAGAGGAGAGAGGAGGGGTTGCTTTAGTCACAGAGGCAGGTTTTTTTTGGCTGCTACCCAAGCTCCCAGTTTCTTGGATTGCCCAGTTCTCCTCCACCTCCCTGGGAGCCAAGCCAACCACAAACAACCCTCCTTCCCAGGCAGTGTACCTTTTTTCAGCATCTTTGAAACCACAGGAATAAAAACCAACAGGCTTTGTCGGACCCTCAGAACCCTGCTGCCAAATGTGTACGGAAGGCTGTGAGGAGGCAAATCCCCACTCCACCTGAAAGGGATCTGTGGGATGGATAGGGTCCAGTGCCTGATGAGCTGTCACTTCAAGAATCAGTAATTGCCATGTTTCCTACTGAGAAGAAGTCCAATCCCATTTTATTCTTTTTCTCAGCAAGTCATAAAGGGGAACAAAAGGGTCATTCTGGTTACTAAGAATTTTATCTGGTCTTTCTATAGGAGACATAGCTACTCTGGTTTTCTGAAGGAGAATTGCTGTAGGTTTAAGTGTTCCTGGAAGCCCTTGAGTTATAGAGGTCATAATTTCAGGCTTTACAGGTGATTGCATTGGTGACTCAAAACCAGGAATTAATTTCTTTTCATTAATTGATTGCAGGCAGCTGGCTTTGTGGATGTTTTCCCGGAGTTGGTCGGGGGTACCAACCAATGGGTCTCTCGTTTCCAAGGGGTTAAGCCCCTCTGCCCAATGAGCTGTGTGCTGAGTTAGGGACCATGGGATGCGTCTGTCTCCCGTTGTTAAGAACATTCCATGTCCCCAGCACCCACCTGATTCTTGTTCTGACAAAAGAATCTGATCTCCCCCAGTGAGAGACACTTGACAAATGTGTTCTGTTTCAGATTTTTGGAGGAGAGGCCTGTACTGTTTTGTAAGTTTTGTTACTTCAGTAGCAGTGTATGGGATTTCTTTAGTGGTTATGTGCAGGTCAAGATCTTCATTATTGATATAGTTGCATTCTGTTTTAATTAGAGGTTTTACGCTATTACAGCAGTGTTTCCCGCAATTTTTCATCAGGGCTAATTCTTTTTGAGGGCAATTTAGATTAATGTGAGGAGATTCTTTCTCCTGCCTCTTTTGAGGAATCTGCATTATGTGAGTTTTTAACATGTTCCTCTCTCAGGGCAGCCCATAATAAGGTATTTACATTTCTTTCTTCATCCAATTGTTTTTGCAAAACTTCAACTAGGTTTTGGAGGGAGTCTATTGTAGGATTTTCCTCCCTTTTTCGCTTAAAGCGAGTTTCTATGGCTGCTGTGAGGCAGGCGCCCAAAACTGAACAGAGGATGGTTTTATTTTTGCCCAGTTTGAATTTTGTTTCATGTTGCAAAGAAGATATTCTATCAATAACATTTTCTAAGTTAAACCAATTGCAGCTTGCCCATTCTTCTCTGCCCGGAGTAGGTGTGGCATTTTATTTAGCTAGCAGAGCATAAAATTCAGCTTTACCTTTTGCACTGAAGTTTTTAGTCATTTTGTGATGGGATCAAAGCTACACCAGGGAGTTAACTTAAGTTACACAAATCACACAGCCTTTCCACTGTCCCCTTGCTTCCCTGGGTAGTTGAAGAGACAGAATCAGTCTGGGAGGCTCTGTTTGGTTGCTTCAAGTTGTCTCTTCCTTCCCAGACAGTCCAGATACACACTCAAATGAACGCACGCACACAAATGTTTTCTTTGTGAGGGGATCAGAACCTAGAACAGGGGGAAAGCCACTCAGCCTTTGCTGGGCCACCCCTCACTCCCCTGTGTAGGTGAAGGGACAATATCTGTCTAAAAGGCACTGCATAATTTCTGCAAGTCTGTCCCTTCATTTTTAGACAGTCCAGGTACACAAATACAGCAGTAACAGGTTCAGATTCACTCAAACACAGTAACAGTATCGGTATCAGCGTCAGTATCAGATCAGTATCAGTAACAGTTACCCCTGTTTTGCAGTGAAAGATCTTTTGTGCCAATTCCAGAGACAGAGCACTCAATTTGGCATGAGATTTGCCTGCAAATCCCTCTGGCTAGCAGAATCCTGTCCGTGATGCCAATTTATGTCAGGATCTGTCCTAGTGAATGGATGACCTGATGGTTCGTAGGAATGATCTCAGAGTGCAAAAATCAACATGGTACAAGGGGGTTTGCAGTGATAATCAAAACAAATGCAGTTTTATTGAAATAATCACAGCAAAAATGTGATAGATGGATGAAGGGAGAGAAAAATATAAAGAAAGAGAGAGAAGAGATAGAGAGGGAGGTGTGGAGAGTTAGGGATGTGCATGCAGAAGAAATCGGGCTGTACGGTCAGTCAGGACATCCCCCGCCCCCCCCCCCCCCCCGCAGTCAGACCTTCTGCCTCGTACCTGGCTGCACCCAGCCGGACGTGAGCAAAAGGAAATGACATTGACTGCCCAAGCTATAAAAACCCTTGTGACCCCTCAATTAATGCCATTTGCTGTCCACCATGTTGGTGTCATGAGCATATGGACTGAGTGACCCTGGGGTTTGGGCCACTGTGCCGGACTAAGAACCAGGTCGCCATGCCTTAAGAAGGCAACATCTGGTGCCAAAAACCCAGGACATGATCACCGCCCGGGGTTCGGGGATCGCCTGGATGAGGGACCGGCGGCTGCACAGCTGGCCTAGTGCAGCTGGGGAGACGCCCCCGGACCAGCGAGGAGCATGGACGCTATCGCGAAGGTCGTAAGTCAGATCCACGCGCAGTGGGGTATCAAGTGTAAGCTTGAGGATTTATGTCTCGCAGTACCAAGACTGATTAAGCTAGGGGCTATAGAAAGCCTGGTAGAAATTCATCATCTGGAGATATGGGATAATTGCACGAAGGCTCCGGCTGAGAAAAACCATGTCCTCAGGCTCAGGGAAAACCCTCAAATTGTGGGGCAGTTATCCAGGCTCTGCAAAAAGCTCGGCAAGAGCAAGAAACCCGGAAAGCCGCGTGAACTTGTTTATTAGCCACACCGCAGTTGAGGGTAGGGGCAGCGATGCAAACCGCGGAGGACTTTGACCCGGTCAGGCGCGCGGAGGCGCGAACGCCGGAACCCCCTCAGTGGCCGGACTCACCATCATGGGGAGGGGGGGAGCACGCACGGGCGTTTTGGCAGGAGCTTGCAGAGGAGGCGCAAAATGCTGCTATAATATTGGACCCCAAAGAGGTTGATAAAAAGGCACCCCTGCCTTATGTGTTTGAAAATGGCGCCAGAGCGCGTGACCAGGGCTGGAATGATGACACGGGGGGAGGAAATGCAGATGGCTCACTGAACAGCGCAAGCGTGGGCGAGCGGGGAGGAGGGGTGGCCCCCGAGAAGGAGCTTAATACCAATCAAAGCGCTCATTTTAAATTAGGTTCTTATAGGAAAGGACCTTGTGGAGAGCATTATTAATAATTGGTTAGCTGAGAAAGGCCACACTGATATAATGCCACTGGTTAAGCTGAAGGAGAAAAGTCAGCAGTCAGCAAGCTGAAAGGAAGAGTCAGCAGTGACCTTGCTGCAACATGAGGATAGGGAGTTGAGATTAGTCCTGAATATATCCTAAGAATATGTAGAAAGTATCAAAAGTAGAACCATAGGAATGTAGAAGTAGGCGTAGGTGCTGATATGTAAGCTGACCAATCCTGAGCTCAACTTTTGCAATATGTATGAAGTTCATTATTAACTGTATTTAACCCGCCGTACTGATCAATAAAATCGAGCCTGTGATGATCAAACTGATGTCCTGGTTCCATTCCGCCGACAAATGGTGGAGAATGCGGGCATAACCGAATCTCTGCCCTTTTTCTCGGATTAAAAGAAAAAGGGATTACGCCACGGTCGAGGAAGTTGGGTTTGGGTCCTTGCAGCTGGGATGGTGCCGGAATTTGAAGCACCCTTAAGGTTCACAACTGTGACTTAAGCCAATACGTGTCCACCGGAGCCTGGAGAGCTGCAACAGCGCGCGCTGATTAATAGGTATGGATAGGCAAGCGGCATATGATTTATTTACCGCCTATTTAGAGCGGCGTGGGATAAAAGGGACAGATTTAAAAAAGGAGTTACCAGGGTTATTAGCTTATGGCCATGCTAAGTATATCTTTTCTAATCCTCATACAGTTCATGAGTTATCAGAGTGGAGAAAGTTTGGGGAAATATTGTGGGATACAGTACTAGACGAAATTCAGCAAAGAAATTCAGCAAAGAAATTCGGGAAGTTATGGCGGGTGGTGTATAACACGTTACTTCAGCAGGTCTCTGAGAGAAAGGCAGCAGAAAGGGCAACAGAAGCCCATAAGAGGAATATAGGGTATGGTCGTGAAGATGATCCCCTGGCACCTTCTGTAACTAAGGTACTTATGCCTAAGAGTCCCCAGGAAAGTAGTGTGGAAGATTTTTCTATAGGCGCAGTGGAACTGTCTGCACCTTTCCTATCAGAGGGGGAGGGCGAGTCGGATGGTGGGGGTAGGAGCAAGCCAGCTTTGCCTCCGCCACCAGCTTCAGACGGGTCGGATGGTGGGGGTGGGAGCAAGCCAGCTTCGCCTCCGCTGCCAGCCTTGCCTCCGCCGCTACCCCTCAGTGAGCCGGCTCCGGTTACAGCTTCGGTGGGGGAAGGGTTCATTTCCCCGCCAGAGCCGGCTACAGCGGGGGGGCGGATTGCCCCCCGCAGGCTGGCTCCGCTTGAGCCGGCTCCGGTTTCACTGTCAGCTCCAGCGGGGGAGGGGGGGCCCCCGCTTCCCCTGCACGAGACAGCCTCTGCTTCACTGCCCCCCCGCGCAAAAACTCGGTGTCTGCACCGAAGCGCCAGCAGCATAGCACCCTTAAAGGGCCAGATCTCATCCCAGGGGCACACCGTGATCCATGGGGGGAGATGGCTAAACAGAGGAGGGAAGCTTGGGCTGCTTTGGCGAAAGAAGTAATGCAAATGGGGGATGGTGAGGCGGTGGAAATAGCTTCTAGTCTTGCATGTCCAGTTACATACACCACAGTATGATGCACAGGGGAACCTTACGCATAATATAGCAGAATATACTCCCTTAGATTGGAAGCTGTTAACTCAGCTACGTTCTACGGTTAGTCAGTTTGGAGTAAAAAGTGAACCTGTTAAGCAAATGTTAGATTATCTTTTTAATACTCAGGTTTTATGTCCTAATGATTTAAGAGGAATAGTTCGGTTGATATTCACTCAGCATCAGCAGTTATTATTTAAGGCCCATTGGCACGCGTTGGTAAATGAATCGGTTGCTGTACAACGAGCCCAGGGAGACCCATTACATGGGGTGACAGTAGAGGAGCTGATGGGCTTAGGGGCATATCTGCGTACAGAGGCACAGATGATATCGGGAGCTGATAAACTTAGAGAGTCTATGAGGTTGGTGCGTGCTGCAATAGATATGGTTAAAGAGCCAGGAGGGTTACCGGCTTATATGGGTATTAAGCAAGGAAGGGAAGAATCATTTGGAAATTTTATAGATAGAGCAGCTACTGCTATAGATCGGGCTGGTGTGGCAGATTACATGAAGGGGGCGCTATTGAAGCATTGTGCTTGCAAAATAGCAATCCAGCAACCCAGAGAGTGTTAGCTACTTAGGGGCAAATTGGACTATTGAGGAAGCATTAGAGCGAATGGCATTAATGCCAACAGCTTCACAGGCATTTATACCAGAAGCCTTAAAGGAATTAGGATTGGGGTTGCAAAAGCAAGCAGAGTCCACTCAAAATCAGGTGCTAGCTGCTCTTGCTCCTCTCCGAAATGGCTCTCTGGCATTCACTCAAGGAGGTTTGAAGCCATTCATCAAGTGTTACCGATGCGGCAATGAGGGACAGACACAAGTTGCCGCCGTGACATCGGAGACACCAGCTGCTGCCGTGACATCGCTGCTACCTCCTGTCTGCAACCCGCAACAACACGGAGCCTCGGCTTGGATTTATCAGCAGCAGTAGACGTCACACTAATGACGAACCGGCCTGAGAGGATACCCACTGGAATAAAGGGTCCTCTTATACTAAATGGACAAACATGTGGAGCATTATTGCTGGGACGTTCCTCTATAACTATGTTGGGATTATTTGTTTTGCCTGGTGTTATCAATGCGGACTTTACAGGGGAAATACAAATTATGGCTTACACCCTTTATCCTCCGATTAAAATTACAAAAGGACAACGCATTGCACAATTGGTACCACTGTCACAAATGACATCAGGAATACCATCATTTACTGGACAAGCACGGGATGAAAAAGGTTTTGGCTCTACTGGTGTTACACTTTTAACCGTGGATTTACAAAATAGACCAAAGCAAAAGGTTGAAATTACCTATGGGCATCAAAGCATAACCCTTTATGGATTATTGGATACAGGAGCAGATACCAGCATCATTTCTCCAGAAGCATGGCCACAACATTGGCCTCTATTTCCCTCATCAAACATGCTCACAGGAGTGGGAGGATTTACATTGGCAAGCAGGTCGCCGTCTTTGTCTGTGTGCATTGAGAATCAACAAATATCTGCTGTGTTTTCAATTGTTCCTGTTTAATTGGAAGGGACATTTTAACACAATTGGGAGTGGTGTTAACTAATCAGCACCCTTTGGGGTAATTGCCATTGCTTGGACTTTCCCCATTCCACTCACCTGGAAAACGGATACACCGGTGATGGTTAAGCAATGGCCATTAAAAGGGGAGAGCCTTATGCATGCCCATGAATTGGTACAGGAACAATATACAAAAGGGCACCTACGACTGTCCACAAGCCCTTGGAATACACCTATTTTTGTAATTAAAAAGAAATCAGGGAAATATCGTTTGATACATGATTTGAGGGCTGTAAATGACCAAATGGAACCAATGGGGGCCTTACAGCCTGGTCTTCCAAATCCAGCTATGATTCCAGAACACTGGCCACTTTTAATTATTGACCTAAAGGATTGTTTTTTCACTATTGGCCTGCATCCTGATGACATGAAGAGATTTGCTTTTACTTTACCAGCAATAAATTGTGGGGAACCGGATAAAAGATTTGAATGGACATCTCTTCCGCAGGGCATACGCAACTCTCCCACTTTATGTCAGCTTTATGTTGATGCAGCATTACAGCCACTACGTCGTAAATGGCCAGCAACTATAATATATCATTACATGGACGATATTTTGTTTGCACAGCAACAGCCATTCTCCTCTTTACAGATTAACACCATTATAAATACTCTTGCTGCATATTCACTTGTTATTGCTGCAGAGAAAATTCAGACTACAAAGCCCTGGAAATATTTGGGATGGACTTTGACGGATCAAATAGTGATACCACAAAAATTGGAATTACAATTGGACATTAAAACTCTACATGATGCACAGAAGTTGCTGGGAGACTTACAGTGGCTGAAGCCTATTGTGGGAATACCAAATCACTTATTAGAAGCCCTACGGCCTTTGTTAAAAGGCATGGACCCTACTGCTCCTGTACACCTGACAAAGGAGCATCATCTTGCCTTGCAGCAAATTAGTAACTGTGTACAGCAAGGGTATGTGTCTCGTCGACAACTCGACCACCCCATTGACCTTACTATCTGGAATAGCCCTTGCCACTTGCTTGGTGCTCTCTCTCAGTTGCAAAAGAAAACGGGGGAGATACGGGTGTTGGAATGGTTATCACCACCACTACAGCATAAGAAAACAATATCTTCAAAAATTGAACAATTGGCTGCATTAATCAAAAAGGGGCGTCTCAGAATTCTTGAAGTGGATGGTAGATAACCTGCTACTATTAGATTGCCTATGGAAAAAGAAACCTTGGACTGGTACTTGATAAATTCAAAGAATTTACAAGAAGCATTATTGATGTCACCTGCTAAAGTAGAGACTAGTAAATTAGTGCCTAGAGTTTTGCAATGGATGACAGAATGGAACTGGATTACTCGACCTTTGAGAGAAGAAAACCCCATAGAAGGAGCTATTACAGCTTTTACAGATGCAGGAAAGAAATCAAGGCGTGCTGCTGTTACCTGGCAAGAAAAAGGACAATGGAAGCATCAACTCCTCACAGCAGACCCTGCAGATAGCTTACAAACTTTGGAATTGTTAGCAGTAGTATGGGCGGTGTCCAACTTACAGGAGCCTTTAAATGTGGTCACAGACTCTATGTATGTTGCAGGAGTAGTCAAACGAATAGAGGAAGCAGCAATTAAGGAAGTGAATAATAAACGATTGTATGAGTTACTGATACAGTTAAGGAAGGCTTTACGAGAAAGAAAGGCAGCATATTCTGTGATTCATATCAGGAGCCATAAGTGGTCTGAAGGTTTAGGAGAAGAGAATGAACGTGCAGATAAACTGGTTACCCTACCCATTGATAATTCTTGTCCTATTGACAAGCACACATTGGCCAGAGAAGCACATAGTAGATATCATCAAAATGCAAGAGGTTTAGCAAAACACTTTGAGCTGAGTTTGTCAGAAGCCAAGGCCATTGTCAGAGGATGTCCAACATGTAGTTATCATAATGGTGGGATAGGTCTAGGCATTGGAGTTAATCCTCGAGGTTTAAAAATAAATGAGATATGGCAAATGGATGTTACACACATAGCTAGATTTGGTAAAGACAAGCATGTGCACGTCACCATAGATACATATAGTCATTACATATGGGCTACAGCTCAGGCAGGACAGAAAGCTATACAGGTTATCAGGCATCTGTTAAGTTGTTTCGCTGTTATGGGAGTTCCAAAGAGTATCAAAACGGATAATGGTCGAGGTTATGTAAGTGCTAGGGTCCGGAAATTTTTGAATCAGTGGTCTGTTAAGCATGTGACAGGTATTCCACACTCTTCTACTGGACAGGCAATAGTGGAAAGAGCAAACGGTACCCTTAAGCAGTATATTGAAAAACATCAAGATTTGACAGATCCACAAGCATGTTTGGCTAAGGTTTTGTATGTGATTAATCATTTATGCATTTTTGGGGAAGATGATACCCCCCCTGCAATGAAACATCATCCGAGGTCAGGTCAGGAAAATACTAAGGAAACAGAGGTCTGGGTTAAGTATAAGAACCCAAGTACAGGATTATGGGAAAAACCTGCAAAAGTATTATATTGGGGTCGGGGGTATCTTTGTGTTTCCTCACCTACAGGGCCTTTGTGGGTGCCTGCTAAGTGGACTAAACCTGTTTTTGATGCAGCCTCTGGTGGATCGCCTTACGGAGGAGGACAGGGAGCGACTGGGGAAGAAACTGCTTCTAGTCCTACAACCACTACTGTTACAATTGAAGGGGTACTCGGAAGCGGTGGACAGAGCACTGACACGTCACTATCGGACGGCCCAGGAGTTGATTCGTTTCATTGACTCATTATCAACTTTTCGCTTAACATATCCAGCGAAACTACATTGCCTTGACTGTCACAATCCACATCGTGCTGCCTGGATAGCTCTACATTGTGGGGGTTGTAAAAGAACTTTTTGGATAGAACAATCATTATTACGGGATTTGTGGTGTCATACTTGTGAACACGAGCACACGTGGGGAAAAAGCTGGCAAGATGAATTAAGGAGACAAACGGGGCAAAACGCATATATAGCTTTAAATCTTTATGAGTCTCCTGAACAGAAGGTTCTTGCTTATTATCGATGGGAAATACAATGTGTTGTAAATAGAATTAAGGTTCAAAATAAATCACGTATAGTTTCTATAAGGTGTAGGAAATTAGTGCCTTTAACACAGCATTCAGTTGTAGGACCCTTCCAAGGGGATCCTGATAGAGCATTAGATTGCTGCATTGATAAGTTGAAAAAATTAAGTTTGAAAGTGGCAGGACCAGTGAAATTAGGAGCAGCAAGATTGAAGACAGATAAGAAAAAGAAGGCAAAAAAAAAAAAGGGAACCGTCTCATTTGAATAGGGGTATCAGTGATTGCTAATTAATTTTCTATGATTAGAACAATTTTACTGTTGTGGGACCCTCGGGAGGATATAGTTGTTGAGGAGGATAACGAACAAGAACTACGATTACGAAATAAGATACACCTTGTGTTAAAGAAGGACCTTGAGCTGTTAGCCTCATATAGTAAAAAGGCTGAAGAGGCTTTGCGATCACCACCATTGAATTGGTTGCTTTGGGTTGAAGATACACAATTTTATACTGGTCCTTACTTGCATTCGCTTCCTTGTTATGTTTGCAAAAAGGATAAAGATAAATGCTATGCATGGGTAGCTTTGCATTGTGCAGATTGTAATCAGGTTTATTGGTATTCACAGAAGTCATTGGGATATTTATGGTGTGCCCCTTGTTTTGGAAAGTGGATTCGAAATCATATCTGGGTTAGAGCTCTTGAACAAAGTACTGGCCTGCCAGGACGGACAGGATTACAGCTCTTTGAGAGTGCAGAACAAGTGGTTATAGCATATCTTAGGTGGAAGTTACAGGAAAACCTTAGAATATTTGAAATTACTAGAGCCTCACGCATCATAGCAGCTCGCTGCAAAGCTGATTTGCCTTCAAACTTACCTCGTGCTATACTTGTGAGCAAGGATGCTGATTTAGAATTAGATCAGTATATTCAAGAATTGACTCAGCCTTACAATAGACAATCTAGCAAACCAGGGAAAAGACAGCAAAGAAAGGAAAAACAACGTAAGCAGAAGGAAGAAAAGGAGAAGCAAAGCAAGCAGAAAGAAAAATGAGGTTTGTTTTTGTAATACTGCTCAATGCTGTAGCAAGTGAAGCAGTAGGAGTAACACACTTTAGTCAACCAAGGGAAAATTTATGGGTGACACTTGCTAATCAAACTAACCAATCATCACTTTGTCTTAGTCTTGGAGGAGTCACTAACCCATTTCGAACATGCCTGGTGGGACTTCTGGTGTGGTCTCCTGGAGAATTTTGCAGTTTGATAAACAATCAAACCTTATGTAGGTCTAATATGTCAAACATCACATTGCCGGTGCAACAAGGGTATACTGCAGGTCAGAGTGATGGCTATCGTCAATGCTTACTAATCCAATCACTTAACACCTCTTTGCATTCTCCTCCTGAAGAATTGGATCTTTTTGGAAGTACAAATGCCAGCATATCTAACACTACAGCTGGTGGATGGTTTAGCTTCAAACTTTCGGGTGCTCAGAATTTAAACCAACCTAAAGAAACATGGGCCACCCTAGATTCATCCCTGAATGTGAGTGAATTCTCTCCACAGCATTACAGTCAATGTAACGGCACAAATATCACAGCACCAATGAAATTACCCACAGGAATATTTTTGATTTGTGGAGACAGGGCATGGAATGGTATACCAGCTAAACCACAGTGTGGACCCTGTTTTTTGGGAAAATTGTCCCTGTTTCATCCTAATGTGTCATTGCTAATGCAGCTGAGTCAAAATTCAAACAGGAGAAAACGTAGCATACATGACTTAGACTGCAGCAAGATAGGAGATCCACGGTTTTGGGGCACATTCAAACAGGTGGTGGTTTCAACTATCTTACCAGGAGGATCTGCCAATAAAGCCATGAATTTAGCAAAACAATTAGGATGCTGGGCAAGGGATGAGCTGAACAAGACATCACAAATTCTAGACATGTTAACTGCAGATGTGCAAAGTGTTAACCATGCTGTTTTGCAAAATAGAGCTGCTGTAGATTTTTTGCTCTTAGCACAAGGGCATGGATGTGAAGAGTTCGAGAGAATGTGTTGCATGAATCTGTCTGATATTTCGGTGTCCATTCACACTAAGATAAAAGAACTGCAACAGGGACTTCACAAACTTAAGGAAGAAGACGGTTTAGGAATTGACGAATGGCTTAAAGGCTTAGGACTCGGACCGTGGCTGAGGAACCTTGTGATCTATGCTATAGGATTGCTGGGTGTAATTTTACTGTTTTTGCTTATTTTGCCTTGTATCTTTAACTGTATCCAAAACATGGTCAGCCGTACAATAGCAAAAACATGGCAAACTAATCTCCTTGCACAAGAAGAAAACGGGGGAAATGTGGAGAGTATTATTAATAATTGGTTAGCTGAGAAAGGCCATACTGACATAATGCCACTGGTTAAGCTGAAGGAGAAAAGTCAGCAGTCAGCAAGCTGAAAGGAAGAGTCAGCAGTGACCTTGCTGCAACATGAGGATAGGGAGTTGAGATTAGTCCTGAATATATCCTAAGAATATGTAGAAAGTATCAAAAGTAGAACCATAGGAATGTAGAAGTAGGCGTAGGTGCTGATATGTAAGCTGACCAATCCTGAGCTCAACTTTTGCAATATGTATGAAGCTCATTATTAACTGTATTTAACCCGCCGTACTGATCAATAAAATCGAGCCTGTGATGATCAAACTGATGTCCTGGTTCCCTTCTGCCGACAGGACCTCCCCCAGCAAGAGGCGGGGGGAGCCCAGGGGGAGGGAACGGCCTGACTTTCTCAAGAAGGGGCAGGGTCGGAGCCCGAGAAAACAGCTGAGCAGCCCAGAAATGTCCGGCCAGTCAACTTCCAGCTCTGACTCTGACTCGAGCTGGGACGGGCTCGAAAGGTGCTCGGAGGACGATTCTGACACCGACTCGGGCTTTAACAAAAAGGGAGCAGCGGCATACAAGGTCACTAGCTGCAGCGCTCCTGCGTGGGCTAAGGGGATATCAGATAAAGATCGAACCCCGCTTACAGACTGGTGGAAAATAAAAATAGCTTGCGCGGAGTGGGCTCCGTCAGCCACACTGGTGTTCCCGGTCCGTGTGGCGGGGGCAGATGGAAATCAAAGAACCTACTCCCCGGTAAACCCAAAAGACGTACAGGCAATTATTAAAGTGGTTGCAGACAGGGGGATTAATTCTGCCATGGTTTCCACACTCATTGACAGCATTTTTGGAGGCTATGATATGCTTCCCTTTGATATCAAACAGACTTGCAGGCTGATTTTTGATGGGGCGGGGATGATCGTTTTTAAACAGGAATGGGAGGACAATTGTGTAAAGCAGCTAGCCTTAGTAACAGGGGCAGACCATCCACTGCACGGCTCCAGCATACAGAGGCTAATGGGCACAGACCCCCACTATGATCACCCACCAGGCGCAGGCTGAGGGCCTGCGGGCCCATGAGGTTATGACAACAAGCTGTGCTGCCCGAGAAGCCATCCGTGTTGCTTCCAAAGTAATAGCCAGACCATTGCCATGGTCCACTATAAAACAGAGTGAGAGTGAGAGCTTCACTCAGTTTGTGGACCGCCTTCAGGCAGCATTAGATTCCTCTACATTACCCTCAGAGGCGAAGTGTCCTGTGCTAGCAGACTGCCTATGCCAGCAATGCAACTCATCCACCAAGGACATTTTAAGATCACTGCCACCTGGGTCCAATGTTGCTGCCATGATCAGACATGTTGCAAAGGAAGAACACCTAGCTCCCATCCAAGCAGCAGTTTGCACTGCAATAATCAGTGTGATCTTGTTTCTAGGGTTAGCAGGCGGAGGACAGGCAGACACAAAACATTACCCTCACCAGCCATTCAGGTGGGTTCTACGCCATCTCTCAGGTGAGGGGGTCATCAAAGAAATTGTTACAGCCGACATCCCATCTTTCGAGTTCAGGCTAAAAGACATTTTTCCCTCGCATGCAGGGCACCCCAAATTTGAGGAGATGGCATTATTTCAGACCTACTGGTGCCCTGCTTCCAACCCAGGAAAAAGTTACTGTAATTACCCAGGGTATGGATATTGTGGATATTGGGGGTGTGAAACTATTGTGACAAGCAATAGATGGAAACCACAACAGCCTGATAAGTTCCTTCAAATTAAGTATACTCCCCACGGCTGTCTCAAACCAAAATTTGATATGGATGGGTACGTGATTTTGCCCCAAGGCAGGAAACAGCACACCTGCACAGGCTATATAATGACAATCCTGCAGCCGACCCATGATGGCTGGGCCACGGGCAAAGTGTGGACAGCGTTTGTTTATCTCTCTTGCCGCATCTGGGCGAACATACAAATTATCAATATCCCAATCAGTCGGACCCAATCCGATTCTTGCAATGAGTAGACCCAGGAAGGGGATCGCAGCTAGTGGTAGTTCTAGCCACAAAACACAGATACTATAACTTACCTCCTCCCCATCTGATCTCTTAGCCAAACCAACCCTCTCCAATCCATTCTTAAGAGTGTTAAATGCTACCTTCTTATCGTTAAACCAATCCAACCCGAACCTCAGAGAGTCATGCTGGTTATGCTATGATACAAAACCCCCTTTTCACGAAGGCGTTGCCCTCGATCTCCTATTCATCTTCTCAAAGTCAGACAATCCACACCAATGCAGATGGGACACCCCCCGGAGAGGCATTACCCTAAGTCATGTCACGGGCCAAGGCAAATACTTGGCAATGCAACCTTGGCAAGGCAGATGGGCAACATCTGCCGGGAATTCGTCAAACTTAAAGGAAGGGAAGTTCCAGTGGGTGATCCCAGCTGCATTGGGAATGTGGGTCTGTCAACGATCCGGGGTAAGCTCATGTGTACTCCTTGACAAATTCAATCATTCTACTGACTTTTGTGTCCAAGTTTTAATTGTCCCCAGAGTCCTGTATTGCCAGGAAGAAGAGGTGTACTGCTTGCTCGAGGAACCCGACTGGCTCCACAAACGAGAAGTGATAACAGGCATCACCATCCCAATGCTCCTTGGTTTAGGAGCTACTGGCACTGCCACAGGCATCTCGGCCCTTGCAACTCAACATCAAGGACTGGCACAACTGCAGATGACTGTCGACCAGGACTTGCAGAGGATGGGGCAATCCATTTCTTCCCTAGAAAAATCCCTTTCCTCGCTCTCAGAGTTTGTCCTCCAAAACAGGTGAGGACTGGACCTTTTGTTCATGCAGCAAGGAGGCCTGTGTGCCGCCTTGAAAGAGGAATGCTGCTTTTATGCAGACCACACTGGAGTCATTAGAGACTCCATGGCCGAACTGAGAAACCGACTAAACCTAAGAAAAATGGACAGAGAAGCTCAACAGGGCTGGTTCGAGTCGTGTTCAACCGGTCCCCATGGCTCACCACCCTGATTTCTACCCTAATAGGCCCACTCACTATAATCTTACTAACACTAATCTTCGGGCCTTGCATATTAAACAAACTGGTGCTATTCGTTAAAAAGCATTTAGAAATGGTTAACATTATGTCTGTCGAGCACCGACAATTACTTTAAGGCGTGCCAGTTACTAACACACTTACAATTTTATACTAATTTTACTAACCCATGAAATTTTGTAACCTCTACATTTTACAATTTTATACAATTTTTACTAATCATGAGGGAGGGTGGAGAGCTAGGGATCTGCGTGTGGAAGAAATCGGGTTGTACAGTCAGTTAGGACATCCCCCCCCCTGCAGTCAGACCTTTGCTCTGTACCTGGCCACACCCAGCCGGATGTGAGCAGAAGGAGATGACACTGACTGCCCAAGCTATAAAACCCCTTGTGACCCCTCAATAAACGCCATTTGCTGTCCACCAGGTTGGTGTCAGAAGCATATGGACCGAGTGACCCTGGGGTTAGGGCCACCGTGCCAGACAAAGAACCAGATCGCCACTCCTTTAGAAGGCAACAGGAATGCAACAGGTGGATCCATGATTAGTCTTGGGTGGATGTTTGGATTTACTGACCACTCACGGCAGAGCTGGGTCTCACTCTCTGCTGACACACAGAACTTTGTTTATTCATTCTTTTTCTATTCTTAGCTTGGCTAGCTTCTGAGAACTCTCCTTCTATTTCTTTTAGTATAGTAACAATGTAATATATATCATAAAATAAGAAATCAAGCCTTCTGAACATGAGGTCAAGATTCTCGTCTCTCTCTTCTCCCTGAAGACCCTTGCAAGCCCTGTAACAGGTGACCAACTGGCAGTCATAGCAACTTTCTTAAATAAATTCGCTGTAACTGTTATGTCCTCCCTCGACCTCAGGAACCTGAAGAAAAGAGACTCCAGCCTGTACAGCTCTCAGAAACCAGTTGATTTCTCCTGTGACCACACACAGAGCCTCTGTGTTGCTCTTCCCCATACCTGATCTCTCCTGCTGATTCAGCTCACACAGACTCTGTATCATACCTTCTGGAGCATTCTGTGATTTTCCTCTGAGGTGGAGGATCTTTGCCTCTTCTACATCAAAACAATTCAGATTCACTGCCCGGGCTTTCTGTTGCTCCTAACGAGACAAATCACCCTCAGTGCAATGCATTTAAAACAATTCCCACACTGCAATTTAAACAGACACCTAAGTCCCCTTCTCTTAGAATCTGAAGATGTTTGACTGTGCTGCAAGGGTCAGTCACACAGGGCAGGTCAAAGGAGTTTTTCCTCAGACTTTCATACATCATCCTGCTCACATTTTCACACAATGGCAAATTCAGTGTTATTGCCAGTGGGAAAAGCCACAGCCACAAAGCGACCAAAGGCTTCATAAACAGATTTCAGAACACAGTGTAAAACATTCCAGAAGTGTTCCCTGTGGAGACATTGTCCTAGAATAGCTACCACCAGCAGTTTCACTTTGCATAGGCTCACAGCTTTGTGTTTTTGTTGCCTGCTACATTTTAAAGCCTCATTAATCAAAAGCTAAATTTTGCTACCAGAAGGAGCATAGGCTCAGAGTGCATGGCAGTCTCTACAGCTTCAGTCTCATCCTAAGCTCCTGAAGCCCAGAGCTGCAGGTAGTGATGGCTTGGACTTGTCAGTCCTGTGTGCCCACTTGATAGAACCTATAGTTTACTGCTCTGTAAAGGGGCAGGAAGGAGTAGCGGTTGTTGGAATAATTGTAACTTAGCAACATGCTCACCTTCTTGGTAGGGGAATCCTCAGCAGGGTCATTCTCTTTGGTTAGGAGGAAATTTGCCATCTCCATCTGCATAGTGGTGCGGTTAGGAATGTAGCAATCCCCCCAGCCTTTGTGGGGTAGCTTTGAATTTTGGATCCAGATTTACGTGCATTCACATATGAAAATATTGTCTTACAGCTATTTAACAGCCTGTATTAGAGCTTTCACGGGAGAAAACCCAACACTCTTCCACATCACACCCACCAGACAAGTAGGACTCTGAGGTCTCCTGCCACCCAGTCACAACTAACTTATATTTTCCTCCCTGCCACCAAGTTGGTTAGGGACTGTGTGGTGCAACTCCTTGGGTCTAGTGCAACAATTCCAGAGTCCAGAGATAAGGGGAAGATACAAAAACGCTCACAGAATGTAAAGCTGTCAGCTGACAGTCCGCCCACACTCGTCCTAGCATACAGCTGTGCCAGCAAGGCTCAGGTGGGCAAACAGCAGCTCGCCAGCCCCAGTGCTCAGAGCTCTGCCCCTCATGCTGGCAAGGAGGTGAGTGGTTGTCAGGAGCACAGCCCACCTCCTCCTGACTGAGCAGCAGCCGGTAGGGCAGCGTGGCAGGGAGCCCAGAGCCCCGTGGCTACAGACAAGCAGCCTGGGCGAGGCTCCCGCACTCAACCTCTGCCGCTGGTGGCCGGTACTCACTGGGTATCTTGGATGGCGTCTTGCTGGAGCTGTGAGAGCGATTCGCCGGCTTCGTGGGCAACACGCCGACGGGGCTGGGCCCGGGGCCACTCTCCTCGGCCTTGTGCTGCCATCGCGCAGGTGGCGCGTTCGGGATCAGCGTGTCCAGCTTCAGCAGCCCGTGCAGGTCTGCCTCAAACAGGAACTGCACCATGGTCCTGTGGGCGGGCGGCGTTAGCCGTGCCCACTGGCCAGGCTGAGCCTACTCCAACAGGCCTTGCCGGCCTCCCCACCACTGGACTGTGCAAGCGCTCCGGCCACTCCTCCTTACCCACGGACACCCCCTACTCTCCCCAACTGCTCCGTGGGACACTCCATCCGCCGATACGCCCTCCCTCCACTCCTCGGGGGTCCTTGATCAGCCAGCACCCCTTCCAGCTGCTCTTTGGGGCTCTCTCCGATAAGCGACATTCTCCCTTCGCCTGTCTGCCTCGCCACAGCCTCCCTGCTCGGGACTGCACCTCCAGACCGCCTCTCTGGCTCTGTGGCACGCATTTCAAACAGCGTGCGGACGGGTTCCCGCTTGGCCGCTTCACACCCAACGGCCGCGCACTGCCCGGTGACGGCCGCGCCACGCAACGCGATTGGCTGAGCTGCAGGACGGGGCGGGGCGCTCCACGCGTGCAGTGAGGGGACGGGACCGGGAGCGGGACTAGGGCGGGGTGTTCTTGCTGGGGCAGGGCGATCTGCGCCGGGGGCAGGGCGGTGCAGGAGGGACCAGGCAGGGGCTCAGGGGGAACAGGAGTTTATGGTGGGGTGGGGGCAGTCGTGGCTGCCCGCAGCTCCCAGCCGCTCATGAGCAGGCAGGACTGGTTGGCGATGTCGGTGCTGGACATGCGGTCCCTGGCGTGCTCCAGCGTCAGGCCTGCCTCACGCCGCGGGCTGGGCAGCACCTTCAGCAGGCAGGGCAGGATGGCCTCCTCTGGCGGCTGCTTGTCGAAGGCGCTGGCCTGGGGGGACACAGAGTGGACAGGGTAGGGGCTGACCTTTGAGCTGCCCCCGGGAGCAACTGAGCCTCCCTGCCCACCCACTCACCTGGCCATGCTTGCTGCTTTCCTGGAGGAAGCTGCCCAGAGCACGGTGCAGGTCAGGAACGGGTGGCCAGAGTTTCTGCTTCACGTTGCTGGGTACGGAGGAAGGGGCATCAAATTAACCTTTAGACTTGAGGTGCCCTAATGCCCTGTGCAAGGTGCCCAGGCTTGGTGCTGGAGCCCCCTGCCTGCCCCCGGCACTGCCCTTACCTGTAGAGGGAGGGGAAGGTGCAGCGCAGCCCCAGGAGCACTGCTGAGAAGAGCAGTGGCACCACCGTAACACTGGGGATGAGCCAGCCTGCATCGGAGGAGGAACGCCGGAACTGTAGCCCTTCCCAGAGCCACCATCTCTGAGCCCCTCGCAGCCCCCTGCCCCGTGCTCCCCTCCCCATTTCCAGCACTCTCCACCTCTTGCCATCAGCTGTGTGGCTCCTGCGGCCGCAGCCTCCAGCCCTGCCCCTTACCCGCATCGGCCGCGGCATCAACCACAACGGGTTTGGGCCCGGTGCTCCAGCTGCCCTGGTATCACGGCCCGCTGGGCTGGGCCCGCACCTGTGCGGGGTACCGGGAGCCTGGCTGCAGATCCAGGACCTCTTTCCTCGCTGTTCGGGGAACCTGCAGGACCTGCGGGGCAGAGCCGAGCTGGAGGCATGGCTGCTGTGGGCTGGCACCAAGGGGCGGGTCCTGCTTGGCCCGACCCCACGCCCGCCGTGTGTCAGCAGCAGAGGAGGGCAGCGCTGCTTGGGGTATCCTGGGCAGGCCTTGCCTTCCAGTCATGGCTGTTCTCCATGGCATAGCGGACCTGGTAGTCCAGCTGCTCTGCCAGCAGCTCCAGGGGCGGCAGCCACTGCAGGCTCAGCCGGCCCTGCGACACTGTTGCCTGCACAAGCTGTGGGGCATCTGTGAGCACTGCTGGTGTTGGGGACAGGCAGTTGTCGCTCCTGTGAAACGGGACATGGGACACTGTGAGCCAGGCAGGGGCTATGGTGGCACTGGGACTCACCAGCCTTATACAGCCAAAAGGGCTCCTTGAAGTAGCTGAGTGTGGGCAGCATGTGGGTCCTGGTGACATTCACCAGGACAGAGATGGCACTGCCAGCCTTGGGTGGGAAGGTGCAGGCACAGGTGCCCTGTGCCCCCCTGCTCACCTCCTCGCACTGTTGCCATGGATCTTCCCAGTGGGAGAAGTGGGGAGCCAGTCAGTCTCACCAAAGCATACCCACAGCCAGCATTCCTCCTGCTCTTCCCCAGGAAGGCTACTGCTGCTTGTAGTTGGAGGTGCAATGTGGTGAGGGGGTATGAGATCAGTGGTAGAAGGGCAGGACAGAGCAGGGCATGGGCAAGGGGCCCAGTGTGGGATATTGGGACACAGCAGGACCAGTGGTCCCTGGGATGTGCCTGCATGGGTGCCACCTGCCTGCCATGCCCCTTGCTTGTGCCAGCCCCGCTCAGAGGTGGCCGGTAGAGGAGCTGGTGGAAGCTGTGGGGCTCTGCAGGGTCCCAGCTCCACTTGCAGCGCATGTGCCGCAGGTCAGGGGTACAGCACAGCCCGATGTCTCCTGGGCAGGGAGAGCCAGGACAGGGAGGGGGCTGCTTCCCCTTGGCCCCCAAAACTTGGGAGTCACACCTTGCTACAACAGGACCCCCACCCCCTGCAGCTCCAGGCATGGGTGCCTCCCTGCTGTTGCTGCCAGCACCCCTGCAGAGGGGAGGGCTGCTCACCGGAGGATTGGGTGTCTCTGCAGCCAGAGCCTGCCACCAGGGCCCCCAGACGCCATCCATGGAGGTACCATCGGGCTTGCTGCGCACCTGGATGTGGTACCTCACCCCTGGCTCCAGGTCCCGGAGCACCACCCAAGTGTTGGCCTGGACCAGCCTCTGCAGGAGAGGGGCCAAGCTGAGGAGCAACTGCAGCTTCCAAACCCCCCTGCCCATCCCTGACACCTCTATGTACCTGTCCCAGTGCTGGTCATTTCAGAGGGTACTGCCTTGGTGGAGAGAAAAATCAATCTTCTGCCTTTCAGGGAGCTGAAGGAGAAGGGACTCTTCAGCATCCAACACCTGACTGGGTCCCATTCAGAGGTCCCGCTCTGTAGACTTGGTGAGATTTGCTTGGCAGTTACCAGTGAGATGAGAACATTGTTCTGAATTGTCCCCCATGCTTCATACACAGTGTCTAGAGTAGGTATGAGCTTGTTCATCTCCATGTGTGCTCAGAGTCTGCCTTCATTTCTGGTTTTAGACCTGAGATTTCTAATGTCTGTCAGCTGTCTGTAGGATCTGCAGGTACCTGTAGCTGTATTTACTGGTAGGTTGGGTATCTGACACTCATCTTTGAGTGTGGTGCCTTTATGATGCAATGTGCAAATGCAGAAACCAAGAAACTAGTCATATTATTTGCCAGAGTCCCAATCTCTTCCCAAGCTGTAATTCAACACTGCAAATTTTTCTGTAGACCTGAGCCTGTGTTTTCTGTTTCCTGGCTGAGTGCTTCAGCTGCTGGTGTTGCTTTTTTGAACAGGAGCACCTGACTCTTTTATCTTTATGACTTATGCCATTATGATTTGAAAGCAGCTGTTTATTTAATTTTCTAGTCAAAGGGCCTAAAATCAAAGCTGTGGACATTTTAGAGGATTAAGTAGAGCACTGAATGAAATTTTTATTTTAGGCCTGCAGTGAGCAGGTCTGAGGCCAGAAATTGGTGCCAGAGTAAGTGCCTTTCTGTGCTTGTGCTCTCCTGCTCTTCCTGTACTTGTCTGTTCCTCTGGACATAGTGGGATGTGTTGTCATTTCCTGGGACTTCTGTTGAAGGCAACTGGTTTTCTTTCCAAGGTGATTCTTATGTTTTCCCTCATGGCTTCCCCAGGTGACCAACCTCCGTTCCAAGGTGTCCTGCTCTGCCATTGTCACTCTGGGAGAGCTCTTTGTGACCTTGAAGAAGGACATGGACTCTGAGGTGGATGAGGTTGTTCCGGGTCCTTCTGCAGATGGTGTCAAGCTCCTCAGAATTTGTTCAGAAAGCAGCCAGTCAGACCCTGGGGATCATGGTGGAGAATGTGACTCCTGCATGAGCAATGACTGCTCTCATGGACATGAGAGTCAAGTAGGTTCTTCTTCTTTTAGTGATGTTCTTCACCTTTGTGTGTGTGGGAGGGAGAAGGGATGAGACAGAGAATGGGAATGCTGGGAGGGAGAAGGGATGAGACAGAGAATGGGAATGGTGGGAGGGAAGGGTCCTGTATCCTGCATCTTCTGTGGACTCAGTGACTTGTTTCTCTGACCAACCTCACTTCTGTCCTCTCATCACCTATTTCTGCTCTCCTGCAGCCCATTAGTTCTCAGAATCACAGAACTGTAGAATATGGGGAGTTGGATGGGCCCATCAGGACCATCGAGTCCAGCTCCTGGCCTTGCCCAGAACAGCCCAAGGGTCACACCAAGTGCCTGAGATTTTTCTCCAAATGCTCCTTCAACCCTGTCAGGCTTGGTGCAGTGACCACTGCCCTGGGGAGCCTGTTCCAGTGCCCAACCACCCTCTGGGTGAAAAACCCTTTTTCCTGATATCCAAACTAAAGCTCCTCTGACTCAGCTTCCTGCTGCTTCCTGGAGTTCTCCCAGTCTGTCAGATTTTCCTGGATGTGGTGACTGATGGGGAAGGGAAAGTGCCTGCAAAGGCCAAGGATAGAGCCTTGTGCTTTTCTGGGCAGAGGGACAATTGCAATGGCAGCTGTGAGCAGTGTTTGGTATTTCACAGCTCTAACCACAGAGACCCTGGGAAAACCATGTCTCCTCATGATGCCATTAACCTGAGAAATGAGGAGGGTCCTTGCTGGGGCGTGGAGCACATGGGGGACAATCTGCTGGGTGTGGCACAGCCTGCACAGCAGGTGCAGCTCCTGCCAAAGGACTCTTGTATGATTGTCCTGGCCTTAGAGCTCTACTTTCTATTCAAACTGATGTTTCATGTTAGCCTTGAGATGATGAATCACTTTACAGGCACCTTCACATGCTGACTGCCATGGGACAGTTGGAGCAAATACTGCCTTAAATGTTGGTGCTGGGCCTGACAGTTCCCAAGAGATACTCTCTAGAACAGGACAGCCTGGCTAAACTGCCTGCCACCCTTCCCTCAGATTTTCAATAGGGTGAAACATTCAGATGGATCCATTGCCAAGCCCCACAGAAGAAACAGGCTGCATTGCTGGATATTCTGCAACTTCACAGCCTACAACATGTTTTCCCTGCATTTGTTGTTTTCCAAAGGTCTGCAGATTTGGGGATAAATGGGTGTAAAGAGCCTCAGTCCTGCTGCAGCTCTGTGTACTGGGTACCTTCTGATGGGTCAGCATGAATAGTCCTTGATTTCCTAATTATTCATATATAATCTATTTCTTTAATCTTTCTCCGAGTAAATACTGTGAAAGAAATTGAGTATCAGACAGAGCAGTGTGATAAATAGGTATGATTCGTGTTGATAAAAATTGAAACAGTAATCAATATTGATAGAGTCATTAATATTTGAGAAACATAAAAGAGTTAAACGTTGTAATGCCAAAGAAAAGAGGGAGAGGAGAGACTCTACCCCCCCTTCCCAGCAGATGTTCTCAAGGACCACAGGAAAGAAGCTGAAGAGACAGTTGCTAAAAATGAGCAAGAACCTGGTTGAGTCCTAGAAAATGCTAATTATAAGGGATTTATTGCCTTGATATGTAGATGCGGTGATATGTTATTCTTGGCTTACATTGTACTGGCTTGGTGTGCATGTGTAACCCAAAGGTGAATTAAAGGACAACAAAGAAGACTACAGGGCCTTCATCAGTGACGACCCCCAAAGACTTGTGCGACCAACAAACCGAGTGGTGGTGCATGCGTGATAAAGGTGGTAATGAAGGTGGAGATAGAGATATGACGAACCGAAAATGGGAGGAGATGGCATTGACACATGGCATATAAGGGGTGATTTTCACTTGGCAAGCTTGTATGTGAAGTGGCAAGGGTCATTGAACCCTGCACTCCATACCCCGCGGTTATCTTTTGCTTATGCGCTATTATTGGAACCAAATAATCCCTTATTTTAATCAAATTATATTGTATCCAATTTTATAATTTTTATTTTAACTATTGAATTAAAATTGTTACTACTTTTAATATTGTTTGGCTGTTTTATGATGGGATAATTGGACAAATATAACAGCAGGGAGACTGAATTCCTCCCTCTTCTGTGCAGGCAGGCCTTGTGTGTAATGCTACCGTTGTGTTTAGCTGAGGACAGAACCTTCTGCAGGTGTCTGAAGGTGCAGGGAGAGCCCAGGCTCCTTCCCCCAGCAAGGGCAGGGAGCAGCTCTGGCCAAGGCCGGCGCTGCTGCTGCTCCTTGTCCCTGGGCCCAGGGTTTGCTCTCTCCTCCCCAGCAGCCGCCCCGCCCCGGTGCGCAAGTGTGCGGCCCAACTGCTCCTGTCCCTGATGGAGAGAATTGGAGTCACCCAGCTCACAGGCACAGCCAGGGGTGAGAGGCTGCCACACGTGGCAGGGAAGCTTGCTCAGGACTGACACAAGGACACAAGGTAATGATCTGCATTTCACCTCCTAAAACAGGAAAACCGTTTTGTGTCTGGCTGTAAAGGTGAAACCACACAAGAGTGGAAACCAAAGGGAATATGAAGTTACCTCGTGGTGTGAATAAGGGTCATAGAATCATGGAATATGCTGAGTAGGAAGAGACCCATCAGGGTCATTGAGTCCATCTCCTGGCCATGTGCAGTGACCCCAAGATTCACTCCATGTGCTTGAGAGCATTGTCCAAACTCTTCTTGAGCTCTGTCAGCCTTGGCACTGTGACCACGGCCTGGGCAAATGGCTGTACTGGAAATCTGAGGTTGGCCAGCAAAAAGGAGCAATGCCAACTTTTTCAGTCTTTCTAAACCTGTTCTGCAGATTTCTACAATGCTGTTATATGTGGCTCTGTGAGCTCCACATTTTTTCTTGAAGAAAACTGTGGTTTCCTAGTGGCAAAATCAACCCAAACCACCAAAATCCCCTTCCTTTTAATGATTAAATTCCCACTAATAGCTGCAAGAACACCAGAACAACTAGCTGCCCCTGTGCATACACATAGCATAGAATTATCAAGAGGATGAATGAGGTGTTTTTTCCTGGCTTCTCTGCCAGTTAAAGATAGGCAAATTATTGTGCAATGGCAGCAAGACACTGCTAATAGGCTCTGACAACAAAGCAGAAGTGTTTTGCATGTTCCCTGGGCTCCTTTGATGCCACAGAAGCACACCCCCAGTTTCAGAGGGAAATGGTATTTTTCTGTTGCCCCACATTCTCCTCTTGCCTCTTGTGTTCAGCTGACAGCACTGTGCAGTGTCAAATCTCCCTCTTTGCTGAGGGAGGTAAATCTCCCTCTTTGCTGAGTAGGTAATGCCTTCTCATGCAAGGATTGCACCTGATGAGTTTAAGGTATCAGCCTCTTCTGTTAACACTTCCTGTATTTGTTCACTTTTCTTTTCCTTCCTTCCTTCCTTCCTTCCTTCCTTCCTTCCTTCCTTCCTTCCTTCCTTCCTTCCTTCCTTCCTTCCTTCCTTCCTTCCTTCCTTCCTTCCTTCCTTCCTTCCTTCCTTCCTTCCTTCCCTCCTTCCCTCCTTCCCTCCTTCCCTCCTTCCCTCCTTCCGCATTATGGACAGGAGATGGTGAAGATGTTGCTCAATCATCAACAATTTAAAATGCTTCTGGAACAATCTCTTCCCCGCCATGACCTGGAAGATATTCTGACAAGAATTAAGAAGAAAGTAAGTGCTTGGCAGGAGAAATGTCTCCTTTGTGCAAGTATTGCCACTGCCAATATGAAATCAAAGATACCCAATCTCTCTTTAGCTCATTCCTCTTCTGCTGAATCATTTTGCTCCTGGGAATGAGCTGTTAATCCTCAGCCTGTTCATCTGCAGACCACAAAGGAACTGATATTATTAGGGAAAAAGTGGGGTTTTGAATATTTTCAATATCAGTCACAAAGAGGAAAGGGAAAGAGGAGAAAATGGGTTTACATTTAAGCATAAGCCCCAACCAGCTCTCCCTACTCTGCCCCCTGTGAAGCAATTAGGTGAGAATTGTGCTTCTGAAGATAATAGAGTCTTTGCAAAGGACACTGGAAGTAGTAGTGCCAAGAAAATTCCCACATTTACAAAAGATGTCCAAGTCAATCCTAGTACCTACAATGACAGTCTGTCTTTTGGGAATACTGCCCTGCTGTCCAGCACTGTGGAGCTGGAAGAAGCTTGGTGAATTCAGCAGCATCCAGTGGAAAATCCTTTGTTTGTTTGGGGGTGGGGATTTTTTTTTTTAATCGACATTACAGAAGGGAGCCTGCCTTTGTGCAGGCACAGGGAGAGTGAGTGTTGCACCAAATCGACTTCCAGCACAATGGGCCAGCCCCCAAAGAGTCCAGTTTGTTCTGCTGCTTCCTTCGCAAACACTCGTTGCCTGCCAGTTTGCATTATTCCCATTTATGCTCAAGACTAAGGAATTTGGGATTTTAGACTGCTGCTCAGACTGGTAGCACCCATAACCTGCCTTGGGCTATTGAAAACAAAGAATTGGCATCACTGGATCTCTGGTCTGTTTCCATCTGTAAGTTAGGAAATGTTTCCCTAAGCCTTGGTAGCAGTGATCCTGGTTCTAACTTGTGTTTTCAACAGGGAATTTCCTGGTTTATACTCTAAAGATTGATGGGGTTTCTCTGTGTCCTTGTAGGGGATGGAAAACCAGAAGGCTGAAGGCCCATCTGTCAAGGAGCCAGTGAAGGAGAGGAACGATGGCTCAAAGGAGCCCCAGGCCACATTGTCTGCTAGCAAACGGTACTGAGCACTTTTGCCAGATGTGACACAGCACATGAAATCTTTACATGGCTCTTCCTGAGGAAAAACTTTCTGGCAGAGATGACCAATGCCACATATTGTTTCCTTTCCCTACAAATGCTCCAGGATAAAAAATGTCTACTTGTGCATTGTGCTGAACACAACTTCTCTGGAGGGGTTTCCACAAAAATGGAGAGACAAACAGACACCCATTGGGTGCAGCTCAGATGATCCAGTGCAGTGGCAAGGGTAGTGTTGTGGAGGCTGGGAGAGGGCCAAGTTTCTGCTGCCTGATTTGGGACAAGTAAATTCAAACAGGGCTTTTTTTTTCTTCTGAGTGGAGTCTTTTTCAGATGGGTGTTTTGGTGAGAAATCTCAGTCTGGAAGCAAGATGCCATTCCTCAAAGATGCAGTTCTCATCCATGTGCTTTTGCCTGGCTGAATCATGGTTTTCTTACCCTCAAACAGTATCAAGTTTGAGTAGTAAGGAGCAAGGCAATTCCTGAACTACTTCAGTCAACAGGTGTCTCAACGTGGACTTTTTGTCTTGATATTCCTGTCCTTCATGTAATTTGCTTGATGGACAGCATGTTTGGTTTATTTCCCCCTGTGCTGCAATCAGCATTTAAGGCAGGAATTACTCCTTGCTGTCTCTTCATGGCAGTTGCAGAGCTGCTTGTACATGTTCTCCTCTGATAGCAGAGGGGATTTATTTAGCTCTGAACTGCTCAGCAGTGGCAGGAAAGTGACCACATGCCTCAGTAGCACAGCTGGCATCTTCCCGTGCTCATGGAAGAGACAGGTTGATCAGGAGAATTGTTCCCAGTGGGGTTGTTAAGCTGTGCATCTGGTCTCTAGGGAAGCAAATGAAATGTAGCTCTGGGATGTCTGGCTTTTGTTTTTATCTCTGTTACTGATTTTCTGAATCCTTCAAATATGGCCATGTTTATCTGTTCAGATGCATCTGAGCTACTTTTCCAGATTTTCATGCCTGGTTGTAGAGACACTTTACAGAGTGATGAGTTTCCTTATTCTAAGACACACACATCCCTTATGAGGAGGCATTTAAGCTTGGAAGTGTCTCTCTTTCTCCACAAAGCAATGTGACGTGTGTGCCCTGGCAGCCAACAGGTACAAGCAGCTCTGCAGCAGCCATAGATCAGATGTATCTCATCCTTGGTTTTCCTGAGTGAACAGTGGGGAGAATAGAATGTCACTTGCAGATTGTCTCCTGTAATGACTGTCATGAGGTCCCTGTTGTTCTTCAAAGCCTGATTATATGATTTTCCTGCTTGAAATCATATAATTAGGAAAGCTGCTCAAGATATTTTGCTCACATTTAAGTGAAGATATTGTCTGTGGCTGCAGCTCTCTCCATAGAGAGCAGCAGGCACAACTTTCCCAGGCATTGTCCTGGGGAAGGCTGTGAGAAGATCAGAGAATAGAATAAGAAACAATTCTCATCTCCACTTGCTGCACCTGTTGTTGTGAACACGTGGAATGTGTTATGGAGATTTGTTTACCAAAGGGTGATTTCTTAATTGGCCACTGGTGATGGTGTTTAGGATTCAATTGACCAATCTGGTCTGTCTGTAAGGGCAATGAGGTTTTGTATAGTATAGTATAGTATAGTATAGTATAGTATAGTATAGTATAGTATAGTATAGTATAGTATAGTATAGTATAGTATAATAAAGTGATTGTTCAGCCTTCTGGAAT
This sequence comes from Melospiza georgiana, assembly GCF_028018845.1. Lineage (NCBI taxonomy): Eukaryota > Metazoa > Chordata > Aves > Passeriformes > Passerellidae > Melospiza > Melospiza georgiana. Next base: position 1,167,657 of record NC_080459.1, on the reverse strand, counting down.
CATGGAGTCAATGCTAATAGTTCCACTATGGGGATGCCATGCTAGGATAATTATCACCACCAGGGCCTCATTTGGTTTTATTTTCCAGGGTGAAATCTCCCTCTGATGGACACCTCCTACACTGTGCAAAAGCCCAGGTCACGTCACCTCCAGCTGTGGAAGAAATGGAGCTGCTCCAGAAGCTTTACCATCTCCTGGAAGCCAAGGGGTTTCAGACATGGATGGAAGGAGTGGAACTCCTCCAAGACCTGTGCAAAACCAGCTCCCAGCTCATCTCCACTAACATTGCCCAAGTATGTAGGGTATCTTCACTGCTCCTTTCCTTTAGCTCCTTTCCTAAGCCTGTAGCAGCAAAGTTAATTCAGTTTGTCTTGGCACTCTGTCCTGGCTGTTTGGGACATGCTGGTCCCTCTTACCCAGACAAATGTAATTCAGGCCCTGGCTTCAGGACAAGTTATTTCAGTCCAGCTGTATTTGTCTGGCAGGTGCCTATTGCTGCTGTTCATCAGATGATGGCAGAATTTTCTGCTGGTGTAACTGCTGCTCTCTCCTACTCCCAGCTGGGCAAAGTGAAGGGAATCCAGGCCCTGAAAGCATGGCAATTGTTCTCTAGACCAAAAATGGGTTTGCATAGGGAAGAGAAGTATCAGGCTGGGTTGGTTTAAACCCAGTTGGTTTTTTAAAGAATACTTCTATACACTCCATCTTGTCACAGCTCTGGCTACTCATTTCCATCCTTGTTCCTTTTCCTCTTGGTAAAGACAGTGCTCACCCTTCTTGGGGTCTTTTCCCTCTTTGCAAAAGGAGGAAAACAGCTAAGGACTCATCTCTGCCTTCTCCTCCCAGTAGCTGCTTTTTCCCTTTTTCCAGGGAAAGGTGCCTGATAATGTGGCTGTCAAGGGACTAAACCTGCTCCAATGAGAGATGTACAGCACATTACATTTCAGAAGTCCACCTGTTACTTAGAGAAATGGTCTGGATCCTGGAAGAGTTGATCAGAGCCCTGCATTTCTCCAGACACTGGTTCTGAGACAAACAAAAAAAAACTTACATCTCTTCCAGCCATAGTTTTGGCAAAATCATAACTGCCCTCAGTACTTGAGCAACTGTATAGAAAACCAGGCATTGTAAATATCTGCTTCCAGTCAAAGCAAAGGTACTCTTTAGCATTAATAAATGGAATTGATTTAATGATTTATAGATGGAGAGAAATACCATAGGAACTATTCTGTCCCCAGCCAAACCTCTTAAAAACAGAAGAAAATCTTTGAACCAGCATGAGGTCGTGCCACCATTCCAGTGAGTGGCCCACATGAAAACAGTGAAATTGTGCAAGCGAGTGCTGACTTGACAGAAAGGATCACTTTCATCTTTGACATTGCGGACTGCTACACCCACTCTTCAAACAAGGACATTTGAATCCAGCTTTGACGTTGCTTGTTCTCTTCACAGATTTTTGATTATTTTGTCCTGAGAATATCTGACAGCCACAAGAAAGTGAAGCAGAGGGCGCTGGACGTGCTGGCTGAAATCACAGGAGTCCTGAAAGATGCCTTGAACCCGGTGATCATTGGTTTGGTGGAGGGAATAACAAAGAGCCTGAACTCAAAGGATCCCAGGGTTCGTGGGGCAGCTGTGAAAGCACTGGAAGAATCCATTGCTCATTTGGGTAAGGCTGAGCCCTGGCAGGGACTCTCCTCAGCTTCGTCTCTGTCTCTCCTGCACAAGAGAGCGCTGAGTGCCTTGACAGCTGCTCTTGTCTGTGGAACACTCCAGCTGACACCCACCAGAGGCTGTGCAGGTGCAGTCCTTATGCACCATCCCCAACAGGCTGGAATGGGATCAGCATTTCCCAACAGTCCCAGGAGCCCTTGGCTCTGTGCTGCTTGTCTGAAGAGCAAGTCCTGGGCTACAGCTCTGCTACAGTTCAGGGGCAAAGGGGGTTTGGAGTTTGCTTGGGCCCCATCGGACTTCCCAAATGAACAGCTTTGCTGTTGGCATGAAGGGACACTGACCCATCAGAGCTTCTGCAGAGCAGCCACCTGGGAGGCTCTACATTAGTGGCATTAGCTGCCTATTTTCCACTTTTCTTCTTTGTCTTCTATTTTCAAAGGGGAACTGATGATTCACCAAGTTCATTTCTTTAGAACAAACAAGTATAAACCCAGCTGTCAATGATGCCTTGTTCCACATGTTGTTTTGCATGGGGCAAGATGGCCACAGCAATTAACTACATAGGCAAGGGCTGCTCTAAATTCCTTTGCCACACAGATTTATGTCAGCTCTGAGAATGCTGCACTGCGGAAATATGCCTGAAAAAAGGAGTGTTGAAGAGGCCGGTCTTCAAGGGGAGTTTCCACTTTCTCCTCCCCAGCTGCTCTGTAAGCTCAGGAACTGCCTGACTCTGTGCCTTTCTCTGACCCAAGTATGGGGCTCTTCCTTTGTGCTCTGGGATGCAAAACCTTTTCACTGCTTCCGTGTGACTGAACTCTTGAGGTCCCAGATGTGAAATGTTTTAACACAGCTCCTGCTACAGCAGACAAGTTTGGATTTACAAATGTGAAAGGAGAGCTTTTTTTTGGAATTTAAAACCCTTCCACCAGGCTAGAAAGAAAGAAGAAAAGGATTCAAATATCCACAGAAATGTACTTCATTTTATAAAATGAGGCTGGCCCTGCCCTTTCCCTCCCCACTGTCCTTTCTCCTATGACCTGAGAAAAGTGAGCAGAAACATGTGTTTCCCTTGTAGATAAAGTGTCACTGCTGAAAGAGTTCAGCTACCAATGGAATCACCTGAGTGGCCAAGCCCTGCTGGATGTCACCGAGCGTATCACAGGTATGGCCTCCCCTTCTGAGCCAAGAGCTCTTCCCAGGGAGCATTTACAGGGAATGCCTGTGAGCAGACAGCAGAGCAGCTCCTCCAAACCAGGAGGTGCTGAGCTTGTCCCTGCTGCCCCATAGCCAAGGCAGGTGGGTTTGGCAGGTTTTCCCTGGTTGCTGCAGAGCTGGGCAGCATCTGAGATGGGGGCAGTGCTCGGCCTGGGGCTGAGCTCTCACTGGGGCATCTCAGAACCACCTCCAGCAAAGGGAGGGCTAAAAATGCCCCAGCTGGCTCCTCTCTGGGGAGCTCAGGGACATCTGTGATCTTTGAGGAGAAATGGTGGCCAATGCTGTTTCAGAGCATCAGTTTGTTTTGTCCTCACAGAATTCTTGTTTTTCTCTTGGAAAGTTTTGAGGCTGAACCGTGCAGAGCCTGGGGGTCACAGCTTGGGTCAGAACTCAACAGAGGTATCAGAGGCACGGGTTTAGTGCAAGGCAGCCTCTGGGGCACAGGGACAGAAGCAGAGTGCTGAGGCTCCCTGCCTGTGCTGTCAGAGTGGCCTTGGACTGAGCCTTTCAGGGTGTGCAAACAGTGTCTGCCTGTGTCAGCACTGCCCAAAATGCTACAAATGCAGCTGATAATTGATTCCTCAGAGGAGCTTGCTATGTCAGCAATAGCCAAGGAATGGGAAAAGGATAATCTCAAAATATAGTAGAGAAGATGATTCATAGCCATGCTTCAACTGGGGCTAAATCCACTGCTAATTATGCCAACATCTTTGAATGCAAGGTTTAATACACTTTGTGTCTTCATTAGGAATCTCAAAAGGGCATGTTCAGAGATTGGGAATGTCAAAGGCCCTTTAAAGAGCATTTGAATAAAGTAGATCTCCAGCAATAGGGAATTTAGTTTAGCAGTTCTTTTGATCTCTTTTTCAAATAAAGGAATTAACCATAAATTATGAGTACTTTAGAAAGAGCTGTTCTCTCTGAGATCTAGTAGGAACAGACAGCAGTTCCTCACGTTCAGTAGTCACCGATGTCTTTAATTGCATTTAAATTCAAATGAATTCCCACTTTAAAATGGGTACCATAACTCTTTTCCTACTTAGCAGAATTGGTTTTGCGTTCTTGCAGGAGCTCTTTCAAAGTTGATGACTGCTGATGGATTAACAGCATAGAGAAAATGAAGTCTCTTCCACCACAGAATATTAAATGCCTACTAGATAACATTTTGTCTGATCAGAAAATAAGAATGGTCTCCAAAGAACTTCAGGTGTTTTTCTCTCAGCAAAATCTGCCATGCAAGAAGCCTGTTGGTAGCAAATATTTGTCTGTGTTTGATATAGTTCAGTTCAGAAAATGGGCAGAGAGATTTCAGAGACAATATGAGAAAACTCTCGTGTTTTGGTTACATTTCAGTCCCCTGTGTAGCATTTTTCTTTCTCTATGTCCCTATTTCAGTGGACATTATAAGAAAAAATGTCATTACCGTTGGGAGGGGAAATGGCATTAGAATGTGGAGATGCCCAAATGCCAGGGCAATGGCGTCTGGGTAATTATCTAAGACACCCTGAGGTTTGAAACAGCTCTTTGTTGGAAGCCCCAAAAGCATTCTGCCAAAGACACCAGCTGGTCACTGATGTTTCTCATCCAGCTGTCAGGCAGCAGCCATCTCTGGTGGGCTGGAGTTTTGAGGTGTGTTCTAATCCTGCCCTTTGCTGTGTGCCACTGAGCACAGGGAAGAGCCAGATTAGACATTTGGCACTTGACATCAAAGTTACAAAAATGGAATCATCCCTTTCATTAGAAATCTCTCCATTTCCTCTCTATGGTGCATTTCCAAATCTTCAGTGTGGGTTTAGACAACTTCTTAATGGAAATCAAAGGCAAGTGGACATTTCATTCATTGCTCATGCAGAGATTGTGAAATAATTTAGTAAAGGTAGGAAGTCTGCCACAGGGACAGGGCTGTGATTGGAGCAATTAGTGCTAAAAGGTTGGTGGTTCTGTTTCCAGGATGCTCAGCTGCATTGCTCATTTCTGGACCAAGGGGCTCCGGGTACTATTTTGCTGATCTTGGCCAGAGAGACTGGCAAGAAGCAGAAGCAGAGGTAGATCCTTGTTTGCAGTGAGGCTGGTGGGTAAGGAGCTGTGTCTCTGTCCTGGCAGTGCTTGTGCAGGGGGTTTATGCCAGGAGCCCTGAAGTCGTCCAGCGCGACGCCCTGCCCGTGCTCTGGTCCTGCCTGGAGAACAAGGCGCTGCCTGTGCGGAGCGCCAACATCCACACCGTGGCCACCAAGCTCGCCTCTGCCCTCTGCAAGGTGATGGGCACCCAGCTGAAGAAATGTGCTGCCAGCAAGCCTCCACATATGGGGGAAAACCTCTCCAGAATGTTGGGCTGGTGAAGGCGAGATGTTCTCCAGAAAGCTGAGGAAGCGCTGAGTTGGACACCTCTGGATTTGCCTTTTGAGCTGTGCCAAAAATGACAAAATCCTAAGGGAGGGTGTGCATCTGCCCCCACTCTCTCCATTGCCCATCCTAGTCATGGCATGGCGGGCCTGGAGCAGCTCCAGATTGAGGACAAGGTGAAGGGCAATCATGGCTCAGCCTCACACAGAGGTGAGGAGGGAGCTGGGCCAATCTCTGCTGGGAGGAAGGGTCTTGTGGCAGCCCAGAGAGGCTGTGCACATTGCCAGGGAACAGCTGTGCCCTGCATGTGCCCCCGCAATGAGCTGTGCTGCTGCCAGTGCCCCTGGAGCTGTGGGGCTGCTGAGCTGTGGGGCAGGCAGAGGAGCAGGAGGGTGCATGTGCAGCTGAGCCATTCCTGGAGAGCACAGGGCTCTGGGCTCCCTGCTGTCCCAGGGCAGCCCAGAGGCCAGGCTGTGCCTGTGCCAGCTCTGGGCAAGTGGCTCAGGGTTTTGCCCTGTCCTGCCTCAAGTGTCTGCCAGCACGAGCATGTTTCCCTGTGCAGCTGTTTGGACATTTCCAGGAAATGTGTCCCAGGAAATACGGAGCTTCAGATGCTTTAGGTTTGCATGGTGGCCTCTGTTAAACTTTGCCTCTCTGTTAAACTTTGTGTCTCCATTTTGCAGATCTCACTGGTTACAGTCTTACCGAGAAGTTTTCTCTGCACACTTCTGATGTTCCCTCACCCACAAAGTCCTCGCCTTCTGTCCAGAAGAGCTCTGTTTCCTCCAAGCTCAGGAAGAAGCTGCTGCCTGTGTGAAGAGTGTTTGAAGAATAGGATTGATGCGTTAGGCTTCATAGTTACAGATGTACATATGTTCTGATCTTTAGATGTAGTTCTGAATTAATGTGTTTTGATTCTGTTGTGGAGAGCATTATTAATAATTGGTTAGCTGAGAAAGGCCACACTGATATAATGCCACTGGTTAAACTGAAGGAGAAAAGTCAGCAGTCAGCAAGCTAAAAGGAAGAGTCAGCAGCGACCTTGCTGCAACATGAGGATAGGGAGTTGAGATTAGCCCTGAATACATCCTAAGAATATGTAGAAAGTATCAAAAGTAGAACCATAGGAATGTAAAAGTAGGCGTAGATGCTGATATGCAAGCTGACCAATCCTGAGCTCAACTTTTGCAATATGCATGAAGCTCATTACCAACTGTATTTAACCCGCCGTACTGATCAATAAAATCGAGCCTGTGATGATCAAAATGATGTCCTGGTTCCCTTCCGTCGACAAATGGTGGAGAATGCGGGCATAACCGAATCTCTGCCCTTTTTCTCGGATTAAAAGAAAAAGGGATTACGCCACGGTCCGGAAGTTGGGTTTGGGTCCTTGCAGCCGGGACGGTGCCGGAATTTGAAGCACCCTTAAGGTTCACAACTGTGACTTAAGCCAATACGTGTCCGCAGGAGCCTGGAGAGCTGCAACAGCGCGCGCTGATTAATAGGTATGGATAGGCAAGCGGCATATGATTTATTTACCGCGTATTTAGAGCGGCGTGGGATAAAAGGGATAGATTTAAAAAAGGAGTTACCAGGGTTATTAGCTTATGGCCATTCTAAGGGTATCTTTTCTAATCCTCATACAGTTCATGAGTTATCAGAGTGGAGAAAGTTTGGGGAAATATTGTGGGATACAGTGCTAGACGATGATAAGTCAGCAAAGAAATTTGGGAAGTTATGGCGGGTGGTGTATAACACGTTACTTCAGCAGGTCTCTGAGAGAAAGGCAGCAGAAAGGGCAACAGAAGCTCATAAGAGGAATATAGGGTATGGTCGTGAAGATGATCCCCTGGCACCCTCTGTAACTAAGGTACTTATGCCTAAGAGTCCCCAGCAAAGTGGTGTGGAGGATTTCTCTATAGGCGCAGTGGAACCGTCTGCACCTTTCCTGTCAGAGGGGGAGGGTGAGTCGGATGGTGGGGGGAGGGGCAAGCCAGCTTCGCCTCCGCCGCCAGCCTTGCCTCCGCCGCTACCCCTCAATGAGCCGGCTCCGGTTACAGCTTCGGTGGGGGAGGGGCCCATTTCCCCGCCCGAGGCGGCTCCAGCGGGGGGGCTGGTTCCTCCCCGCAGGTTGGCTCAGCGTGAGCCGGCTCCGGTTTCACTGTCAGCTCCAGCGGGGGAGGGGGGGCTCCCGCTTCCCCCGCACGAGCCAGCCTCTGCTTCACTGCCCCCCCCGCGCGAAACCTCGGTGTCTGCACCGAAGCGCCAGCAGCATAGCACCCTTAAAGGGCCAGATCCCATCCCAGGGGCACACCGTGATCCATGGGGGGAGATGGCTAAACAGAGGAGGGAAGCTTGGGCTGCTTTGGCGAAAGAAGTAATGCAAATGGGGGATGGTGAGGCGGTGGAAATAGCTTCTAGTCTTGCATGTCCAGTTACATACACACCACAGTATGATGCACAGGGGAACCTTACGCATAATATAGCAGAATATACTCCCTTAGATTGGAAGCTGTTAACTCAGCTACGTTCTACGGTTAGTCAGTTTGGAGTAAAAAGTGAACCTGTTAAGCAAATGTTAGATTATCTTTTTAATACTCAGGTTTTATGTCCTAATGATTTAAGAGGAATAGTTCGGTTGATATTCACTCAGCATCAGCAGTTATTATTTAAGGCCCATTGGCACGCGTTGGTAAATGAATCGGTTGCTGTACAACGAGCCCAGGGAGACCCATTACATGGGGTGACAGTAGAGGAGCTGATGGGCTTAGGGGCATATTTGCGTACAGAGGCACAGATGATATCGGGAGCTGATAAACTTAGAGAGTCTATGAGATTGGTGCGTGCTGCAATAGATATGGTTAAAGAGCCAGGAGGGCTACCGGCTTATATGGGTATTAAGCAAGGAAGGGAGGAATCATTTGGAAATTTTATAGATAGAGCAGCTACTGCTATAGATCGGGCTGGTGTGGCAGATTACATGAAGGGGGCGCTATTGAAGCAGTGTGCTTGCAAAATAGCAATCCAGCAACCCAGAGAGTGTTAGCTACTTTAGGGGCAAATTGGACTATTGAGGAAGCATTAGAGCGAATGGCCAACAGCTTCACAGGCATTTATAGCAGAAGCCTTAAAGGAATTAGGATTGGGGTTGCAAAAGCAAGCAGAGTCCACTCAAAATCAGGTGCTAGCTGCTCTTGCTCCTCTCCGAAATGGCTCTCTGGCATTCACTCAAGGGGGTTCAAAGCCATTCCTCAAGTGTTACCGATGCGGCAACGAAGGACATACACGTCGAACGTGCCGAGCAACTGGCGTATGGTGTCAACACTGCCGATCCAGCTCCCACAACACTACGGCTTGTAGGCGCCGGTCGGGAAACCATTTGCGGAGCGCGAATCATGGGGGCCGCGCCCAGACACAAGTTGCCGCCGTGACATCGGAGACACCAGCAGCTGCCGTGACATCGCCGCCACCTCCTGTCTGCAACCAGCAACAACAGGGAGCCTCGGCTTGGACTTATCAGCAGCAGTAGACGTCACACTAATGACAAACCGGCCTGAGAGGATACCCACTGGAATAAAGGGTCCTCTTATACTAAATGGACAAACATGTGGAGCATTATTGCTGGGACGTTCCTCTATAACTATGTTGGGATTATTTGTTTTGCCTGGTGTTATCGATGCGGACTTTACAGGGGAAATACAAATTATGGCTTACACCCTTTATCCTCCAATTAAAATTACAAAAGGACAACGCATTGCACAATTGGTGCCACTGTCACAAATGACATCAGGAATACAACCATTTACTGGACAAGCACGGGATGAAAAAGGTTTTGGCTCTACTGGTGTTACACTTTTAACTGTGGATTTACAAAATAGACCAAAACAAAAAGTTGAAATTACCTATGGGCATCAAAGCATAACCCTTTATGGATTATTGGACACAGGAGCAGATACTAGCATCATTTCTCCAGAAGCCTGGCCACAACATTGGCCTCTATTTCCTTCATCAAACATGCTCACAGGAGTAGGAGGATTTACATTGGCAAGCAGGTCGCCGTCTTTGTCTGTGTGCATTGAGAATCAACAAATATCTGCTGTGTTTTCAATTGTTCAACTGCCTCCTACAGTTTCCTGTTTAATTGGAAGGGACATTTTAACACAATTGGGAGTGGTGTTAACTAATCAGCACCCTTTGGGGTAATTGCCATTGCTTGGACTTTCCCCATTCCACTCACCTGGAAAACGGATACACCGGTGATGGTTAAGCAATGGCCATTAAAAGGGGAGAGTCTTATGCATGCCCATGAATTGGTACAGGAACAATATACAAAAGGGCACCTAAGACTATCCACAAGCCCTTGGAATACACCTATTTTTGTAATCAAAAAGAAATCAGGGAAATATCGTTTGATACATGATTTGAGGGCTGTAAATGACCAAATGGAACCAATGGGGGCCTTACAGCCTGGTCTTCCAAATCCAGCTATGATTCCAGAACACTGGCCACTTTTAATTATTGACCTAAAGGATTGTTTTTTCACTATTGGCCTGCATCCTGATGACATGAAGAGATTTGCTTTTACTTTACCAGCAATAAATCGTGGGGAACCAGATAAAAGATTTGAATGGACATCTCTTCCGCAGGGCATGCGCAACTCCCCCACTTTATGTCAGCTTTATGTTGATGCAGCATTACAGCCACTACGTCGTAAATGGCCAGCAACTATAATATATCATTACATGGACGATATTTTGTTTGCACAGCAACAGCCATTCTCCTCTTTACAGATTAACACCATTAAAAATACTCTTGCTGCATATTCACTTGTTATTGCTGCAGAGAAAATTCAGACTACAAAGCCCTGGAAATATTTGGGATGGACTTTGACGGATAAAATAGTGATACCACAAAAACTGGAATTACAATTGGACATTAAAACACTACATGATGCACAGAAGTTGCTGGGAGACTTACAGTGGCTGAAGCCTATTGTGGGAATACCAAATCACTTATTAGAAGCCCTACGGCCCTTGTTAAAAGGTGTGGACCCTACTACTCCTGTACACCTGACAAAGGAGCATCATCTTGCCTTGCAGCAAATTAGTAACTGTGTACAGCAAGGGTATGTGTCTCGTCGACAACTCGACCACCCCATTGACCTTACTATTTGGAATAGCCCTTGCCACTTGCTTGGTGCTCTCTCTCAGTTGCAAAAGAAAACGGGGGAGATACGGGTGTTGGAATGGTTATCACCACCACTACAGCATAAGAAAACAATATCTTCAAAAATTGAACAATTGGCTGCATTAATCAAAAAGGGGCGTCTCAGAATTCTTGAAGTGGATGGTAGAGAGCCTGCTACTATTAGATTGCCTATGGAAAAAGAAACCTTGGACTGGTACTTGGTAAATTCAAAGAATTTACAAGAAGCATTATTGATGTCACCTGCTAAAGTAGAGACTAGTAAATTAGTGCCTAGAGTTTTGCAATGGATGACAGAATGGAACTGGATTACTCGACCTTTGAGAGAAGAAAACCCCATAGAAGGAGCTATTACAGTTTTTACAGATGCAGGAAAGAAATCAAGGCGTGCTGCTGTTACCTGGCAAGAAAAAGGACAATGGAAGCATCAACTCCTCACCGCAGACCCTGCAGATAGCTTACAAACTTTGGAATTGTTAGCAGTAGTATGGGCGGTGTCCAACTTACAAGAGCCTTTAAATGTGGTCACAGACTCTATGTATGTTGCAGGAGTAGTCAAACGAATAGAGGAAGCAGCAATTAAGGAAGTGAATAATAAACGATTGTATGAGTTACTGATACAGTTAAGGAAGGCTTTACGAGAAAGAAATGCAGCATATTCTGTGATTCATATTAGGAGCCATAAGTGGTCTGAAGGTTTAGGAGAAGGGAATGAACGTGCAGATAAATTGGTTACCCTACCCATTGATAATTCTTGTCCTATTGACAAGCACACATTGGCCAGAGAAGCACATAGTAGATATCATCAAAATGCAAGAGGTTTGGCAAAGCACTTTGAGCTGAGTTTGTCAGAAGCCAAGGCCATTGTCAGAGCATGTCCAACATGTAGTTATCATAATGGAGGGATAGGTCTAGGCATCGGGGTTAATCCTCGAGGTTTAAAAATAAATGAGATATGGCAAATGGATGTTACACACGTAGCTAGATTCGGTAAAGTCAAGCATGTGCACGTCACCATAGATACATACAGTCATTACATATGGGCTACGGCTCAGGCAGGACAGAAAGCTATACAGGTTATCAGACATCTGTTAAGTTGTTTTGCTGTTATGGGAGTTCCAAAGAGTATCAAAACAGATAATGGTCGAGGTTATGTAAGTGCTAGGGTCCGGAAATTTTTGAATCAGTGGTCTGTTAAGCACGTGACAGGTATTCCACACTCTTCTACTGGACAGGCAATAGTGGAAAGAGCAAACGGTACCCTTAAGCAGTATATTGAAAAACATCAAGATTTGACAGATCCACAAGCATGTTTGGCTAAGGTTTTGTATGTGATTAATCATTTATGCATTTTTGGGGAAGATGATACCCCCCCTGCAATGAAACATCATCCAAGGTCAGGTCAGGAAAATACTAAGGAAACAGAGGTCTGGGTTAAGTATAAGAACCCAAGCACAGGATTATGGGAAAAACCTGCAAAAGTATTATATTGGGGTCGGGGGTATCTTTGTGTTTCCTCACCTACAGGGCCTTTGTGGGTGCCTGCTAAGTGGACTAAACCTGTTTTTGATGCAGCCTCTGGTGGATCGCCTTACGGAGGAGGACAAGGAGCGACTGGGGAAGAAACTGCTTCTAGTCCTACAACCACTACTGTTTCAATTGAAGGGGTACTCGGAAGCGGTGGACAGAGCACTGACACGTCACTATCGGACAGCCCAGGAGTTGATTCGTTTCATTGACTCATTATCAACTTTTCATTTAACAGATCCAGCGAAACTATATTGCCTTGACTGTCACAATCCACATTGTGCTGCCTGGATAGCTCTACGTTGTGGGGGTTGTAAAAGAACTTTTTGGATAGAACAATCATTATTACGGGATTTGTGGTGTCATACTTGTGAACACGAGCACACGTGGGGTAAAAGCTGGCAAGATGAACTAAGGAGACAAACGGGGCAAAACGCACATATAGCTTTAAATCTTTATGAGTCTCCTGAACAGAAGGTTCTTGCTTATTATCGATGGGAAATACAATGTATTGTAAATAGAATTAAGGTTCAAAGTAAATCACGTATAGTTTCTATAAGGTGTAGGAAATTAGTGCCTTTAACACAGCATTCAGTTGTAGGACCCTTCCAAGGGGATCCTGATAGAGCATTAGATTGCTGCATTGATAAGTTGAAAAAATTAAGTTTGAAAGTGGCAGGACCAGTGAAATTAGGAGCAGCAAGATTGAAGACAGATAAGAAAAAGAAGGCAAAAAAGGGAACTCATTCGAATAGGGGTATCAGTGATTGCTAATTAATTTTCTATGATTAGAACAATTTTACTGTTGTGGGACCCTCGGGAGGATATAGTTGTTGAGGAGGATAACGAACAAGAACTACGATTACGAAATAAGATACACCTTGTGTTAAAGAAGGACCTTGAGCTGTTAGCCTCATATAGTAAAAAGGCTGAAGAGGCTTTGCGATCACCACCATTGAATTGGTTGCTTTGGGTTGAAGATACACAATTTTATACTGGTCCTTACTTGCATTCGCTTCCTTGTTATGTTTGCAAAAAGGATAAAGATAAATGCTATGCATGGGTAGCTTTGCATTGTGCAGATTGTAATCAGGTTTATTGGTATTCACAGAAGTCATTGGGATATTTATGGTGTGCCCCTTGTTTTGGAAAGTGGATTCGAAATCATATCTGGGTTAGAGCTCTTGAACAAAGTACTGGCCTGCCAGGACGGACAGGATTACAGCTCTTTGAGAGTGCAGAACAAGTGGTTATAGCATATCTTAGGTGGAAGTTACAGGAAAACCTTAGAATATTTGAAATTACTAGAGCCTCACGTATCATAGCAGCTCGCTGCAAAGCTGATTTGCCTTCAAACTTACCTCGTGCTATACTTGTGAGCAAGGATGCTGATTTAGAATTAGATCAGTATATTCAAGAGTTGACTCAGCCTTACAATAGTCAATCTAGCAAACCAGGGAAAAGACAGCGAAGAAAGAAAAAACAACGTAAGCAGAAGGAAGAAAAGGAGAAGCAAAGTAAGCAGAAAGAAAAATGAGGTTTGTTTTTGTAATACTGCTCAATGCTGTAGCAAGTGAAGCAGTAGGAGTAACACACTTTAGTCAACCAAGGGAAAATTTATGGGTAACACTTGCTAATCAAACTAACCAATCATCACTTTGTCTTAGCCTTGGAGGAGTCACTAACCCATTTCGAACATGCCTGGTGGGACTTCCGGTGTGGTCTCCTGGAGAATTTTGTAGTTTGATAGACAATCAAACCTTATGTAGGTCTAACATGTCAAACATCACATTGCCAGTGCAACAGGGGTATACTGCAGGTCAGAGTGATGGCTATCGTCAATGCTTACTAATCCAATCACTTAACACCTCTTTGCATTCTCCTCCTGAGGAATTGGATCTTTTTGGAAGCACAAATGCCAGCATATCTAACACTACAGCTGGTGGATGGTTTAGCTTCAAACTTTCGGGTGCTCAGAATTTAAACCAACCTAAAGAAACATGGGCCACCCTAGATTCATCCCTGAATGTGAGTGAATTCTCTCCACAGCATTACAGTCAATGTAACGGCACAAATATCACAGCACCAATGAAATTACCCACAGGAATATTTTTGATTTGTGGAGACAGGGCATGGAATGGTATACCAGCTAAACCACAAGGTGGACCCTGTTTTTTGGGAAAATTGTCACTGTTTCATCCTAATGTGTCCTTGCTAATGCAGCTGAGTCAAAATTCAAACAGGAGAAAACGTAGCATACATGACTTAGACTGCAGCAAGATAGGAGATCCACGGTTTTGGGGCACATTCAAACAGGTGGTGGTTTCAACTATCTTACCAGGAGGATCTGCCAATAAAGCCATGAATTTAGCAAAACAATTAGGATGCTGGGCAAAGAATGAGCTGAACAAGACATCACAAATTCTAGACATGTTAACTGCAGATGTGCAAAGTGTTAACCATGCTGTTTTGCAAAATAGAGCTGCTGTAGATTTTTTGCTCTTAGCACAAGGGCATGGATGTGAAGAGTTCGAGGGAATGTGTTGCATGAATCTGTCTGATCATTCAGTGTCCATTCACACTAAGATAAAAGAGTTACAACAGGGACTTCACAAACTTAAGGAAGAAGACGGTTTAGGAATTGACGAATGGCTTAAAGGCCTGGGACTCGGACCGTGGCTGAGGAATCTTGTGATCTATGCTATAGGACTGCTGGGTGTAATTTTACTGTTTTTGCTTATTTTGCCTTGTATCTTTAACTGTATCCAAAACATGGTCAGCCGCACAATAGCAAAAACATGGCAAACTAATCTCCTTGCACAAGAAGAAAACGGGGGAAATGTGGAGAGTATTATTAATAATTGGTTAGCTGAGAAAGGCCACACTGATATAATGCCACTGGTTAAACTGAAGGAGAAAAGTCAGCAGTCGGCAAGCTAAAAGGAAGAGTCAGCAGCGACCTTGCTGCAACATGAGGATAGGGAGTTGAGATTAGCCCTGAATACATCCTAAGAATATGTAGAAAGTATCAAAAGTAGAACCATAGGAATGTAAAAGTAGGCGTAGATGCTGATATGCAAGCTGACCAATCCTGAGCTCAACTTTTGCAATATGCATGAAGCTCATTACCAACTGTATTTAACCCGCCGTACTGATCAATAAAATTGAGCCTGTGATGATCAAAATGATGTCCTGGTTCCCTTCCGTCGACATTCTGTCTTTAAGTTTTGATGACATATTTTTAATCGTATATATTTTATTTTGATGATGAAAAAAAAAATAAATAAACCAAGAGGAGAATGTGAGACCAGGACCTGCTAGCCTAGAGATTATGGGAGTGCAGCTCACTCAATGTGCCAGTGTCTCACCACATCCTTTCCTCATTGGGCCTCTCCTCTTCCTCTTTTGCCATCTTTTCTTTGTGTCATTTGTGCGTCTGTTTTCAACTTGTCATTGTAACAGGGCCAGACATTGACAGGATTGGGGGACAATGGATCCAAAAGATCCTGTTTTGTCAAAGGTTTTCTACCTAGGTGTGTTCTGTGCTCACCAAAGGTCTGAGCAAAGAAACCAAGAGAAGTGTGCCCAAATCCCAAAGCTTTGCTCCTTTGCAATCTCCCACAGATCTGGCTCACAGGTGTCTTCAATCACAATTCCATAGGTAAGAAGAGGTCATGTATTTCACTGGGAAATGATGCACTGCTTTGGCAAATATACATCACCTGTATGTATATTTACCCGGGACAGCACTCCAGCTGTGTTGTTTGCCCCTTGTTTGCAGAAGGATGAGTGCACTGGGAGGCCAATAACAAGTGACAAGGGTTCCTCAAATCTACACTGCAGCCTGGGTGCCATTCAGCCCAGAGCTAGGGGATCATTTCTTCCCATGGACCAGTGCTTGCCAGTGGAATGAATTCCTGCACAGCTGGAAGAAGCATTTCTGGATTCAGCTCCAGCTCTTGGTGGGCTGCATGGTCATTGACAATGCTGCCCTTCCAGAAATTATTCTGCAGTTTCCTTTGATAGTCATTTGAAGCTTTTAAACTTCACATTTCAATTTGCTTTGCCTTAGGGAAAAACATTTCTGGGCCCAGTGAAAACTGTAACCTTTTGACAGCAAAGTCCTCATGGTTGCCAGCTTCTGATGTTACACAATGTCACCTGGCTGCATGTATTTGCTTGGCTCTGGGTCTAGTCCCAGCCTAGTAAAGCCCAGGCAGGGTGGAACATTGCAGGGAAAACTGGTCAGTGAGCTTATGGGGTTGCCATCAGGAGCAGAGTGAATGTGCCCTTTGGGGATTTCTCTGGAAACAAAATTAGGGACCTACTCCATGCCACAATATTCTCTTAGATCTTTCTAAAATATCCTAGAAAAGGCTGTGAAACTTCACATCTCCTTGCACAGCCACTGTTTGAAGAGGGACATTTTTGTTCCTCCTCAAAGTCATTGCTCTTGCACATCAGAAACATGAACATCCACCAACAGGAATGATGCATGGTCCTGCTGCTGCTGCTGCTGCTGCAGAGGACTGGGCAGTGCAGACCTGGGTATTACCAATATGAGCACTTAATTAGCATTTCATGCTCCTTCAAGCTGTCCAGATCCCAGGGCTTTTTGTTTCAAAGCAGCCACTGCACCATCTCTAGGGAAGAACAGGAACTGGGAAACAGTGACTGCCAGCCTTGCAGGGGTGTAGGGGAAAACCTGAAGTGTCTGTGTCAAAAGATGAATGGGAAGAGTGTAATTGCCAAAGCAAATGCTCTGTTAGGACAGCAGGAGCAGTTCTTTACTGCATGCTTGCATGAAGATCATTTGGGATCTCCTTTTTGTATCTCATGCAGAAAAGGAGATCTAAATAATACCACGCCACTTAAACCAGATTGGGATGTAGCTCTTTAGTGGTTCACAATGAAGCAGACTGCCTGCTGTGTCACTGCCAGCCCTGGTGAGCCTGCGAGGGACCATAGTGTATCCCATGCCTGTTTTGCCTCCAAGCAGAGCTTGGTTTTCCTTATTAGTGTGGAGTAAATACAAGAGTAATAAAATGGACAATTAAACTGGCCACTTTGGAGGATATGCTCGTGCTTTCACACGTCAGTCCTGTACCTCATGCTCCCAAGGCTTGTTACTCATCATGAAATATTTGAACAAAAAAACCTCAGCTCTCATGTTACATGTGAATAAAATTGCACAAGATCATCAAGAATTCTGCTGTCAGGAACAAGACAAGAGCCTTCCGACACTCACGTGCAGCTGTCCTGGATTGCTGCAGCCCTTTGTGAAAAGCTGCTGCAGACAGAGTGTTTGGAGTTGGTGTGGGCCTTTATGAAAGATCTGTGGAGCAGTGTGCAGGGCTCTCCTGGCAGGAAACTGTTTGTCCCAGCCCAGGGACACGGCGCCGGCAGCAGCGGAGCGGCCCCGCTCCCAGCCCGAGAGTCTGTGAGCTGAGCCACGCCGGGGAGAAAAGGCAACGAGGGGCTCCAGGCCAGCTCCTTCACTGCCCTGCCCGCTCCGTGGAGCTCTGCCATGGGAGAAAGCCGACGCCGGACGAGCCCCCGAGCTTCCATCAGCTGCTGGAACTGCTCCGTGACAGCTCCTGTTCTTCCGAGAGAGACCCCGGCGCCTTCTTGTAACGCCTGTCATGGGGGGATTCTGTTTGTTAATAAACTGTTGGGGGTTTTCCGCTTTCATCTATTAGTAATAATTTCCTATTGCTGGAAAGGGATTGTTGGAACACTTTAGAGGAGACGACTTATTGCACAATATCCTGTTTGAAGTTGTCTGAACTGTGTGAGAGAGATGGTGTCACACAGGAGCATCCCCAAGGCTGCTGAGGGGAAGGCACAGAGGAAGACAAACCCAGTATTTCTGAGGGAACTCCTTGGCACCAAACCAACCTGAGTTATCAAACATCAGACTTGATGTTTCGAGACATGGGCCAAAGGGGAAACCTTTCAGTGTGTTTGGTCCAGGCTGGGTTATGCTCGAGGCAAAGGTGTGTCAGTGTGTTGGATAATACTCTTTTCTTGACCTGGAGATGGGGACACTGAGAGGTGTTTTAAAAACTTTTATTCCATTTTCAGTCTCATGAGAAGGGTGAGACAATACAGATGTTCTAATTCACGCCATCACAATCAAAAGCCAACTACTTCCTAATTATAATACATTATAAGTGTTTCTTGGTCTATCAGCCTTTTTGTCATGCCATGTTGTAGATGCCTTAAAGCCAATTATTTGAAACTACCCCTCGTGGGTCCCACTACAATGCATCTTTCATAGCTCTGTTTTTCCAAAGTCTTATTTGCAAGGCCATCTTTTGAAACTTTTTTCCAGCTCCATTTCTCTCTCAACAATATCTGTCCTATTCCATGGAAATTTTTAAGTTAGTATTTTTTGTTTCAAGATTTATATACAGATTCATACTTTGTGGGCCTTCTATTAGGCTCTAAAAACTTTCTACAAATCCATTTCCCACATCAGTGCACTTGGCTCCTTCTCTCCTCATTGTGCCTGGCAAGCACAGGAGCCCAGAGTTCCTGCAGAACCCATCACAGCACTCAGTGGGAGCAAACTTGTGTCCAGTCCTCACCTGGAGCTGTGGTGCCCAGCATTCCACCACACTGCAATAAGGAACTGTTCCTGCTCTTTCAGAAGGAGCTAAGGAGCTTTGGCCTTCAGATCAATTGTCTGCAGGCTCCTGCAGTGCCTGGTGCTGCTCCCTTGCCAGAGGCATCCCAGGCCAGGGGGGCACATCTGGGCTGCTGTGTCTGGCTCTGGGGCTCCCTGTGCTGGGCAGTGAGGAGGAGCTGCAGAGGCTCTGCAGGACTGACAGGATGGGCTTTGGGGCTGGCAGGAGAAGCTGAGGGACCTGGGCTGCTGGAGCTCCTGAAGAGGAGGCCCAGGGCTCCTCCTGCAACTGCTCCAAGGGTGGCTTCAGAGAATCCCAGAATCAGCAAGGGTGGAACAGGCCATGGAGATCATCATGTCCAACCTGTGCCCTGACACTGCCTTGTCTCCCCTGAGCCTCCTCCAGGATAAACAACCCCAGCTCCCTCAGCTGCTCCTCACAGGACTTGTGCTCCAGACCCCTGCCCAGCCTTGTTGCCCTTCTCTGGACACGCTCCAGCCTGTCCGTGTCCTTCCTGAATTGGGGGGCCCAGAACTGCAAACAGCACTCGAGGTGCTGCCCAAGAAGTGTCGATCACAGGGGAAGAATCCCTGCCCTGCTCCTGCTGGCCACACCATTCCTGAGCCAGGCCAGGAGCCATTGGCCGGCTTGCCCACCTGGGCACACTGCTGGCTCATGCCCAGCCTGCTGTCCATCAGTCCCTGCAGGTCCCTTTCTGCCTGGCTGCTCTCCAGCCACTCTGGCACCTTGTTGAGGGAGGCAGGCAGGGAGGGAACGGGTCCAGATCCAGTCCTTCCTGAAATGTGGTGTTTGCTGGTACTGCCAGTTCCCACATCTTGGTATTTCTGTATTCTGGCACAGCCCAAGTGCAGCAATTTGCTGGCAAAGAAAGCCAAAACCAAGCAAATACCTGGTACCTACAGCAACCCGATCTTGTGTTTGCCGACACCGCCAGTACCCAGATCGGGAATTTTTCAGATGCCTACACAGCACAATTCCAGCAATTTGCTGGCACAGAAAATTAGCATCAGGAAATTTCTCAGTGCCGGCTCATCCCTCACCCAGATCTGTTGTGCGATGGCACTGCCAGTGCCCACATCTGGCAATTTCCCTCTTCTGGCACCACCCAAGTCCAGCAATTTGCTGGCAAAGAAAGCTAAAACCTGGCAATTTCCCCTTGCCAGCACCGCCCAATCTGGAGTTTGCTGGCAGCAGGATCCCAAGAAAGAAGGAAGGAAAGAAGGAAAGAAAAGAGGAAGGCATCCAGATCCAGTCCTTCCTGGAGCCTGAAATGGGCTGTTTGCTGGCACTGCCAGTGCCCAGATCTGGAAATTTCCCTATTCCGGCACAGCCCAAGTGCAGCAATTTGCTGGCACAGAAATCCAAAACCTGTGGCAGCTTCCTGCTACTGGGTCTGGCACCACCCACATCTTGCATGTCATGTAACTAGAACCCAGATTTGGAAATTTCCCAGAGCCAGCAGAGCCCAAATCCAGCAGATTTCTATCCCTGGCAATGACACCACCTAGATCTGGCGCCAGCGCCCAGATCTGAAAACTTCCTGGTGCTGGCACAGCCCAAGTCCAGCGATTTGCTGGCACAGAAAGCCAAAATTTGTAAATCTGCAGGTTCTGGCTCCAGCACCATCCAGATCTGGTGTTTTCTGGGATCGCCAGTACCTAGATTTGGAAATTTCCCAATGCCTTCACAGCCCAGGTCTAGCAATGTGGTTTTAGCAAGCTTAGGAAGAGAAGTTCCTTGGACGGTGACTTTCCTTTTTCTTAGAACTGTTTAAACCTGCTCTGGACTGAAAACCCAGTCAGCACCGGCAGCAGCTCACACCTGTGGCCCCCCCAGCTCTGGGACGCTGCATTCCAGCGCCAGAGGGACTTAGAAGAGACTGAGTGAGCCAACTAGAACCCACAAAAAGGACTTTCTGAATTTGCCATCTCTTCAGCACTGTCCGAGGTTTTATTTAATGTTATTCATTTTTCATGCTTGTGAATACTTTACTTGTTATATAAACTGGGTTTTTTTCACTTTTCTCCAGGAAAGTCTTTTCCTGAACTAGTAGGGGGAGGGGCTGCTTGAACTTCTTTCTAGATGGACCCCTTTTGGAGATTTCCTCCCAAAATTTGCCCTAAACCTGCACAAACAGTCATCATGAAAATTTCACCAGTGACATAATTTCCTGGTGGCAAATCTTGTGACGGAAGCTTGACCTTGTTCTCCATGAGAGATTCTTGGGAAGAGCAGACAGGAGAAAATTCCTGGAAAACTGAAACAGCATTCCAGAAGGGAAATGAAAATGAAGGAAACAATCCAAGATGTTTTCCTCTGTTAATTTCTATGCTCCCCTTTTCCATGTTGCTCTACTTCTCCATCCCAGTAATTCCAGATGCACCTCACCTCTAAGACTGGTGACTTAGGGATTTTTAGACACTCTAAAATACCATGAGCCACACAGAGTTTTCCTTCCCCTGTTTTTACTGGAAAGCAACACTGGAGATGTAAGTGTGGTGCTTGGGTCAGGTAGGAATCCTACACCAAGGGAAGGTGGCCCGACAGTGTTTGACCCTCAGCAAAGACAATGCACAGCAGCAAGCGAGGGGGATCGCTGTGCCAGTGTGCAGGAGTCAGGGCTCTGCATCTGGGCTCAGCGCTGCAAAGTTCCCGTGTTTGGGCAGACGGAGGGGCTGTCCCCGGGGCGCGCGGGGCTCGAACGTGGGGCTCGTGGGGCGAGCGGGGAACGGACACGGGGACGAACGGCCCCGGTGCTTCAGTTGCAGCAGCGGCAGCGGCGGCGGCAGCAGCGGCGGCAGCAAAAGCAGATATTCTCCAACACTCTTTCTCTTTCTTTCTCCTCTCTCCCTTTCCCGCTGTCTGGCACCCTTCTCTCGGGGTCCCTTGCCCGGCGACCCTCTCCTCTCCCAGCCTCCCTCTCCCCTGCCGGGCCGGGCCATGCCCCCGGCCCGGCCCCGCCCCCAGGCGGGGCTGCCCCGTGCCCGGCCCCGGCCGTTCCGCCGCGGTCTCGCCTCCGCCCGGCTCTGGCAGTACTGGCGGTGGCGTTGTTGGGCGGGCATCAGTGCCTGGTGCGGGGGCGGCATCGCCGCCCTTCGGCTCCGCCTGGCCCGAGCCCAGCCCCGGACCCGACGCAGGCTCCAGTCCCGACCCCAGCCCCGGCCCCGGCCCCGGCCCCGACCCCGGCCCCGGCCCCGGCCCCGGCCCCGGCCCCGGCCCCGGCCCCGGCTCCTCCCGGGGCCCGCGGAGGACACACGCGGCGCGGCCGCTCCCGCCGCCTCCGCTGCGGTTTCCCCGGCCCGAGCTCCGCCTCTCGGCAGCGCGGCCGCCGGCCTCGAGCCTCCCGTGCCGCGTTCCGAAGAGCGAACGCCTGGGCATGGCCGACCCGGGGCGCTTGAGAGGCGCTCGGGGGCCGTGGCTGGCCCCGGGCCGAGCGCTGACAGCCGCGTCCCGCCCGCAGGGAAGACGCAGCAGGGCCTGAAGGAGCAGTACAGGCTGGGTTCGCTGCTGGGGCGCGGCGGCTTCGGCAGCGTCTTCGCGGCCACGCGGCTCTCGGACGGCGCCCAGGTGAGCGGCGGACAAGGAGGAGTGGGCGGAGGAGGAGGAGGAGGAGGAGGAGGAGAAGGGCAGAGGATGGGGCTGGGCAGGGCAGGCGGCGAGCTGAACCCGCTGCTCCCCTTGACTTACAGGTGGCCATCAAAAGGGTGCCACGCAACCGCGTCCTGCACTGGGGCGAGCTGGTGAGTGAGCGGGGCCAGCAGCCGGGGCTGCCGGCCGGGGATGAGCCGAGGCCCGGCAGGGTGGGAGCCGCCAGGACACCCCGAGGGAGAGCAGGCATGGGGCCAGCGCAGGGCACAGAGCATCCCTGGCTGGCTGAGGGCTTCACGAGCCCTGACACGGCATCAGCCCCACTGATGGCATCGTGCTCCTCCCGCAGCCCGACGGCACCAGCGCACCCCTGGAGATCGTGCTGCTGGCCAAGGTGTCCACTGGCTTCCCTGGTGTGGTCCAGCTGCTGGAGTGGCTTGAGCTCCCCAAGGACATCTTGATGGTGCTGGAGCGGCCAAAGCGGTGTCAGGACCTGCATCGTTTCATTCGGGCACGGCGGTTCCTGCCCGAGGAGGAGGCGCGGGAGCTGTTCCGCCAGGTGCTGGAGGCCGTGCGGCACTGCACCAGCTGTGGGGTCCTGCACCGCGACATCAAACCAGGGAACATCCTGGTTGACCTGGACACTGGGCAGGCCAAAGTAATTGACTTTGGCTGTGGCACCTACCTGCAAGACACAGCCTACACTCACTTTGCAGGTGAGCCCACACAGGGCTCCTGGGCCCAGCATCTCATGACCCAACATCTCCCAGCCCAAGCTGGCTGTGGCAGCAGGGATTCTCTCTTTTGTGGCCTTTCATGGCACTGAGTCTTCAGCTGAGTTTCTTTTGAGACTCAGGGCTGAGTGGGTAGCCATCTTCCAGCCCTGCTGGCAGCCTTTGCCCCCCACTCTGCCCAGAACTGGTGCTGGGGCAGCCAGCCCAACAAAAACACCCATGGGTGGGGGTAGCAGAGAGGGGGGACCGGAACCGGTGCCCAGCCGGTTTGGTGTGCAGGTGAGAAAGGGCTTGGACTGCTCCACTCACCTGGTCTGTTGGGGTTCATAATGTTTTTTGGGGCAATGCAGGCAGGGAGGATGAGAGCATGGTTTTTCCCAGCACTGGGTGGGTTCTTCCTTGTTATGGTCAGGACTTGCCAGGGCTTCCACTGCCCCCTTGAAACACCAGTGGCTTCTTTTCCAACCCCAAGTCTGTACACAAGTCCCAGGTGCTGGTGAGAGGGCAGTGCTCACCCTGTGTGCCACTGAGGCAGCCCCCACATGCCCAGGGATGCTGGGGCCAGGCTCTGGGAGCAGCAGCATCCCCCTGATGAACTCCATCTGTATTCCATAGGAACACGGTCATACAGCCCCCCGGAATGGACCCACTTTGGCCGGTACTATGGCAAGCCAGCTACCATCTGGTCCCTGGGCATCCTGCTGCACCAGATGGTCTGCGGGGAGCACCCTTTCAGGAGGGGCCAGAACATCAGCTGGGACCATCAGCTCTCGCTGCCACAACAGCTCTCTCAAGGTGGATCCTCATCTCTGGGCTTGTGGGGAATTCCAGTGCTGGGAGACAGCAGCGGGCTTGTGGGCATCCTGCACTGGCAGCTGCTGAGGAGGCGGCACATGTCCTGCTCTCCTCCAAAACAGGGAGTTGATGGGAAAGTTCAGGCCGAGCTTTGAGCACATCCAGCATGGCCTGGGCATGGGAATGGTGGGGCAAAGCCAATAGGAGCCTTCTCCAACTAACTGGTGGTTTCTGGTTTCTCTTCCCAGAGTGCCAAGATCTGATCAGGCGGTGTTTATCCATGCTGGACTTGGAAAGGCCCTCATTAGAAGAGGTGTTCTGTCATCCTTGGATGCAGGATATTCATCTGCCCTAGAAGAAGGGAGAGAGCCACAGGCACACTTTGATCCAGGGCCCTGGTAAGTTCCAGCTCCACACATGCCTTGGCAATCAGAAGCAAAGGAACCCAGCCCTTTTTGTGTTGCCTGTGCCACTGCATCGGGCTCATGGGATGGGAACACACAGACCTTGTGCTGGAGCTGAGCTGCTCTGCCCAGCCCTGGTGGCTGCCATCCAAGCTGGTTTTGCTTGTTCTGGTTCCCTGACAGCTGGGGCCCTGGGCAGAGCCCTGAGAGCCTGATCTGCCCCCAGGGAAGGAGAAGGAGCCCCTGGAGAAGCTGTACCAGGTGGGGCTGCTGCTGTTGGAGAGAGTGAGGATGACACCAAGGATGACAAGCTCTTCCTCAGCCTGGCCAGCTGAAGATGATGGACTTTGATTCTGGCACCTTCTTCAAAGCCAGGCTCCACAGTGAATTTGCAGATGAGTCCACATGCAGGGGGATGTTCTCAGATTTGGGCATTGCCCAGCCTGGCTGGGAACCAAAGGCTTCCCCTTTGCTGGGGCAGATGCAGCTCATTCTTCAGTGGCTGCCCAGCTGCTTTTGGCAGGGCTGGGGCATGGCCTGGGGTGGGTACGAAATGGGAGTGGGCTCCTGGCCCTGCCAACAGCCCCCAGCACCCACCATGCCCCGGGCTGGGGCTGGGGCAGCCAGCCCGACACAAACAAAGCCCCATGGTGGGAGCAGAGGTGGGACTCCAGAACTTGTGCAGGGGCTGCTTTGCTGTACAGGCAAGGAAGGGCTTGGGCTTCTCCACTGCCCTTGTTTGCTTTGGGGTCACCGCGATTTTAGGGGGCAGTGCTGGGGGGGAAGAGAGAAAGTGTGGGCTTCCCTCACCCATGGATGGGTTTTTCCCTATCATGTGGGGGTTTGGCCTTCCTCAAGGCCCTGACAGAGATAAGAGTTTTTACTGTTTTTCTTGTTTTCTCTTTTTGTCTCTAATCTCTTTTCAATAATGTGTTGTTTGTTTTTCCAGAGGAAGCGTTCCAGGTGGTCCAGTGTGGATGGGGAAGTGCTGGGGAGCAGCTGTGGTGTGGATGGGCCGTGCCCTTGGAGAAGGCTGAGGACATGGTTTGGGAGCAGCTTTTCTTTCAGCCGTGGCTGGAGTGAGGTGGGTCCCTGTGTGCTTGGCAGAGTGGGATCAGAGCTTTTGGGAGCTGGCAGCGAGCACAGGAGCATCCTGCTCTGGGCAGCTGCTGAGTGCTGGATGTGCCCTGGCTGGCTGCAGGCTGGGCACATGTGCTGCCCTCCTGCTCTGCTGCCAAAGGCAGGGATGGGCAGCTCTGGGCACAGCTCTGAGCACAGCCAGCATGGCCTGGGCACCGCAGGCCTTGGCACAAGGGCACAGGAGCCCTCAGCTGACGGGCGGTTTCTGCTTTCTCTCCTTGCAGCCAGGCTCTGCGGGTGCTGAGGCTGCTCTGGGCTCTGTCAGGGCTCTGCTGGGCTCAGCCCTGGGCCCAGCTGGGCTGGCTCTGCCCTCACATTGCTCTGACAGCTTTGCATCAGACGAGCCCGTTGCGAGCACAGCGCCTGAGCTTTGTGCTTTGGCAGGTGAGTGAGACTCTGCTGCAGGCCCAGAGATTGCAGCTGGGGTCACACATCCAACTGGCAAGGACCCAAACTCTCCACAGTCCCAGCTGAACGCCTGGATCTGTACAGGGTGTTTTGTCTGTCCCATTCTTTCTTCTTTATTGGCTGGAATTGTGCAATTGCACTTTCTTCCTCCTCTAGCAGTGCCACGAGTGGGCCAAAGCTGGCGAGTGGGCCGTGCTCCTGAGGCAGTGCAGTCTGGAGCTGATGGATGGAGAATTGCCCTTCTGCACTGCCAAGCCAGAGCAAAAAGCTTTCAGTGGGACTTTGTGTCTATTAAATCCCTGACATTTTTAACAGGAATATGCAGCTCATTCCCAGGCTGAGAAGGAAGGTCATCTTCTAAAGGATTTGGACTTTGACAGAGTTTCCATTCCCAGTCCTGCTTGGAGCTGGAAGGGCACAAAGCAATTTCCCCTTGCTTCGAGCACAATTTCAAATACCAATGTTGAAAACAAAGCCCAAAATCTTTTAAGAGGCTACTGAGGTCACAAAGATGGATCCATGCCATCAGCACATTTAAAATGAAAATAACTGAGGTGTTTTTTTAAAAAGATCATTTACCTGTTAATGCAAAGAACGTAACTTGGCATTTATGTTTTGTTTTTTTTTCATTAACTGTATGTTATGCTTTTTCACTAACACTTGGATTTTATTCTTATCTTTTACAATTTATCAATTTTTTTTCCTTTTTCCTTTTTTTTTCCTTTCAATAGAAAACATGTCTCATCAAAGGAATGTCCTTTGCTCCTGGTTCCCGTGTGGAGCAGCTCCCTTTCTGCTGGCTGAGCTGCTCAGGCAGAGCCCGGCAGCCCTTGGCCCTGCAGGACTGAGGCTTTTCCCCATTGCTGGGCACAGACTGATGGAGCAGCACTGCTGAACACAGGCACACAGAGGGACCAGCAGCAGCTGCCTTTGGCCACCTGAGGCTCCAAGGCCCAAACTTTGAGCAGCCAGGGCTGGAAGAGACTGGCAGGATCTGATCCCTGACTCTGGGCCAGGGCTGCACAAATGACCCCACAGCAGCAGCAGCAGCAGCAGCAGCACATGGAGCTGACTTTGACCACAGCCCCTGCCCCTCTTCCCTCCTGTGTGCAGTGGTGTCACAGCAGCCTGAGGCACCTGGGAGCCCCCAGTGCCAGCAGGGACTGGAGATGGCAGCCCTGGGCTCCTGGAGGCTGTGCAGGGAACAGAGCTGGGCACTCCCTGTCCATGGGGAGCTTCCAGATGGAAAAGGCTTCTGTGCCCAGGCAGCTCCAAGGGCACAGAAAGGAGGCTCTGGAGCACTGGATCTGTGCCAGTGCCACAGTCCTGGGCAGCAGCCAGCGAGCCCTGGGGGAACAGAGGGCACAGCAAGAGGGACAGAACCAGGCAAGGGCAGAGACTGGAGAGAGCCAAGCCTGGGAGCAGGAACAGCTGCTCCGTTGCACTCTTGGAGAAAGCTCTTGACTGGTTCAAAGCGCCGCAAGGCGTGAAGGGCAGAGAGGAGGCCACAGCAAACAAGGCTCCTGTTTGCACAGCCTCCCCTCTCCGTGTCCCAGAAGGAATTGCATGGACTGTGTTCTTCTCTCCGAGCCGTCTCTTTCAGCATGAGCAGCTCAGCACCAGGAGCTGAAGGAGCTGAAGCCTCAGGCCACAGGAGCTGGGCAAGAGGGAACTTTTGGAGCAAAGGAATGCTGCTAAAATAGCCCCAGCTGAATGCAGTGGATAGAATCATGGAATCACAGAATCCTTTCTGTTGGAAAAGCCCTCTGAGCTCACCCAGTGCAGCCAGGCACACAGCAGTGCCAAGCTCAGCACTAAAGCACATCCCTGAAGTGCCAAGGCCTGGACACCAGCCCTGAGTGAGGCCTGGACAGCAGGCCCTGAGCCAAAGGTGGCCTCTGGATGAATCTTCCAAGCAAAGGTTATCTTTGTATCTGCTCCCTAATGAAACATGCATGGTCATTAGCCCTGTGATAGATGTAGCCACTCCTTAGTGAAACATGTATTGACCTTTGTGTATTTAGAAGCCAGACAAGGCCATGAAATCTGACATCTGGCCCTTTTTGGGGCTGTATGGTCAAAGTCACCTCCATTGGTTCCTCCTTGAGCCCTGGCCAGGCTTTGGGAGGGACCCAAGACGAGGATGAAAGCAGATGTTGCCACACTAGCAGTGCTGTCAGTTTGTTCATTCAGCACTGTCAGAGCTGGGCCCTCTCCCAGCAGGGTTGGAGCCTCACCTGTGGCTGGAGGCACCTGCAGGAATTCCCAGTGCCCAGGAGTGGCTCTGCGGCCCTTGGCTGTGACAGCTTCCCCAGTTGCTGTGTGGATCTGCGGGATGGTAAAGGCTGAGGGTAAATGCTGCTGGATCTTTCTTAATCACTGCAGGCAGTCTTTGGTGGGGATGGTTGGGTGCATTGCTGAGCTGCTCCTTTTGTGATTCTTTGCTGCTCTGACCTGCAGGAAATGACACTGATTCCTTCAGTTGGAGTCTGTGTCTTTGGTGCTGACTTTGCCCACTGGTGAAACAAAACTGGCACAGTCTGGCCAGATGCCAACAAAATGTCACTTGTTCAATGTAAATGTGAGGAATCAGTCTCATCAGAAATTCCCAGCTGGGAAGCCCTTCCCTGGAGTTCCCTGGCTCTGGAGTGGGCTGAGGTCAGAGCCCCGTGTGGGAGCAGTGGGGCAGTCGGGTAAAAGAAGCTGCACTCCTGGATGTCTTCAAATGCATCCAAAAATTGCACATGGAAAAGGAAAAGACCTTGTGGGTTTGCGCAGACAAAGCTGAATTTGCTGGGAGCACATAGGAAACAGCACCTTCAGAAGGAACAATTATTTTTGGAATGCTCCCACATGGAGCAATAAAAGGTTTTAATCCTGAGCTCAGTTGCACTTGTGCAAGTGAAATATCAATATAATAAATAACTATATACATATTTATAGGAAAATAAGACCATATTTATATTTATAGATTTATGTAGATATGTCTATATCTATATTTTTATATCAATATGTACATATAAAATAATAATAATGTGAAATAGTGCTGAAAATACTAATTTGGTGTCTTTGGCTGCTCAGTGATGTAACACTAAATACCCTACAGAAAAGGATTGGCCAGGACCCTAATGTCAGTGGTCAACTTTGTGAGATTGTATACAATGAAAAAGGAAGTAGGGAGCAAATTGGCCGTTTTTATAGAGTTTGCTGATACTGTGATGCAGAGTGCTTTGTCTGTTCCTGTGAAAAATACAGTGATTTTGCCTGCAGAGTTTTTCATGTACCGGACTATGCACAAGCTGCAGGATTGGTTGAAAGGGTGAAGGGGTTGTTAAAAGAACAGTTGGAAAAATGAGGAGATGGGAACCTTTGCCCATGGAGAACCCATCTCCCAGATGTGCTCCATGCCCTTAGCAATGGCCCACTGGGGAAATGGAAACCCCCTGGCTGTGCACGGCTGCCCCCAATTTGCAAATCCAACCATGGGCAGTGAGACTTGGGCTGCCTGGGAAATTGTTCTGGCTGTGATGGCCCCTGGCAGGGCCAACCCAGAGGCTGCAGGGCTGGCCCTTCATACATTGGAATTCATTAGGAGAAATTCAAAGCAAATGAGAGCTGTCAATTCTGAAACAGGAATTCAGATTCCTCCAGGACACTTTGCTTTGGTAACTGCTCCCTTGGAGCTTGGCCTTGCAAAGTGTTCCTGTCATGGCAGGAGGAACTGATGCAGAATATCCAGGAGAAATTACAGTAATTCTGTTAAACAATAGTGACCAGGATTGGATTATTCAACCCCGTGACAGGGTAGCACAATTATTGATCTTGCAATTTTTGGAACGATTGTGAAAACAGGAGATCCAGCTCCAGTCACCACCATTTGTGGAAATAAAGGGTTTGGATGCAGCAGCCCTAATTAATAATGGAGCCAGAGTGTGGGTCCAGAGGCCAAAAGGCCCTCCCGAGGCAGCTGAAGGAGCAGCTCTTGGGAAGGACAACTCAGAGTCCTGAAACCTGGGCAGGAACAATGGGAATGTGTCCCTGCAGCCAAGGATTCTGTGTGAGAACAAGGAGATCTGACAGGAGATTTCTTTACACATCCTGCCAGACCAGATCTCCCTGTTTGCCCCAAGGGCCCCTTTGGAAAATGCTCTGATCCACGGGGCTCCCTGTGAAGGCTGCTGTGACACTGAGGGACTTGCACAGGAATTTCATCCAGGAGCCTGGGTGCCCCTCAGGGACTGGGACCCGGCCCCTTCCAGCCAGAGGGGAAAGGGTCTCCCAAGCCTTGTTAGCCACAGCCAGCATGGTAAAGCTGAACAGCAAAGGGCCTGGGGGCATTATTCTGGAATTAAAAAGGTGCCAGCTCCATGCACAACAGGATTCTTGTTCCTAACTCCAATGAGATTGAGAAAAAAGAATGAAGAACGGTGTCACTAAAGTACTACTGATGTCTGTAAAGTGTACCTTGATAGTCAGCCAGAATCTTTGTCTGCCAAAACCACCTCTAGTGTTTCACTAAGGGATTGGTCATCAAAATGTAATGATGGCTTATGATGGATTGCTGAGTTTTTTTTGTAATTCTTTGCTAATGATGATGTGCTTTGCTGAGCTTATCCTTTTGTAAATCTTTGCAGCTGTGCATGATATAAATGACACAATTCCTTAAGTTGGTGTCTGTGTCTTTGGTATAGACCCTGCCCACTGGTGAAACAGGGCCCCCTCTTGCCTAAGTGTTCCCTGAGAAGGCAAAAGCCCTCCCTCCAAAATTCCCCCTTCCTCCTTGTTCCCCCCTTCATACCCTGAGCATGATGTGCTCTGGTCTGGGGTATGCCCGGGGTCAGTTGGGGTCCCCTGTCCTGGCTGTGTCCCCTGCCCAGCTCCCCCGCAGCCCCAGCCCCTCCCCAGCGTGGCTGGACGAGGGGCAGGACAGGCCTTGGCTGTGCTGCAGCTCAGCAAGAACAAAACCATCTCTGCGTGCTCAGCGCTGTGCCCAGCACCCGGCCCAGCAGTGTCTCAGTGCCAGGGGCTGTGCCCTCAGTCCCTGACAGGGGTTTCCATGGCAACTGCCAGGCCAGGTGACCCAGGTGTCCCCCCCAGTGCCGGTTGCCATGGAAACAGTGCCCAGCCCTGCCCCTTTCTGTCTGGCTGACCTGGCCTTTGGCCCTGGCAGTGCCGGTGGCTGCTGGTTCCTGGTGCCTGAGTGGCCAGTGCGGCACAGGGCAGGTGGCCATGGCACAGCCCCCAGCAAGGGATCCCCTCTGGCTCTGGGCACTGACACCAGCCCTGAGCAAGGGCCCAGAGCAGCTTTCCATGGCCACCAACATCACAACGGCTCCGGGCATTGGTTGCCGTGGCACCAAACCAAGGAACGGGTCCTGTGGCCATGCCATGGCACCTGGTGGCACCAACGAGTGTCACTGCAATTGTACCTGGAACAGCCCTGGCACCGCTTTCTCCTGAGGATTGCCATGGCAGCTGAGGGCAGCAACAGCTGGTGCTTTGCAAGGGCCCTGGGGCAGATGGGAAGGAGCAGCAGAGCAGGGGCTGATCCATCCCCAGTGCGCTGCACAGCCCAGGGCAGCGTCCCAGAGCGTCCTCATGGAGCTGCCAACAACATCCCCCCTCTGCAGCCCTGGCCTCTGCCCCAGCTCACACAGGTGCCCCATCCTTGCAGGCACACACATGGCAGCCCTGGCTTAGCAGCCCCTGTTTGCATTGCACAGAGCAGGGGGAGCACCCCCATGCTGTTGCTGTGGGGACATGAACCTGAGGGAGCACAAATGCCATCAGCCCTTGGGGCCAGCAAGGGCTGGGGGACAGCAGGGAAACCACCCAGGTTTGTCCTGGCCTCTGCAGTCAGCCAGGAGGTTTGTTCCCATCAGCTGGGAGTTTCCTGTCCCACTGCAGACGCTGTTGCTCAGAGCCAGTGCTGCCCGGCAGCCACCTCCAAACTGCCCTGAGCATTTCCTTTGCTTCACCTTTGCTTTCTGTACTCTTCCTGATACAAGTGTCTTCCCATTGCCCACCTCGTTCCCTCCCCTGCCATCAGCCCATCCCTGTTTGCCCTTTCCTCTCTGGCCCCACTCCCCATTGCAGTTCCTGACTTGGCCCCATGGGAACGTCCCTTGGGGAGCAGGATCACCCTACAAGTGCTGCAGGAATCGTCTGCAGGCTCCTGCAGTGCCTGGTGCTGCTCCCTTGCCAGAGGCACCCCAGGCCAGGGGGGCACATCTGGGCTGCTGTGTCTGGCTCTGGGGCTCCCTGTGCTGGGCAGTGAGGAGGAGCTGCAGAGGCTCTGCAGACTTTGGGCTTTGGGACTGGCAGGAGAAGCTGAGGGACCTGGGCTGCTGGAGCTCCTGAAGAGGAGGCCCAGGGCTCCTCCTGCAACTGCTCCAAGGATGGCTTCAGAGAATCCCAGAATCAGCAAGGGTGGAACAGGCCATGGAGATCATCATGTCTTACCCATGTCCTGACACTGTCCTGTCTCCCTGAGCTCCTCTTCTTCAGCTGAGGTGTCCACAACCCCAGCTCTCTCAGTCACTCCTCACAGGACTTGTGCTCCAGACCCCTCACCAGCCTTGTCGCCCTTCTCTGGACACACTCCAGCCCCTCCATGTCCTTTCTGAATTGGGAGCCCAGAACTGCAAACAGCACTCGAGGTGCTGCCCAAGCAGTGCTGAGCACAGGGGAACAATCCCTGCCCTGCTCCTGCTGGCCACACCATTCCTGATCCAGGCCAGGAGCCATTGGCCTTCTTGGCCAGCTGGGCACACTGCTGGCTCATGTCCAGTCCCTGTCATGGCTCATGACACTGCTGTCCACCAGTCCCTGCAGGTCCCTTTCTGCCTGGCTGCTCTCCAGCCACTCTGTCCCCAGCCTGTAGCACTGCAGGGGTTGTTGTGGCCAAAGTGCAGGACCCGGCACTTGGACTTGTTCAACCTCACCTTGTTGGATTTGGGCCCCGGATCCAGCCTGTCCAGGTCCCTCTGCAGAGCTCTCCTACCCTGCAGCAGATCCACACTCATACCCAGCTTGGTGTCATCTGCAAATTTGCTGATGCTGGACTCAGTCCCCTCATCCAGATCATCAGTGCAGACATTGAAATCCACGCTGGCTGGCTCTGATCCCTCAGCCATCCTGTGGGTGCCCTGTGATGGCACTCAGGGTGATCAGTTCCATAATCTTGCTGGGCACCCAGGTCAGGCTGACAGGCCTGGAGTTCCCCAGATCCTCCTTCTAGCCCTTCTTGGGGATGGGCTCACACTGGCACCTCCATTCCCCTGGGGCCTCCCCAGTGAGCCAGGACTGATGGTAAATGATGGAGAGCAGCTTGGGGAGCTCATCCACAGCTCCCTCGTCCCCCTAGGATGGATCCCCTACACCTGTGAGCATCGGAGTGCCTGAGCAGGTCACCAGGTGCTTCCTGCTGGATTACAGGGGGCTGTTCTGTGCCCTGTGCCCATTTACCAGCTCAGGTGAACACTTGTCCTGAGAACATGCTGTCTTCTTGGTGAAAACTGAGACAAAAAAGGTGTAAAGTAGCTTAGCCTTTTCCGTATCTTTAGTTACTTTAGTTCTCTGTGTAAGAGCTGAGCTTGTGACCCCTTTATTTTTAATTATATTCTCCACTGCATCCAATAAAGAATAGACATTTGCCTTTTCCCTGCTTTTGCTATATTTTTTTTATAAAAACACTTTTTTTTTTTTCTTTTACAAAAGCAGCCAGGTTAAGTTCTGATTGAGCTTTCACCTCTCTTTCTTTCTGCATAGCCTAACAATATCCTTAAACACTTCCTGAGTTGCTGGTCCTTTTTCCCTCTGAGTTCCCACAAAATCTCCACACCCAGCCAGGACAGTAATTTTCCTCACCTGCTCAACTTTTGCCGCACCGAGGCAGGCTGCTCCTTCCCCCTTAAGATTACTTTCTTGAAATGTGTCCATCCTTCCTGGACACCTTTGTTTTTAAGGGCTGTTTCCCTTAAATAGTCAGAACCTGATTCGGTACTCCCCACATCTGCATCCTAAATAGGCCGAAGTCTGTCCTTCCTAATTCCAGTGCAGAAGTTTTGTTGCTGCCCCCCTTCTTTCACAGAACTTTGAAAACTTGATTATTTCATGGTCACTGTGCCCCAGGCAGCCTCCGAGCCCCACATCTGCCACCAGCCCTTTCTTTTTGTGAACAGCAGCAGAAAGAGCTTTCCTTAGCAGTGGGAGTGTTACCAAAAATTTGGTAACATAGAAAACTCCTTAACCCCAGTGTAGCATCAAGAAGCAGCATTCTTTATTCAGGGGGATGCACAGGGCAGAGCTCCTCCCAAAGCTGTGCATGCTGAGCACAGGAAAGTTTCTGTTTATTTTCTGTATTTTGTACACATATTCATTGACTGTCCTGGACTAAACACACATATGATAATCATTTCCCCAAAACCATTAATGGATTTCCCCTCCCCTTAACCCATGCATTCTTCTGTCCTGGGGGTCTCTCTGGTGGTCCCTGGTGCTCGTGGACCCCAATGTTCCAGTGGGCCCGGCTGAGCTGGCAGGACAGTGAGGCTGCTGAACTTCCAGTTCCCCTTCTCACACAATGGGCATTGTTTGGTTTCCACAGGCCTGGGGTTGTGGAGAACAAGCTCCAGGTGTCAGCTCACCTGGTGGAGACAATTTATCATCTGGTAACATGAGGTCACAGAGTGGGCTATGACATCACAGAGTGGGTTATGTGAGGTCATTTAGCAGCTATGATATCATAGACAGCGCCTGTGACATCACAGAGCCAGCTGTGACATTACAGGGCAGAGGTCTGACATCATAGAGCAGGCTGTAACATCACAGAGTTGGCTGTGACACCAGAGACCATCTGTGTGACATTGGACAATGAGCTGAAACCTCACAGAGTAGACTGTGACATCACAGGAGAGAGCTCTGACATCATACATCAGACTATGACATCACAGATCTTGCTATGACATCACAGATTTTGCTGTGACATCACAGATTTTGCTGTGACATTACAGGACAGCTCTGTGACATCACAGAGTGGATTGTGGCATCAGAGACCAGATCCGTGACATTAGAGAATGGGCTGTGACAGCACAGAGCAGGCTGTGACACCACAGGGCAGAGGTCTGACATCATAAAGTAGACTATGACATCACACAGCTGGCTGTGACATCCCAGCAGGACTGTGTCAGGTCACTGGGTTGGTCACTCTGCCCCAGCTCCCCCTCACAGTTTCTCCCAACAAGTCCAATGCTGTTCATGCCCAGCAGGGTCCCTGTTCCCCAGTATCCCCCTGGCCCACCTGGAGCCACAGCCTCCACCAAAGGATGTTCCACAGGATCCACCCCAGAGCCTGACAGGGGACAAGGGGCCAGGGCTGTGTGACCAGGACATCAAGGATGGGGACTATCCAGGTCATTGTGGCCTGGGTTGGGTTCCCCAGGGCAGGAAGGATGTCTGGCAGCTGGAGCAGGGTCTGGGAAGGGCCTCCAAGGTGGGGCTGGAGCCCTTGGGCTGTGAGCAGAGGCTGAGGGAGCTGGGCTGGTCCAGCCTGGAGCAGGGAAGGCTGAGGGGCTCCTCATGCCAGCCTGGCAGTGCCAGCGAGGAGGGGATGGAGAACACAGAGCCAGGCTCTTCACCGGGGGCTGGGGGGAGGCAAACGCCAATGGATGGAAGAGGAAAGAGGGGAGATCAGCCAGGACAGGAGGAGATGAAATGAGTCAGGCTGCTTGCAGCATTTCCTCAATACCAAGAGCAGCTTGACCTCCCTTCTCCATCCACCACTGACAGCTTTGCAAATCAGGAATTATTTGAGCTGTTTTGCCCCCACTCCAGGATGAGCATCCTGATACAAGAACTTAATTGTGTTTATATCTATCACAGAACCTCGTTGTGAGCCCTGGGCAGGACCTGGCCCTTGGCCTTGGTGAACCTCATCCAGCTGTCCTGGGCCCATGGATGGCTCCAGCCTGGCCAGATCCCTCTGCAGAGCTTCCTTCCCTCCAGCACAGCCACACTCCCACCCAGCTTGGTGTCACCTGGGAACTGAGGCTGCCCTCTATCCCTCTATGCCCTTGTCCAGATCAGCAATAAAGAGATTGAACTGACCTAGCCGTGATCCTGAGCCCTGGGGACACCCCTGGATGTGACTCCATTCCTCAGCTGCTCTGAGCCCCAGGGCTTGGATGGGAGAAATATTGGGGTGGGGGTAGGGACAACGTCTGAGTGATTTTCAGCCATGAAGAGTCTTGATTTTCATATCTGTTCAAACTGCATTAGGAGGTGCTGGGGGTCAATATCAATTGGACATTGCTGATTGTCGCAGACATTTTTTCACAGAAATTCTTTCTTTCAGATTTCTGTGTCTTCTGGAGGGCAGAGGCCTCAGAAGAGAATGTAAACAATTGTTATCAGCTGCTGTGGAATGCGATAGGATGCACCTATTTTGATTGGTGATAGGTTCATGTTCCCATGTTTATAATTAAGGGCCAATCACAAGCTAGGGACAGAGTCCTTGGACACAACTTTGTTATAGATTCTTTCTTTCTATTCTTGGTCTAGCTAGCAAGCTCTGCAACCTCTCTCTTTATTCTATTTAGTATAGTCATAATGTATTATATATCATATATCAATAAATCCAGCCTTTTGATCTACAAACAAGATTCACCGTCTTTCTCTCACCAGCAGCGACCCACTCAGGACGCTGTAATAGCTGATCACAATCTATGAATAGGAAAACAAAACTGAACAGGACAAAACAATTCTCTCTTCATTGTTTTCAATATAGTAGATTCACATTGAATACAGTTGTGAAAGCTGTGTAATTAACCACAGAAGGATTGAAGATTTGAATTATTCCTTGGAGCTTGTCTTGTTTGGGTGTTTAGAACAAATGTTTATGAGCTTTTCTCACTGATTTCCTGAACTGAAGAGCCCAAGAAAGAAGTGGCCTGTGGAGTAGTAAAAATCATCAGCAACCTCCAAGTGGCTGAGGATCCATCCCCATCAGAGCAGCAATGAACAGAAATGGGCACAGCTTTGTGGCTGCCCCAGCTTTAGCATGGGTCCTGGGCCTGGAGCAGGAGTAGCTCTTAAGGGCCCCGAGACCCTGGGCAGATGGGATGGCAGCAGGGGCTGCAGAGCTCTCAGCACCTCAGGCAGAGGGGAGCAGGGCAGCCAGGGAGCCTCCTTTGGCCTTGGACCAGCACCTTCCCCCCATGGTGGGGCTGAGTCCTGTGGCAGCTGCAGCTGCTGCTGTGCCCTTGCCAGGAGCTGAGGCTGTGGGGCAGTGCCCAGAGCAGCCTGGCCTCAGCAGAGCTGTGGGGCCAGAGCCGGCCGGGCTAGGGAGATGCCCTTGGTGCTGCCCAGAGCTCAGGGCAGCTGGCAGAGCTTGCAGGGAGCTGGGCTGGGCTCCAAGAGCCTGGCCCAGAAACCATCAGTGTCCATCTCAGCCTGGCTGGGCATGCAGGGGCAGGACTCAGGCCAGGCCTTGTGGGGCAGGGCCAGTGCCTGTGCAAGGCATTGCAAACAGGCAAGTGGCCCAGAGAAGAGGCTGCTCTGTGCCCTTGGTGGCATGGACAGAACAGGGAGGGGGCCCAGGACATTTGTTAGCGCCAGCCTCTGTGCCCAGTCCTTGGCAGCCCTGGCTGCTGAGCCCAGCTTTGGCCTGGGTTGAGTTTGGCTGTGGCCCAGCTCCAGTTTGGCTGTGGCCCAGCCTCCTGCGGGGCTCAGGGCCTGTTCCCGGCCATGGCCAGCCCTGGCTGCCTCTCTGCTGGCCCAGAGGCTGGAAGAGCCCGGGACAGGGCTGTCTGTGCAGGCCCACAGGTGCCACGGGCTCTGCAGGAGCTGGCAGAGGCTGCCCAGCAGGGAGGCCATGGGGCACAGAGCCCCAAGGCTGCTGTGGGCACCACGGCACAGGGGCCGTTCCCAGCCGCAATGCTCCTGGCCTGGGCTGGGCCTGTACAGGGGCTGAGCCACCGTGGCTGGGCCAGCACAGGGCCACAAAGGGGCCACGCAGCCGCTGCCGGGGCTGACAGCAAGGCCAGGCACACACAAGCAATTGCTGAGCATGGCCTGTGCTGGCCAGGCCTGACTGTGCCAAAGGCAGAGCTCAGCTGCCCTTGGGGGCTGCAGCAACAGTCCAGAGCCCAAAGAGCCTCCATGGCTGTGCTGTGGACCAAGGCTGCAGGAGGGAAATGCAGGGCTGCTGCGGGATAGGGAGGGCATTGAATTCCAGCACACACCTCAGCTCTCTGGTGATCCCGGCACCATGCTGGGCCCTGTTTCACACTGGAGCAGAACAGATGCTGATGGGACAGCAGCCCTGTGAGACTGTCAGGATGGATGGGAAAGGATGGGATGGGACAGAGCCCTGCGGGGCTGTTTTTGTTTTGTTACGGTTTAGATCCCATCTGTTGCATCTGAAAGGTGACACCTTATCTTAAGTTTAAAAGCCAAGTTTTAAAATTGATATATATGTGAAGATTTTGCCAAAATATAGCTCATAAAAAAGATAGAGCAAAATCAAATTATATGCTGGTGTTGGTGGGTTTTAATTGCTTCTTGTCGTGCAGATTTGCCTGTCGAACAACCAAAACCAAATGTTTGGTTGACCTTAGCTAAGGCAGCAGGCTCGGATACCATATGTTTGTCTTATTTGGAACCAGAAAAGCCTTTCTCAACCTGTCTGGTTGGTGTGCCCATAAAAGATTTGCCTTTGATCAAAAACCAATCCAATGGTGAGCCTGGTGAAATTGACAATGGGAACAATCCTTATTGAACTTGAATGTTTGGTCCAAAGAACTTTCCAAAGCAGTATCTGAGCCCCAAGAATTAGAAGTCCTTGGTTCTTTAACAATAGATTTTTGCCTTACATTTAGAGCTAATGATTAGCGAGAACGTGGTCCTGCAAAGTACAATGTTACTCCCCATTATTTTGCACACAGAAACTTAGGTTTTTGGTGTAATTATTCAAACAGTTGGGATGTGCTTTCTGAGGCTGACCAATATCCACAACAATTGCCCAAGGGATATTGTTCATTTGTGGAGATAGGGCTTGGCAAGGCAATCCATCACACCTTGAAGGTGGCCCATGTAGCATTGGAATGCTCACTGTGATAGCACCTACTGCCAAGGCAGTCATTAGGAAGAAACTAAGGGGAACAAGATCTGCTCGTCATTATAATGAAAACTGTAAGAGTGATTTCATGCCTTGGAAGGCTGCAAAAAGAGTTTTAGCAGGTTTGTTTTTACCCCAACTGGCTTCAGCAATGGCATTGAAACAATAAGATTGGGTTGGATGTTTGCAGAGTAAACCAACTAATGCCACATCCACTGCAATCAGGGATATGTTGACTGATGTTAATAGTGTTAGACCTGCTACCCTTCAAAACAGAGCAGCAATTGATTTTCTTTTACTGCTACAATGACATGGTTGTGAGGAATTTGAAGGACTGTGTTGTATGAACCTGTCAGATCATTCTGAATCCATCCACAAAAGCATACAAAAGCTGAAGGATTTGACAGCTCCAATTAAGGAAGATGGTGGGTCATGGTTAGATGATTTGTTCCAAGGATGGAGCTTTGCACCTTGGCTAAGGGAACTTTGTAGAATAGGTCTCTATATGTATTGGGGGTTTTGGGAGTAATACCAGTAGTAATAACTTGCATACTTTGGTGTGTGCAACAAATGATGGACAAAACGATCAAAGAAGTTTTTATCACACAAGAGAGAGAGAGGTAGGAAATGGATTCACAGAGAGATCTCGGAATCTCACAGAGATGGTGAGTGAAGGTATAGACATGGAGTAAGGTTTCGAATTAAGACCTTGGAATCGACAAGACTTTTTTGAACAATGACTTGTAACTATTGTCATGCATAATTTATGCCCTTTGAACTGACTGGACTTCCACAGCATTAGAATTGCTGTGTTGTAATATAGCAATGCTTAGTGCAAGTGAGAAAATGCTTTAAATAGTTAATAAGCAGAAATGTTATAGTAAGGCTACAAAACACAAGTAATAAATGACATAATTATGAAGGTTTCTTTTTAGGTGAACAGAGAGGGGGAGTTGTGGGAATCCACAAAATTAGAGGCTTTTGGGGAAAGCTGCAAAAGGAAGGCCCCAGAGGCAGTAGAACTGTGATTAGAGCTAAGCAGCAGTCATGAGATAGGTCATAAGAAAAATTATTTAAACTGTAGAAAATCAAGGACAAATAGAATACTGATCTGTGTATTAATGCTTGTCTAGAATAACACTCTAAAAAGCAAGGGTAGAAGCTCTTTCCCTCCCTGATGGGATGCAGGCTGGCAACTGCTGCTCTGAAGATGTGCAGCTGTTCCTCTCTGGAGAGGCCATGGAAGGGCTGTGATGGTCTACGGGAACCAGAGGAACAATGAGCTCAGGTTGGCATTTAAGCTCTACGGGAACAAGCAGAATGAAGAGCTCACAGTGGAGATGAATTTGCCTGTGCCTGGCTCCTCCGATGAAACCCCAAGAAGTCCAGATAATGAAAACACCTTCTCCCAAGCAGCTAGGAAAACTTCAGAGTCCTGAGCACCTGCACTTAGCCTGGAAAGGCCTGGAGGCAGCTCTAAATCCTCAGGTGAGGCAGCACTGAGGTCCTGGTATGAGAGCGCTGTGTAGCAGTGAGGGAAGGAAAAGGGAAGCAAAGGGAAGGCTGGGTCACTATTGGTCTTTGGGTGTGTTTCCCTTGGCAGCAACTGCACTTCTGTCAGGGAAAACAAAAGCTCCCTGAATTGTTAAAACTGAAAATCAGAGACAAAGACTCTCTAAGTAGTCAAAGTTACAAAGTGGTATGTTCATTACGCCGGTGGGCAGCACAGGGGAGGGTCATTCCCAAAATGTGTGACCGCTGGCCGGGCTCAGCTCGGATCGGCACAGCACAGCGGAATCCAGCAGGACAGGGAAGGACAAGGCAGGCAGGGAAGGGCAG
This sequence comes from Melospiza georgiana, assembly GCF_028018845.1. Classification (NCBI taxonomy): domain Eukaryota; kingdom Metazoa; phylum Chordata; class Aves; order Passeriformes; family Passerellidae; genus Melospiza; species Melospiza georgiana. The sequence goes on along the minus strand of NC_080459.1, from coordinate 1,127,018 downwards.
GGAAGGGCACTGTCCCCACGCTGCATCCCATGCCTGGGTAACCATCAGGGACAGAGAGGAAGGACATTGCTCTGTCTTGGCTGCGGAAAGGATGGAAAGGAGGGGTTAGAAAACATTCATTTGGACTCCTTTTCAGCAGACTAGCTGTTTTTATCTCACCATGTCTGCCTGTCTTTGGAGGAGTTGGCACATTTCTTGTGATTTGGAGTCAGCTACAGCAGCAGGAAGGGGCAGCAATTTTGTCAGCATTGATATCAAAGCTAAAGTGCTGCCCCATGGATGGATGTTGCTTTCTTCATGGGATTTTTTGCCTAGTGTTGTAGCAAACTCACACTGGTGTCTTCCCAAACGGTGTTGCCGTTTTATCTCCACATGAATCACCTCTTCTTTTTCTTCCCCCTATCTGGGGAGAGCTCCCATGCAAATGCCTCCTGCAGCCAACTCTTGTCACTGTAGAGTGACAAAGGAGATCTTACAGTGGAGAGAGACTCCCTAGGGGGATACCAGCAGTAGCATGATGCCAATGTTTTCCACCCCTTTTCTGTGTCTTTTAAAGTTCCTCAGTGCCCAGCAGGAATGAAATGACCTGTGATAATGTGATTTGACAGCTCTGTGTTGTTCGTTGCCACATGAGTGTTCATGACAAGCTGGACACCCCACTCGTGGCTCTGTCGAGTTAAATTCATCCCAATTCTATGCAAACAGCAGCCCTGAGATGCTGAGAAGAGCAGGCACAGTGGGTGGGTGTGCATGCACACTCCCAGAGGCTGACTGCTGTGTGGGCAGAAGGTTTTGCACTGTTGTAAATCTTCACTCTCTTGAGCTGAAAGACTATTTCAAATATATATCTTAAATGAAAATCTATATCAAAATATAAAATTTTCCAAAAATACATGTGCATTGAATTTCATGCATATATATATATTATATATTTTGATTTATATAATATAATATAATATAATATAATATAATATAATATAATATAATATAATATAATATAATATAATATAATATAATATAATAATGAATATATGAGATCATTTTTGAAGCCATTGCTTGTGGGGGATATTAGATGATCTCCTAGTGTTTGTACATTTTTGCTTTCTGCTACTGCTGATCCTAGCTGCAGCTCCCTGTCAGTTCTTCCAGGTAACTTCACACAAAGGGATTCCATAATTTCAGTGCCTGTGAGAGCTTGGCACCGAAATGCCAAGTTGATTCCCAGCTCTCCAGCCTCCTTCTGGATTTTGGGGCATCTCAGCACTTGTGTCCATGGCCCTTCCTTCATCCCCAGCCTGCAGCAGTCACAGTCGCTGCTGCCTTCCTCTTGCTGCAGCTCATTTGCCAAAGTGCTGCCAAAGGCAGCAGAGCTGGCTCAGGATCCCTGCTGGCTTCTGGTCTCTGGGATGAGCTTCAGGGGGACACTTGGAGCCCTTTCCTAAAGAGCTGCCCGTGGGATGAGGGATTTGTCCTCCCCGGGTGCTTGGATTCTGTGCTCATGGAGTCCCGGAGTTTTCTCAGCTGCCTCTGCAGCGAGTTCTGAGCCAACGTGGGGCTCTGCTGCCAGCCCAAATCTGCACTTCCCCTGCCCAGCCCGAGTGCAGGTGGGGCATGTGCTGGGCATAGCCGGAGATTTGCATGGCCAAAATCCTCCAGCATTTACATCTGCCCATGGCTTTGGGTAGCACAAATCTACACTTACTTCAGTTGAAACATTGCATTTATTGCAGATAGTTACACCCATACTACGAATGTACAAATACACAAACATTAACTTATGTTTAAAAATGAAATTTATTTTAAATTACAACATCTGTGCTACCAATATAGAAACACAGAAATATCAATTTATGAATAAAATCTAATTTATTGTGAGAATTGTGCTATGTAAATATATACAGATATCAACTTCCATGAAAAAAAAATTACTTCATTGCAACCCTCTGCAACAACTCACTGTACACAAATATTGAAGTTACTGAATTGAAGTTTAACAATTTAATTTATTACATATTACTACAACCGTACAGCCCATATACAAATACAGAAACATCAATATCCCTCTCTAAAGAATCTCAAATCCAGAACTAAATAAATAGAATTTTAGAACTATACAACTCCATACATAATAAACAGAAGTAAATACATGTATAGACATAACAATAGAGAGATGTAAACGTGCATTACATATTTCATGACATATAACATGACAATATAATACAAACATAACAAACCTGTCTATAAATACACAAATATCAATGGACCAATAAAACAATCCATACAACCCCAGCAATAGAAATGCACAGCTACAGAGCTGTACAAGTATATAAACAGATGAATATACACGCATCAATATAATAATATACATACATAATATCCCTATACAAATATCAGTCAGTGTATGTAAATATCCCTATACTTGTAACTATCCAAACCTAACGACACATCCATAAACAGTGCTAGATCAGGAGGGGTTGCAGCCGCTGATGTTCCCAGGCTCTCGCTCGGGCTCTTCCTCCTGAGCAGAGCAGCTCTCCTGGACAGGGACAGCAGATGGGACATCTGGCAAGCAAAGGGAACACTGAGTGAGTGTGGGGACGTTTCCCTTGGCAGCAGCTGCGCTTCCATCAGGGAAGAGGAAATGGCAGACCTCCCCAGCAGGGTGTCCTGGTTTAGGGCGAATTTGTTAAAGAATCTGCAAAGGAGGGCCCCTCCAGAAAGCAAAACCCACACGGCCCCTCCCCCCAACTGGTTCGGGAAAAAATTCCTCGGAGAGAGGTGGAAAGAACCTGTTTATTTCAGGCACAGCACCCCCAGCACACAAAATTAACAATACCCGATTGTTGCCTGATTGATAGATGACACAAAACTCGGATAAGTTTTGTGGGTGCTTTATTATGGGCCCGGGGAACTGGGGGACTCACGTCCCAAAAGTCTGAGCCCTCAAATTCACGTATGGGTGCTTATCTCTTATACATGCGATTCACAACAAAGTCTCCAAGGAACAGTTTCCCGTTCCCCTTGCCTAGCCTCCAAGAAACAGTTCCCCGTTCCCCTTGCCTGGTCACAGACCCCTTGTGATACATTCCTTGGTTCACAAACAAGATCATTAATCTTCTGCTTATCTTATTCTAAGAGCATTGTATGCTGCCTCTAGACAGGTTAGCATTCTTACTTTCTTGCACTAGTTTAATTATTTATTAAATCCCTAAGACTACCTGCTAGGTTACACACAAAACTCAACACACTTTTCAACGGCTACAAAACTGCTTTTTAACAAACCAGTTCACACACAACTCACTATAATTAAATATTTTGCTAAATTTCATTTCTTTTCTAACATTTCTCCCCTTTTGAGCATCCTTCAGTCCTGCTGCAAGGATGCTCAATCAACAGTATTGACAGTAACATCTTCATAATGAGGTGGGGAATGTTCTTCATTCTGCTGCCCACGGGTCATTGCCTTCAGCAACCGGAGAGATCGCCTCTTTTCCTTTTCGATCACACCTAAAAGGCATCTATATACAATCTATATAGTCACTAAAAATACTAAAAACATTAGTACATACTGTATAGCGGACGTAATCTAGCCAGACAGGTGAAGCCCCAAAGAATCAAATACTGCTCCTATCTAATTATGCTGTGCTTCCTTTTCAATTTCTTTGGTTTTTGTTTCTACTTCTGCCAGTTGAGAAATATCTTTCTCAACTTCAAGTGTAACATTTGGAATGTGTACACAGCAATGATCTATTCTCCTACTCAGGTAACTACAAACTCCATGTTCTTTTAACAGTAGCAAATCCAATGCCATTCTGTTTTGTAGGGTCATTCTTGATGCAGCTTGCAATTGCAAATTTAGATCTTTAAATCTTTTCTTAGTAGCTGCTGCTAACTTTTTTGTCTGTCCTAACAAATTGTTGAGCATTTCTCTGTTTCGATATGTCGCTACCGGAGGGAATAATGACTCTAATATCTATCTAAATTGCACTCTTGAGCCAGGTTCATGCCACTGCTCTTCTAGGGATTCTTCTTTCTTTCTGAGTCTTTTCTTTTGGATCAATCTATTCTGTTTCTAGTATGGACACAATGTGGGAACTCCTAGGGTGATTTGTGTTACTGATCTATCTAGAGGTAAATGTGTGGTCCACTGTCCGTGTCTCAACACCCAGACTAGATTTTCAGGGCTATGCACAGTAGTATATCTGCAATCTATAGGCCTATCTATGGACTCTCTGCTAACCGTGTGATCATACCCCCTACACTCGCATCCCCACTTTAATGCCATTTTCACCGGTACTAATCTGATTCGGTCTTCCGGTGTATCACATGTAAAAACTTCAGTACAATTCTAATCTTCTTTCTGCGGTCTGAACTCTCGGGAAGATGTAGACGTGATAAGGGCCCTATAATGTGACTGATTCTTTACTCCTGACCATTGGATGCACCACTGTACTTCTCTAAGGTAATTATAGTGTTCTAAAACACTAGGTCTCCATAATGTCTTCTAACTATTCCAGGTGTCAAAATTCTGTGTGACATTCTGACAACTCATCTCATTTTGTTGGGATTTCGTTCTTATTCGTACTGTATTGCATGGCTCATCTATTGGGGTTGCAATTAAACACCTCCTGGTATTTTGAATCTAACCATAATGATTGGATTTCTTTTCACATTCTTCTCTAGTCATAGCTCCAATGGTCATACACAAATCTCTCCATACATCTACTGGTTTGGGAACTGATTGGCAGGACCATGAAACATTCTTGAATGTTTCAGGCATTTTGGTTACTGGTATTATTCCTCAGGGAATTGGTTCACTTGCAGCCTGTGGCAATGGCAGGCAAGCTGTTATTTTAGTCACATTCTGCATGATCTCAAAATCTCTGATTAATCTTACTACTAAATTTTCCTGCTCAGTATTTCGTTCTATTGTATCATTAACTTCTCGCTTACTCTTACTGTGTCTCTGTAAGGATAACATCATTCTGTCATGCCTCTACTATGCATTTCTTATTCTAGGATTAGTGACACTCGACCACTCACAACCTTTGCCTTCTTTTCTCCACTAATTGGTCTCGTCCTCTATTCTGTCTCAGGTCAGTTCTCTATTTTGCTTCTACCATTTGACTTAAAGGTTCTTTTGATATCTTGATCTTACTAGGAAGGAACAATTTATTCTGAGAGGTGGCCCATCTCACATGTCTACTGCCATTGATACTGGATTAACTTTTATGTTTTCAGCACGATCTTTTGTCTATGGCAAAACCCTTATACTCACTCTTTTGTAATCAAAACTATCTCGTATTTTGACTAAACATGTATATTCTCCCGTATCGTTTGTGGTTACCTTGGTAAGATTCAGTACCGTGTTTCTTTGTTGTTGTTTATCCTGATCTCAACCGACTCTTATCTTGCTTCGGCTTCTTTCAGCCTCCCGTTGCCATATTGCAATAACTTCACCGGCCTCAACTTTCTGGCTGTCAAAGATAACACAAGTTAATTGAACATCTATCTCTTTCATGACTGTAACCTTTGTTTCTTCAACTTGTACTAGAGTAGACTCTTGAACGGGTACTAGTCTCATGATCACTAGAAGTAATATAATTAAGAAGGCGGCTTTGCGCGGAAGATCATCCGGGTTGGAGACACTATCTGGGTTTCTCACTGGAACGGTGCCTTCTTTACTCTGGTGTAATGGATCTAAGCATCTATTCCCTGGACCTTTACTGCCGTGTAGGTCGTCATCATCACCTGGTGGGGTCTGCTCTATGATTCTTGTAGCAGATCCGTGATCTACTTCTTGACGTACACTTGGTCTCCAGGCTGGATGTCGTGGACAGAATTCTCTAGCGTGAGCGGTCTATTCTACTGTAACGTATTTCGGTACTAATGCTATTTGAGTCTATACTTCTCGTGCTACTTGCCGAGCTGTAACATCAGCAAATCGATTTCTTCTGTAAACGTCTCCTTCTGCAGTCTGATGTCTTCTAACATGCATTACTGCAACTGCTTTGGGACTGTGTACTGCATCTAGTAGCTGTAGCACTTCTTCTTGGTGCTTGATGTTGGTTCCCCGGCAAAGCGAGTCTCATTCTTGACAAAACTGGATCCATCAGTGTATAGTTCTCATTCAGGTTCTTCTAATGGTTCATCCTTTAGGTCGGGTCAAATCTAGTTGTTTAGAGAAGTATCCCACTGGCCTCTTCCAGGATCTCACCTTCTGGGTGAGGACCCCCAATGCCAGTTTTTGCCTCTCATTCACGTACAACTGGAATTCTTTGGTCACGTCAGGGAGTCCTAGGGCTGGGGCCTCTTTTAGTGCCTGCTTCAATTCCTGGAAGGCCTTCTTTTGCTGTGTCGTCCACTCCAACCGATGCTGCTTCAAGGCCTCATATAGTGGCTTGGCTAGGAGACCGAAATTCATGATCTACAGTCGACACCATCTTACCATTCCTAGAAAAGATCTCAATTCTTGATGGTTACGAGGCAAAGGAATAGCACATATTGCCTCTATTCGGTTTACTCCCAAACGTCTCTGCCCTTGTGTGATCTCACAACCGAGGTAAATAACGCTATTTTTGACTAATTGAGCTTATTCCTTAGAAACCCGATACTCTGCTTGGCCAAGCATGTTGAGTAATTTAATTGTTAATTCCACGCACATTTCTCTTTCCTTAGTAGCCAGAAAAATGTCGTCTACGTACTGCAGGACTACATACAAGGATGGGGATATTGTTACCTGGGTTATCTTCCATTCTTCTAGCTCCTTGGCCAGTTGGTTTCCAAAAATAGTAGGAGAGCATTTAAATCCCTGTGGGAGTCTCGTCCACATAAGCTGCTTCTTTCTCCCAAAATCAGGACTCTCCCACTCGAAGGCAAAATATTTCTTACTCTCTATTGCCAGTGGGATGCAGAAGAAGGCATCTTTAAGGTCAATCACTGAGAACCATTTAAACTCTTCCGATACAGATGTTAACAAGGTATAAGGATTAGCAACAACTGGATGTATGTCTTTCACTATTTCATTAATAGCCCTTAAGTCCTGTACCAAACTGTACTTACCACTAGGTTTCTTTACTGGAAAAATTGGAGTATTATACTCCGATTCACATTCTTGTAATATTCCTTGAGCCAAAAATTGTTTAATTAACGGGGCTACTCCCCTCCTTGCCTCAAGCTTCAAGGGGTATTGCTTTATCTTCACTGGTCGGGCCCCTTCCTTTAGTTCCACTTTTACTGGCTTCACAGCTTTAGATTTTCCGGGGACCCCTGACTCCCATACCCAGGGTACTACAGCCTGCTCAATTTCTTCTGGAATAGGAGAGGCATCCACTTCTTTGATTACAAAAATGCCTGCTATTTGTTCCTCAGGTATTTCCAATTTCACCCTTCTCTCTTCAAATATTATTTTCACATTAAGTCGGGACAACAGATCTCTGCCAAGAAGGGGTGTGGGGCAGTTTGGCATATACAAAAATTGGTGATCTAATTCCTTCTCCCCAAACTTAAGATTTAAAGGTTGTAAAAATGGTTGTTCCTCTAGCTTCCCTGTTGCCCCCACTACCTGTACCGTTGTGTCACTCAAAGGTCCCAATCGTCTATTGAGTACAGAATAAGTAGCTCCAGTGTCTACCATAAATTCTTGATCTTTTCTATCTATTTCTAAAACTACCCTTAAATCCTTTTCTAGTCAGCTTTGATTCTGATAGTTTCCCAAAACTAGTGCTTGAGCGACTTCTGCTGGTCCTCTCGTGAATCTTCTCACAGGGGCATTTCCCATTGGGGCTGTCTTTAATCTTATGTTTCTTATGCCCATACCTCCTCTAACCGGGCATTCATTTTTCCAGTGTCCCAATTGTCAGCAAAACGCACACTGGTTTGGATCCAACCTCCTCAAGCTAGGTGCAAACCCAAATCCTCCCCAACCTCTTGCCAACTCCCTCTGTCCGCGATTAGCTCCTCCCCGACCTCGACCCCTAATGGGTCTTCTTCCTGCCCCTGTCTGTTGCATTACAGCTAGAATACTAGCTTGTTGTCTTTTTGCAGTTTCTTTTTCCCTGTTGCTATATACCTTCCATGCTACCTCCAGCCTTTTCTCTAGTGGCTCTAATAACCATTTCCTTTTTCGTGGAATCCATTATAGTATCTAATAATATCTGTAAATCATTCCAGTCCGGATCCTGAGTCTTTATTATCATTTTAACCACCCTTGCCACCCTTTCAGGAACTTCCCGATAACTCCCCGCTGATTGCTTCCATATTACCAAATCTCCGGGGGAGAAAGGCACCTTTATAAGTATCCTTTCTCCCTGTGATCCCACAGCTTCCCTTAACGGCGCAATTAACTGTGGCCCCTTCTGTCCCTTCCTTCCCTTGTGAGTCCGCCCTGCTAACGGAGTTCTTTTAACACTCTCATTCTTTTCACCATCACCACTATCACTATCACTCTCACTAGATCCCGTTTTTATAGCTATATCTGCAGAGGGAGCAGGGGGCACATTAGGAGCAACCGGAACCCTCGGAGGTGCTATACAATAAGACAAATCTTCCTCGATTGAAGGATACAAATTACGCTCTTTTCTTTCTTTACATCCCACACACTCCCTTTCATCATTCACTTCTAAAACCAAAATACCACATTCCTTTTGCCATTCCTCTTTCCGATATAAAACGAAAAACAAATCTAAATATGGTATTTCATCCCATTTCTCATTCCTCCTTAAAAATTGCATCAAAGATTCCATTATCCCCAATTCCAGTGTACCATTCACCGGCCATCCCGCTTCCCCAATCTCATATTCAGGCCACCAATGATTACAATAATCTATCATTTTACTTTTATCCAATTCTTGATAATACCCCTCACTTTTCTACCGTTTCAATATACAACCTAATGGTGTATTTCCAGGTATTTTACCATTGGCTTGCACTAAGGTTTTAAAAGTTTTAAAAGACATCATATTACAACGTTTAATTCCACTATTAATCCCAATAAACCAATATACCTTAAACCAATATACCTTCTCGCCGTCCTTCCCTAAAACAAACAGGAGGCGAGTTCCGGTCCTGCGTCCTTAGACGTCTTATGGCCGGAGCCTAGGCATTTTTTACCAACCACCAAATCCAAATCCAATTATCACCTTTTTTCCAATATAAAGCACCTTCGGGCTTACCTTGGCAGTTGTCCAACAGGCGCGGGGGGTCGGGCACGACCGATGACTCCTCGAGAAGTGCTCGGTGCCGGCCTGGAGTGGATCGGGACGCGAACCGCCCCAGCAGCCCTCGGAGTCCTGCCGCGGTCGCCAGAAAACTGTTGCCCAATTGATAGATGACACAAAACTCGGATAAGTTTTGTGGGTGCTTTATTAAGGGCCCGGGGAACTGGGGGACTCACGTCCCAAAAGTCCGAGCCCCCAAATTCACGTATGGGTGCTTCCCTCTTATACATGCGATTCACAACAAAGTCTCCAAGGAACAGTTTCCACGTTCCCCTTGCCTAGCCTCCAAGAAACACTTCCCCGTTCCCCTTGCCTGGTCACAGACCCCTTGTGATACATTCCTTGGTTCACAAACAAGATCATTAATCCTCTGCTTATCTTATTCTAAGAGCATTGTATGCTGCCTCTAGACAGGTTAGCATTCTTACTTTCTTGCACTAGTTTAATTATTTATTAAATCCCTAAGACTACCTGCTAGGTTACACACAAAACTCAACACACTTTTCAACGGCTACAAAACTGCTTTTTAACAAACCAGTTCACACACAACTCACTATAATTAAATATTTTGCTAAATTTCATTTCTTTTCCAACACGATGACACCGCTCTGAGAAAGATGACAAAATCAGAAAGTCTCTTTCGGGGGTGGTTGCTCTGTTCTCAGTCCCTCCGGCGCTGGGGCAGCTGCTGCAGGCCAAAACATCAAACTCTCGATGTTCCCGGGTCCCAGTCCGGAGCAGGTTCTAGATGGTCACAGAAACAGGAGAGGAGAAATAGTCCGGGAAGGAATTTGGACTGTTTAGCTAAACTAGCTAATAAGCAGAAGCAAAAGCAAGAGCAGAAGCGAGAGCAGAGAAGAGAGCAAGCAAAACAGCAAGCTGAAAACAAGAAGCCAAAACAGCCCTATGTCCTGCCCGTCTCTGTGTCCCTGATAAGAGAAACCCAAACAAAACTTCCACTCTTCAGAGCCGGTCTTAAAGGCACAGAACAGATGAATGGGGATACAAGCATCATAACGTCACCCCAGGACGTTGGTCAGAAGGAAAAGCAGCTGAGTGGGCCAGGCTGTGGTGAGATGTTCACTTCTTTCTGGCATCCCAGTTACTCTGAGGGAACTCCCTCATGTCAGGTTATTGAACCACCTCTGCACCTATCAAGACTGTGGCCCCCATATCAATCAGCATTTATGTCTCCAGCTGCTTGCACCAATGACAGGGAATGTCCTCTAACAGTGCTGGGGCACAAAGTTACCTTGCACAGGTCACCTGACAGGGCCTTGTTCTTTCTGTGCTTCCTGTGTTTCTCCTTACCTTCCAGTTGGAACTTTTACAGCATTTCTTTCTCTTTCCCCTTGATCAGTGCTGAAATTCGTGTTTCTCTTCCAAGTTTCAGTTTGTTCAGTGATCCTGTCAAGCCTTTTCTCAGAAGCTTTTACCATGGAATTGAGTGTTAATTTCAGCGATTTTGGTGATTTTCTGTGAGATTTATGCAAGTGCCCTGTTCATTGGGCACCATTTAGGAAGGTACAAAAGAGAAAAAGGATGTTTTGCATGTCAGTTCACTAGTGGAATATTCACGGATAGAGACAGTGATTAGCTGAATTTTACATCTACTCCTAACCTCAAAGTTCGACAGGTAATTTGGGGAGAAATTAAAGCCCAATTTCTCCTTCTACCAGCCTGTATTCAAATGTAAAGTAGATAGAGCAGGGTGAGAATGTCAGTGTTCAGCTCCTGAAGTGTCTTATTAAGGTGTCCTTAAAGTAAGGGAGATAAAATCTGGGTGGGCATTCCTAATTTCCAGACACTCACTGTCAATTTCATTGACTGAAAACAGCAGAGATGTGCACATCATACCTTATCAGTCCATTTGGGGATGTTTTAGGTTCAGATTCTCTGAGGCTTTAGATTTTTAGATCTCTAGACAATGCTTCCAGGAATCTAAATAGCTTTCAGAAATTAAACTATTTTCCTTTTTTCCTCAGTCTTTGCACTCATGTGCACCAGAGACCTTTAGTGAATGGATTCCACTCTAATCCATCTCCAAGCTGAATCTTCCAGCTGTGTTCACACTGGTGGTTCGTGTGTCTCTTCTGCACAGTGCAATTTAAAAATCTTTGTTCCTTATTATCTCTGCCCTTCCTTTTCTGTTTTAGCTTTCAAATGCATGCAGATGTATCAGAAATGATACACCTAATTTCTGATGCATCAGTTCCTGTCTAGCAATTTCATTTTGTCCTGTTCTGATGTTATGCTAGCCTTATATGTTTTACTCTAAGTGGACTCCTGTTTTCTTGCATGTGGAAGCTTTACAGTGCAATGCTCTCATTCACCTGCTTTCATGAAACCCTTCATTAACATTAGCACAAGTAACTGTGTGATTTCCTTCTGCTTTGTAGAAGATTTGGGGAACTCAAGTCCTGCTCAGCTACAGAAAAACATGGTGCTTGTTAATTCCCCTAAGATCTTAAGTTAATGGTAAACAACTGCAGCTTATTCATTTCACAGAAGCTGGGAGAAAAGACATTGCAAATATTGAGGAATGTAGTGCAATATTGATGGGCATCCCTCAGTTTTTCAGACAGACTGATGTCACCGGCAAAATTCCCTCTTTTTCAAAGGTATTCATTTGCTTTGGCTGTACTTCATATGGCTGCAGGTCACATTTCCCTTGATTTAAGGAAGTATCTTGGCAAGTATTCTTGGTGATATATCTTGCTAATTCTGCCCTTGGAGGAATTACTCAGTTCTGCAGTCTTTATTGCACGTCCTGTTCTAAAAGACATTTATGCTATTTTCCCTCTCTCTGTGTTTTCACACTTGTTCAACAAGGTGTGCTGTCTAAGAATATTAATCACAATATCCCAAAGGATTAAAAAATGCTTAGGTATTTTTTCCCTTAGTATTTACTAAAGAAAAATAATAATAAAAAATAAACTGTATGCATGCTGGATGTAAAATACAAACAGAAATAAACTTGAGAGTTCTCCCAAAAACCTTAAGAAAAAACCCCATGTATTCTATAAAACCCAGAGTATTCATCTACAGCATACAAAAATGGGCATGTTCTAGAAGAGAAAATTTGTGCAACGGTTCTGCACAGAATTATAAACTTTCAAGATTTTTGCCCTTCAGGGGCAGTGCCATTCTCTGAACTGTAATGCTCTGAGCATGTTCTGCTCACCATGGCAGCTTTCTGCTCTCCCCTGGTACAGATCATCCTCCCAGCAAAGGGGGAGTGCAGCCACCACAACTCGCAGCACCTTCCCACACAGCAAGAACCTGAAGGACAGAGATGGCTTTCACCAGCTGCTGCGGGTTCTAATAGTGCCACCTCTCAGCTCCTGAAAGCCTGAATTTCTGTGTTGCAGTGTATTAGTTTATTGAGTCAAATGTTCTCTTATATAGTGGAATGTCCAAGTGTTCCCTGAGTTATTACAGTTAGTCTCTCCCCTACATTGTGCTCTCCTACCCAAGTGTCCCTCAAGGAATCCCCTCCCTCCTCACCAGATTTTTCCCTCTCTGTCAAGACAACCTGGCTCCTTTGCCCCATCCATCAGCCCAAACCCTACCCTTTGTTCCAGAAAGTTCCCTGTCCCTCACCCTAAGATCCAATCCCTTTCCCAACGCTCTCTCTTCCCCTTGTTCTGATTTGTTGTAGCCCTCAAAACCACACCCCAAGAGTTGCCTATTGGTTACTATATGGTGTCCACCCCGTGTTTTGAAAGATTTTAAAAACCCGTGCACAGGGGTGTCGGGGGTTCTTTCAACATCTGTTCCCTTTGGGAGTTCTGTCCTGTGAACCTTTGCCCCGCCTCTCCTGATGAATTTGCTGCACTTTACACCACAGAAGAGCCTCCTCTGCTTCCTTCACTCGGCCCTCCAGGGGTCTCTACTGCTCAGCATTTGGCCTAGAGGTTCTGGCTCAGGCAAACCCTAGTCTAGCCAGTTCCCCACTCTTGCCATTGTCCCTGGAGCATCACAGAGCTAGCCAGGGCTGCGGAGGGCAGTGACAGTGACCCATGCCCTGGCATGTCACAGCCCCCAGAGCCACACCTGCCAGGCCACAAGCCCCAGCCCTGCTCCCCACTGCTGGCCTCAGAGGCTCCTGGGCATCCTCACCCTGAGTGCAAAGGCAGCCTCAGGAGCCCCCCAGGAGCCCCCCAGGGCGCTCTGGATCCAGGCTGTAGACACCCTAAAGCCAACACTGAAAGGGACATGGATGGGGATTGCAGCTGGATCTTCAGTGCTCACCGCTCTTGACTACTCTGTAACTGAACCCAAACCTCATTTGCAGCATCTTGCGCACCTTGACCCTGCTCACCCCTCCTGGAACATGGTGTTCTCACATCATACACCAGCCCTTTGCAGGGAGTGACCAGCTCCTCGCTGCTCTGCTACCCTGGCCTTACTTTCTCTTTGCCAGCAATGAACTTAACAGATACACTCCTGAGAAACATAGCACAACATTTGCATCTCAGGAGCTCTTTGGCAAAAAGACTCCACTAATGCCTAGTTTTTGCACAGAGAAGGAGGTCCTGACAAAGCATAAGGCACAGGCAGGGCTCTGGCATACGAATTCCTGAGCCGCAGGATTCCACCCATTGTTGTTCCTAACTGCTTTGCTGATATTTTAGAGCCAGTTCTGGACAGGGGCTGCTGCTGACAGGGTAGGAAAATTTGGAGGAAAAAAGGTGCAGGAGACAACCAAAAAAAAAAAAAGGGAGGGAAACCCTTAGAAATACAGAGCACAACAGAAGTCCTTGGAGATGGTTCAGTAGAAAATGCCACCAGCAGTGAGTGGAGCCCGAGGCTGCTCACTGCCACCCCAGGGGCTCCTCAGTCCCCGTCTGGTTTGTGTCTGATGCAGCCCTGCCTGGAAAGGGCTCCAGGCTCTGGTGTTCCCAGCTTGCTCCAGGCTACATTCTTAGCAGCACTGAAAGAAGAGGTGAAACAAAGAGCCATTTTCTGTCCTGCCTGCAAACTCTTCTCCTTCAGTGCCACTGCCAGAGATCATCCCTCTGTCAGCTTGGCACTGTACCTGCTGCATCCTCGTCCCTGTCCTTTGCATCAGCTCCTGCACATTGGCACTCACTGCCCCACATCATGAACAGAGAGAGGTGTGTCAGAAGAGCAAGGAGTGCATTTTCTTGTTTGTGAGATGCAAAGCTGTGTTTCATGTCAGGTACAAACAGGCGATGTGTGTAGTTGTGAATGCAAAATGTGTGGACCCCGACAATGGGAGAGCTGTGAATTCTAATAATACCTGAGGAGAATAAAGCATGGAAAAAGGCCTTTGAACCTATCTTTTGTTTGCAAATTAGACCTAGTTGATTTAGGAGTATTGGAATTAAAGTGCTAAAGATGTTGCTTTTTGCTTGCATTTAATCTATAGAAAGCTCTGCAACAATAACCTTTTGAAATATAATTCTAGAATATTACTTGTATCCTTGAAACTGTAGCTTTGGAATATATATAAAGGAAATATGCTTATCTCACACCTCATTGAAGCAGAGAAAAACAGCTTGAGAAAGGAAGATGAACATCACCTCAAGGATTTATGGTTTTGACCAAAGGGAAGGTGGACATCAATGTTACGAGATTTAGAGTCTCTGCAATTAAAAGGTGGACACACATCTGGGGAGCTGGACCCCACCAGATGGGATTTGTCTTTTTTGTCTTTCTTTTTTTCAGAAACTGGACCATCACCATCTGGGGATACTCCTTTGAGATACATCCTGAGAAATTAAAATCACAATAGTGTATAGAATTGTGATGTAATAATTTGGAATAAAAATTGCTGATGAGTAAAAGATTGGAAATAGAAACTGCTGAAAAAAACTGATGGGTACCCCTATAAATACCTGTAACCATCAATTATCGGTGTGTAGTTGGAGGGAAAACTTCCCCCACTGTACCCAGCACTGTATTGCTCATACTTTACCATATTAAACAATAAATTGATTGCTGCTTGAATATTGGCCTAGTCAAGCTTCTTATTCATAACACTGTTAGCTGTGCTCTTCTATGGGCTGGCCATGGCACTTGGTAATTAATATGCTGTCATGCTGTGAACTGAATTCACACCTTACAGGGCTGTGTTTACTGGGCCTGCTGGATCAGTGCCCACTTCCTTCCTCTGCTCCTCCTCACTCCAGGACTGTAAGAGACCAGCATGGGGTCAAAGACCCTGCAGTATCATTACCCTCTAGTAATGCTCAGAGGTTTCTCTAAGGGCTATGTAATGCACAGCATCTGGGTGTGGGGCATGTGCTAAGGAGAAAGAAAGAGTCTGTGAGAAAGCTGAGCTGCTCTTACATGGGACTGAAAAAATGACAGGAACTTTTTGGCATATAAAGCTTTCCTTCCAGGTCAGGGACCAGGGAAGGCCTAATCAGCTGTGGCCCTACAGGGCAAGTCTGTGCTAACTCCCAGCACCAAGTGCACGGCTGTGGGGCAGGGCTCCTACAACAACAGCACAGCTCTGTGGAAGAGCCCAGCCTTGCATCTGGGTTCCTGCCTGCTTCCCCTTTAGAGACAGCTGTGGCCCTAGGATTTGTGTCTGAGGGAGAGCTCCATCCTTGGACCTCCTGATCTTTCCCAAGTGGCCAAATGGGGATGCACCAGCAGCACTGCTGGGAAGGTGCTGGCTCAGTGGCTGTTTATTGAGACTGTGTCCCCCATATCAGCTTTATGTGTGTTTGGTGCTCTGGTGGGTGTGGTTACACACTCCCTGGCCTTGGCAGAGCACAAGGCGGAACCTTTGAAGGTTCCAGCTGCTGTAAAGCTCAGGAGGCAGAGCTGGTGCTAGGCACAGTGTGGTACTGTGCTGAGGGAAAGGTGAAAACAGTTAGTAATCCACTCTCAGCTAATCACTGAGGGCTGATGGGAGGCACAGGCTTGGTGGAGCTGCTTTGTACAGGCCAAGGTGCTTATCAGTTGTGCAGTGTCCCCAGCAGCCCCTGGCAATGCTGGTGCAGCTGAAGGACAGGCTTGATGGGTCTGGTGCAGCCCCACAACCTCAGACACTGCAGCTCCACCGTGCAAAGCAGCGTGGCTGAGCTGGTTGTTGGTCAGGTAAGGGCTCAAATATATTTCCTGCAACTTGCTCCAGGACAGTTCAGCCTGGAAAAAAGACATTTTTCCAAGTGTAGGGGAGTCAAGCTCCAATAAATGTCATCTGAGCCCTGGTGCTTGCTCCCCTGCATGAAGCCTCAGTGAGGCACCAGGGCCTCCTGTCAGCAGAAGGGGAAGGGAGATCAGAGTTGTTGGAAGAATACGTGACTGAAGGCTGAGCACAGGGTTGGTGGTGCTTTGCATGGCTCTTGCATGACATCCAGGCTGGCTGTGGCAATGTAAGCTAACCTTTTGTTTTGCATTAGGCTTTATGCCAGAGCCAGCCCCTTTCCAGCCTTTGGGGTGATTACAGCTGTTGCTCTATATTTCTCTCCCTCCTTTTTTTTTCCAACAGCTATTCTACTCTAGCACCACAGGCAGGCAGTGATGGCTGCCTGTAGCTAACAAGACAAACTGAGATCTGCCTGCAGAGCCATAGGAAGGTGTGCCTGGGCTTGTGAGACAGGCCAGGACAACACAAACTGAGGCCACAGCCATGCTGTGCTTTCAGTTGAGCCTGTGGTGGAGCTGCTGTGCTTGTAGTCAGCATCTAGATGGGGCAGGTGGCATATCTATCTTAGCTGGGACAGAAACAGAAGTACAGCCCTTGCACAGCATCCTTCTGCTAGGCTGTGCTAAGCTCAGGGGCCTCTAAACTGGCCCTTAAGACCTAGGTCTCCACTCGTTGCCCAGATCCCCAGCCTCAGGGAGAAGGACTTGTGTTTAAGAGGCATGGCTTTTTCTTCCATCAGACTCCATTAAGAAAAAGTCAAGTTAAGCAGTTCATTAACATTTAAAATACTGTACAGTGTGTAAAACCAAATATCCCCCTCCCCACAACAATCCCGTGCTCTCAGCGGATGCTCTGGTGAAGAATACCACTTTTGGCACTGTTTGTCTTCTCTTTCTCCTTCTTCTTTATGGGATCCATCTCAAAACAGCACCAGACCTGCACTGTTTCATCAGCAGCTGCTGAGGCCACTGATGTACCATCAGGACTCATGGTCAGGTTCAAGATTCTATCAGTATGACCTTAGGAGGAGAAGGAATGTGCAATCAGGGCTGAGCTGATCAGCACATGCACATTTACTCCTGTATGCTCCCATGAGCCCTGCCAGCTTGCATAGCTGTCTCCCCAGTGGCTGTGGCAGCATGATTTCAGACCCCAACCATACACTTGGATCAATGGTATCTCTTCCACAGCCCCGTGGGCATGCTTTACTCCTAGCAGCATGGCCCTGGATACTGTCCTGTATCAGTGATGCTGCAGCCTCAAAAACCAAGGAGTGCAGCTGTCCTCAACCTCTAACAGCCCCCACCCAGGCCCTGTCCACCTATAGTAGGAGTCTTAGTATCTGTAAGTAAACGAAAAGGGGGAACATAGTAGGAGTCTTAGTAAAATATCTGTATTGTATATTGAATATCTGCATATAGGCCTTGCCCTGATAAGTCCTGGTTGTTTTTGATGGGCTGCAGCTGCAATGTCCTTAATTGGGCTGCATCTGTAGCTAGTGAAGATAACTGGGATAAAAGGGGCTGGGATTGGCCAGTCAAGCTGAGCTGACAAGGAGCCCTGACGAAGAAGGAGCAACAAGCAGGAGAAGAAGTCAGAGCTGTGAAGAACTACCCCCAAGAAGTATCACCGAGAAGGTACCAGACTTTAGAAATATGATTGCGACAGTAGGGGACTTTAGAAATGCAACAACAAGATAACAACATCCACCTACCTTGCAGCTCTGCAGCCTTGGTCATTATTGGATACTTCCATATAACCAGCTGATTCTGTGCAAAGCCATGGGCTGAAATGAGCTCCTTGTAGTTTGTGGACCATAGGACAGAAGTCACCTGCAAAGAGGTAGTAACACAGGTGAGGCGAGGTGCATGGGCTGATGCTCACCACTCAGAAGCGAGCATGGTCCCCCTCCTTCCCTGTGCCTCTGGGCCTGAGGAGCCAGCAGCTCTGTGTAGGTGTGCTGCCAGAAGGTGTTTGTCTCCAAGCTGATGTTCATCTCTCACCTGGGAACGGGTATCAACAGCACTGAGGCAGGCGCCAGAACACACGTTCCAGATGCGGATATGTCTGTCTCTAGTGCCACCTCCAGTGGCTAGAACATTCATCTGCCACGGGCACCACGCCACAGCCTGAGAGAGGAGAGTTCATTTTAAAACATACAAGAGGCAACCTGCACCCAGCCAGTGCTGCATGCCTGCCTTGCACACACATATCCGCCCGTGGCAGCTCTGTGCTCACCTTGACAGCACCATGGTGCTGAGTGAAGGTCTGTACAGGAGCAGAGTCGCCACCCCCACCTTGGGTGCATGGCCAGACGTTCGCCAGACTGTCATTGCCACCACTGGCCAGGTAGCGGCCATCCAGAGACCATCTGAGTCCGCACACCTCATGTGTGTGGCCAGCAAGGGTGGCCACGTGATGCTCAGCCACTCGGACATCGTGGTGATGGATGTGCCCAGTCTGTGCACCACTGCAGAGAGAAGAGAAGGCTTGCAGGGTCAGGCTGCACATTTTCACCCAAATCCATTTTTGTTGTTGCAAGACTGCTATACCTGCCACTGGGTTTCAACCAGTGTTACCAGCAACACAGGTCTGTTGGTGTGAGTGAAACACCCACACAAGCTCTTCACAGCTTCAGCACAAATTGCAATACAGGAAAGAGGCCTTCTCCTCACAGCCCGAACAGATAAGGCTGAGAAAGAATCCCAAGCCAGGACAAACTTCTCTCTGCCATCCCTAACCCATGCCACACATAGATTGAGGGATAGGAGTTTGCAACAACTGGAAACTGCCCTTGACCCACTGCTTTACCTGGAGAGGATGCAGCTGTTCCCGCCGAGGGTTCCCACACGGGCGCAATGGCTGGTCATGGTTCGGAGACGTTTCTGCTGCTCAATGTCCCATAGCTTATAGGGGCCTGAGGAAATATATGTATTGCAGTAAAAGATCTCTGTACTGTATAAGTGACCCTGCCCTGATTCCAGTTATTGTAAATGGGCTGCAGTTGCAATGTCCTTGATTGGGCAGCAGCTGCAGCCCGTGGAGGTGGCTGGGATAAAAGGGGGTGAGGCATTCAGGGAGGGCTGCAGAGGAGCCCTGGCTGAGAAGCAACAACAACACTGCTGTGAAGACCTGCTGTGAGAAAACCACCCAGAAGGTATGAGACCCTAGAAATATGATATGCAACAACATAAATGCAACAATAGCTTGAAAGGCAGAGCAAAAAGTTCTTCAGAAGAAACCCAATCCTGTTTCTATGCCCTAGGAACCTCACTGCACAGGCTCTGGCATTCAGCTTTCTCAGTAAGGGAACAGAGAAAATGTGTATCTCATGACTATAGCATAGAAGGTAACGCTGCTTATCAGAAAACCCCCAAACCAAACCCTGCCTTGCACACTGGGCAGTTCCACCCCACACCAGGGAAGACAAATCAGGTGCATGGCATCCTTCCTCTGCCAACCAAGGTTTTGTCCCCAGGCCCCACAGTTCTGTCAATCCCTTGAAAATGCCTCTAGTTTTACTCCTGCATTCACCTGAACCTCAGCACTACTTGTGCCAACAGCGAGGTAGTCTCCATCTTTAATCCATGACACAGAGGAAATGTAAACATCTGGATGCTCCGTCTGCAGCAGGGGGATAATCTCCCTAGTACCGTAATTCCACAGATAAACAGCGTCGTCCAGAGCCACTGCCAGGAAGTTCTGGGAGCTCCAGTCTATGAGATTCAGATTTGCACTTTGAAAGAGCAATGCAGGTCACACCATGCTTGGCTAGAGAGCATGCCCTTCACCCGTGTTGATGCAGCAGGTGTGGGTGCACATGTGCGCACACACACGTACAGGTGAGGGGCAGCCTTCTGAGTGTCACTATGCCCAGCTGCTGGGGCCAGGTACCCTGCTCCAAGGCATCTACACAGTGCCCTAGACCACTGTCCCTGTAAGGCCACACAGGGACACTCCAGAAGTGGTCTATGCTAGCCTGGGTACACAAAATAATACAGACAGCCCAGTTACACTGTCCTAGGAACAGCAATCCAGTGCAGAATGTTCTGGATGCCCAGCACTCAACCCTGTAGCCTACTTACAGTAGTTGTTGCGGATCGCTGATGCATCCAAGACCTGTTCTGGCTTTGAGGGAATATATCTGCTATTCTTCCTGCTGAATCCAGGTGCCATTTTCTGACTGTAGAGCACTTTCATGTTATTCTGATAGCCTGTGTGCAGGGGAACAGGTTTGTTAACCTGAGTTAGTTTCCTCCCAGCTGAGTGCTGCTCACCCAACTAGGAATCCCTTGGAGTGAAAATAAAGCCCTAAGAGAAACACTCACAAGCCTGCAGTGCACTAAAATCACTGGCAGTATGAACTGCTGAACAGGGGTGAGCTACAATTTCCTCATTCATGGAAACAAATTTAACAAACACTTGGGTTTTTGAATCCCATTCTATTTAGTTGCAGTTTAAGCTAGAAAATGCACAGCAGAGAGTTTGATGCTCTTACAGACTTCATGAAGGTTTGGAACCTGCAGTACAGGTGACTGTCACCGACATCTTTTCATAAAAATCCTTTCTTTAGGATTTTCCCCCCTTCTGAGAAGCTGTGGCCTCAGCAACAAAATGTAAACAATGGTTATCTGCTGCTGGGGAATGCAGCAGGTGGATGCGAGATTGGTCTTGGGTGAATGTTTGGACTTACTGACCACTAACGGCAGAGCTGGGTCTCACCCTCTGCTGAGACACAGCCCTTTGTTTATTCATTCTTTTTCTATTCTTAGCTTAGCTAGCTTCTGAGAACTTTCCTTCTATTTCTTTTAGTATAGTAACAATGTAATATATATCATAAAATAATAAATCAAGCCTTCTGAACATGAGGTCAAGATTCTTGTCTCTCTCTTCTCCCTGAAGACCCTTGCAAGCCCTGTAACAGGTGACCAACTGGCAGTCATAGCAACTCTCCTAAATAAATTCACTGTAACTGTTATGCCCTCCCTCAACCTCAGGAACCTTAAGAAAGGAGACTCCAGCCTGTACTCCTGAGAGTACAGCTCTCAGAAACCAGTTGATTTCTCTTGTGACCACACACAGAGCCTTTGTGTTGCTGTTCCCCTGACCTGATCTCTCCTGCTGATTCAGCTCACACAGAGCCTATATCATACCTTCTGGAGCATTCTGGGGTTTTCCTCTGAGGTGGAGGATCTTTGCCTCTTCTACATCAAAACCATTCAGATTCACTGCCCAGGCTTTCTGTTGCTCCTACAGAGACAAATCACCCTCAGTACAATGCATTTAAAACAATTCCCACACTGCAATTTAAACAGACACCTAAGCCCCCTTCTCTTAGAATCTGAAGATGTTTGACTGTGCTGCAAGGGTCAGTCACACAGGGCAGGTCAAAGGAGTTTTTCCTCAGACTTTCATACATAGTCCTGCTCACTTTTCACACAATGGCAAATTCAGTGTTATTGCCAGTGGGAAAAGCCACAGCCACAAAGCGACCAAATGCTTCATAAACAGATTTCAGAACACAGTGTAAAACATTCCAGAAGTGTTCCCTGTGGAGACATTGTCCTAGAATAGCTACCACCAGCAGTTTCACTTCGCATAGGCTTACAGCTTTGTGTTTTTGTTGCCTGCTACATTTTAAAGCCTCATTAATCAAAAGCTAAATTTTGCTACCAGAAGCAGCATAGGCTTAGAGTGCATGGCAGTCTCTACAGCTTCAATCTCATCCTAAGCTCCTGAAGCCCAGAGCTGCAAGTAGTGATGGCTGGGACTTGTCAGTCCTGTGTGCCCACTTGATAGAACCTATAGTTTACTGCTCTGTAAAGGGGCAGGAAGGAGTAGCGGTTGTTGGAATAATTGTAACTTAGCATCATGCTCACCTTCTTGGTAGGGGAATCCTCAGCAGGGTCATTCTCTTTAGTTAGGAGGAAATTTGCCATCTCCATCTGCAGAGTGCTGCGGTTGGGAATGTAGCGATTCCCCCCGGCCTTTGTGGGGGTGCTTTGAATTTTGGATCCAGATTTACCTGCATTCACATATGAAAATATTGTCTTACAGCTATTTAACAGCCTGTATTAGAGCATTCATGGGAGCAAACCCAACACACTTCCACATCACACCCACCAGACAAGTAGGACTCTGAGGTCTCATGCCACCCAGTCACAACTAACTTATATTTTCCTCCCTGCCACCAAGTTGGTTAGGGACTGTGTGGAGCAACTCCTTGGGTCTAGTGTAACAATTCCCGCCCACACTCGTCCTAGCATACAGCTGTGCCAGCAAGGCTCAGCTGGGCGAACAGCAGCTCGCCAGCCCCAGTGCTCAGAGCTCTACCCCTCATGCTGGCAAGGAGGTGGGTGGCTGTCAGGAGCACAGCCCACCTCCTCCTGCCTGAGCAGCAGCCGGTAGGGCAGCGTGGCAGGGAGCCCAGAGCCCCGTGGCTACGGACAAGCAGCCTGGGCAAGGCTCCCGCACTCAACCTCTGCCGCTGGTGGCCGGCGCTCACCGGGTGTCTTGGACGGCATCTTGCTGGAGCTGTGGGAGCGACTGGCCGGCTTCATGGGCGACACGCCGATGGGGCTGGGCCTGGGGCCGCTCTCCTTGGCCTTGCGCTGCCATCGCGCAGGCGGCACGTTCGGGATCAGCGTGTCCAGCTTCAGCAGCCCGTGCAGGTCTGCCTCGAACAGGAACTGCACCATGGTCCTGCGGGCGGGCGGCGTTAGCCGTACCCACCGGCCAGGCTGAGCCTACTCCAACAGGCCCCGCCGGCCTCCCCACGACTGGACTGTGCAAGCGCTCCAGCCGCTCCTCCCCACCCACGGACACCCACACTCTCCCCAGCCGCTCCTCGGGACACTCCATCAGCTGATACGCCCTCTCTCTGCTCCTCGGGGGTCCTTGATCAGCCGGCACCCCTTCCAGCCGCTCTTTGGGGCTCTCTCGGATAAGCGACATTCTCCCTTCCCCTACCGTTCAAGGGCAATCTCATCCCTGCTCTTTCTCATCCCCACCGAGCTTTGCCTCCGCCCTGTGCCCCTGGGGCTGCTCTTGGCCAGGCAGCCTCAGTGGGAGCCAGCACTGGCTGCAGCCCCAGTGGGCCCCCCCGGACAAGGCCCAGCAATTAGGAGGCCAATGAAAGCTCTGGGCAGTAGCAGAACCCTCAGCAGAGTTCTTTGGAACATCAAGGACTGGCCACACCTACACTGCAGCCTCACTGGGAATGTTTCCTATGTACAGTAGACTTTCAAAAGAAGCTGTTTGAGGGAAAGGTGAACTAAACACTCACTGTCTTCCAGCATGTCCAAATTCGATCAGAGCCTAAGATGAAGATCAGCTCCAAAACAAGCAGGCCTGCCAGGAACCCCAGCCAGCAGCCTGTTCCCTGACAGAAACCTCTTCCAAGGCCCTTCTGGGCATAAGGAACATGTGCTGTGGTTCTAGCTGCACCTGTGGGAGCAATGGGGAGCACCAGCCCGTGCTGTGCTGCACTGCTGAGCTGGCAGCACGGTGTCTGCGGGCAGGATGTTCTCCGTTTCCCCCAGAGCTGGGGCCTGCAGGCATCTTTCCGCCACTTGGCACAGGCTGTGCCACCCAACAAAGCCCAGCAGGCCGGGAGGAGAGCCCGGGGGCTGTGCAGCTTCTTGGGCAGTCGCTGCTTGGAGGGACACGGGCCAAACCCATCCCTGAGCAGCCACTGCCAGCCCTGGCCCTCCCTGCCCTGTGACAGCTCCCCCAGCCCCAGGGCACAGAGTCAGGCCCAGTCAGGACCCAGTGCAGCCCCTGCCCAGCCGGGAGCCAAGGCTGGCTCTGGCCCTGGGCTTCCGGCAGGGCTCCCGCTCGGGGCTGCTCCTGTGCCTTGGGCCTCTGGGCACTCAGGGCCAGCTCCGGAGCAGCTGCAGCGGGAGAGACGTTGGTGCACGAGTCCACTTTCCCCGGGGCTGTGAACGAGCTCCGGAGGCCTCAAGGCCTCCAGAGATGCCTCCAGCTTTGGCTGCTGCTGGGCCGTGCAAGGGAAGGCCCTGGATGAAGAGCTGCTGTCACACAGCCCTGCCAAGGGCTGAGCCCTGCTGAGCCTGTGCCCGTGCCCATGCCTTTGTTTGGCTTGGCCTTCCTTCCTGCAGCAGGGGCTGCCAATCGGTCTCTGATTTGTTGGGGAAACACCTCTTTCTGTCCTGCCTTTTGGCCCATCACTTGAGAAATAAAAAGTACACCTTAACAGATGGAAAAATTCTCCATTTCTTTAATGGCATGTTCAGGACATCATGCTTATGCAAAATCGGGTGTAATCAAAAAATCATCTGGTCTTTTTCAGCTGGGCCAGTGCCCACCCTCCTCCAAACAGCTGCCAGTGCTGAGCAGAAGTTGTGAGTGGATCGTGCAGGGCGTGGGCAAACACGTGCATGGCTCTGTCCTGGCACCTGCAGCGATGCCCCCCATGCCTAGCTTTGGGATCTGAGCTGGCAGCTCTCCCAGGGGAAAGGCCTTGACGTACCCTCACCATCTCCCAGAGACTCAATCCTGAATGTGGGTTGGGAAGCCAGATCACCTTTAGCAACAGGCTCAGCTGCAACGAAAGGCAGGACAGAACAGCTCCAATGGCACTGCTGAAGATTCTCCTTCAGGCCCAAGTGGCAGTGAGGGCACCTGGGTGATTGGTGCCCTCTAAGGCACTCCCTTGTCTCTGCCTTCCGCTCAGGAGCAGGGCCAGAGGGACCTCGTGCCTGCAGTGGCCCCACACTGGTGGGAAGGAAGGAGCCCCATGCGGGGCAGTCGGGGCAGAAAGGACTCCCTGGAGCTGCCAGCAGCTCCAAACCTAGCCCCAGGCAGGGCCAGGGCTTGGCAGTGGCAGCAGGAGCAGCTCAGGCTCCCTGGGGGTGGCAAAGGAGCTGAGAAAGGCCCAGCCCCCAGGCACAGCCCTGGGCCCAGCCCCTTCCCTCTCTGCTCTTCTCTGTGGCTGCACAGAGCACACAGAAGGACACAGTGCCATTGCACATGGGAGGAGGATGGACAGCCAAATGCCCCTTCCTCCCACTGAGAGCGATCCTGTGGGATCCCTCAGGGTTCCAGAAGGGAGCAGGGTAAGGTTTCCAGAACTGATCAACCTTCAGAGGAACTTAAGGGAACTGGCTCATGAGTAAGCTCATGTCACACCGACACGGATTATTCTGTCAGGAAAGGTACATTCAAAACATGCCTCCAACATCTGGCAAGGTCTTCAAAGCGCCATTCACCAGCATTTCCAACTAATCCAAGTCATGATCCCAGTCGAGAAGGGAACACAGATGCTACAGAACCATTTCCATGGTGTGCTGGGATCCCCTTCTGCCTTGGGGAATTGGGCACTGCAAGGGGGTGGGGTAAGGCTGTGGGAGCCTGTGGCTCCTGGTCACTCTCCACGCTCTTTGCAGGTCCTGTGCAACATGCCTGGAGGGGCAGCTGGAGCAGCCCAGGGCCCTGGGGCTCTCTCCCTCCCACACAGGAAAGCCTCACTAAATGCTTGGGGAAATCTGCAGTGCCACAGCTGTCACTCCCAACCTCCGTCCCTCCCTCCTGCTTGCCCTGCCCATGGAACAGCTCCCACAGCCTACAGGCACGTATCCAGGCCCTCTCAGGACACACTGGAGCCTTGCTCTCCCCCTCTGCCCTTTGCCCACCATGGGCACCCCATGCAGCCGCTCCCAGGTTTCGGGACGTGTCTCCCATGGAGGGAGCCCAGCAGGACAGCTCAGTACCCGAGTGCCCTGAGCCTGCTCGGGATAATTCCTCTGGGCTGTGCCCATCTTGTCTGGGCTGTGCCCGCAGTGCCAAGCAGTAGAGAGGGCAGCTCAAGCCTCAGTAGGGCTCAGGCCCAGAGGCACAGCAATTACCTCCTGTGGCTGTGCCTGGCATCGCCTCCCTTCCTGCAGGAAATGCCACCTTCCATAGAGCCTCTCTGTCAAGCCCTTGAGAAAGGAGGAGGCACAGCTGGATCAGATGTAATCACTGCACATCCAGGAGGTGGCTTCTTCAGGACGCAATACTTGTCCAAGACATGGGTAAGGATCAGGAAAATCCTGATCCCCCCTAACCATTGGGGCTGGCTATGGCCCTGCCTCCTCCAAGCAGCCACACCTCAGGACGTTACTGGGGACTGGGAAAATGCAGGGGATCCCTGGTGAGTTGGGGCTGTGTGGCAGCTGTTGCCCAATGCTTTCCTGCAGAGGCTGGGGAGAAGCTGCAGCCAGGCCAGGCTGGGAAACAGCTCTGCAGGGCATGGAAGCAGCAGCAGGGCAGTGAGGCTGCCATGGATCCCTTCCTGCTGTTCCGGGCTCGGCGTGTCCAGACGTGCAGCCAGAGCCCTTGGCTGCTGAGTCCCAGGACAAGACTGAGGGAAATGCACCCACCATTCCCTTTGAGCAGTTCTCTCACAATGTGCTTCAGGATGTATTTTGGCCAATTTTGGGGAAAGGGCAGAGGGGGAGCGAGGCTGCCATGGATCCCTTCCCACTGTTCCGGGCTCTGCTCTGACATGGGGGACCCTGCCTCACTCTAGGATCTCTCCCAGGTCTCCTCCCAGAGCTTCATCCCACAGCTCAGCCCCAAGGGCCAGACAGGTATTAGGAATTTCACAGCCTACCATTGGTGACTCATAGTCAGAATGCACAGGAAAACTCTAGCTGTGTTTCAGAATCCCAGATGCTGTGTTGCTTCCTTCCCACTGCAGATTTTCCATTGCCCCAGCCTCAGCCCCTGGCAGCCTGCCTGGATGTTCTCCCCGCGCCACTTCTGCAATCCCACTCGTCCAGGTCCTCCTGGTTCTGTGGGCAGCTCTTCGGGCCACTGAGGCCCTGTTCCTCCTTTGTTTGTGAGCATGTCCGAGTGAGAGATGATTCAGGGGCTCAGCACCAAGGCCTCCAGCAGCAGTGGTCAGTTCCTGAGTGTGCTCGGGGGCCACAGGCAGCTGCCCATGGCTCTGGCAGGGATGTGAAGGGGAGGCCGTGCAGGGGAGCAGCCCCCATGGCCCAGCCCTGCCCATGGGGGCCTGCAGCCCGTGGGGATGGAGCAGCAGTTTCTGGGGTGACAGAGCCAGCAGCTGGGCACTGCAGCACACACTGCACACATCTACTGTAGGTATATGTTAGCAATATTGTGTATACATGCACTCCAAATTGACAAAAATCAGGCTAAGTGTAGCTTAATTTCAGAGGCATTAGGGAAGAATTATTACAGCTGCTTTCCTGGCTGAAGTTTGGAACATTATACTTTTTTTTTTAATACTTTGTAAAAACAATCTCTGAATGTGGAAAGGGAGTTTTTCAATCACAGGGGTTTCTTGCTTCACTCCAGGAAAAGTGTAAGTCAGTGTACCAGGGAGATTTTCTCTTAACATATTGCTGAGTTCTCATGCTGCCACTCATTAGTAGAAATGAAATAATTTCTCGCTGTTTATGTTTGATTTTTGTTTGGAAACCGTAGGGAAAAAATGTACCCACTGTCAAGATTTGGTTCATGTGGATCAGTTATTATTTCAGCTGCATAAGTTGAGGGAGGAATTCACAGAGGTTAACCCAGGCAGAATCTGGTGCTGATGCTTGTGCCGTTGGAGTCTGGAGTGGGCTCTTCCCTAGCACAACTCACCACACCGAGCTGCTGGGCATATCTCGTTTGTTTTCTGGTTTTTACTACTAAGAGCAGCCAGCATCATTTAACAGTACCTAAAACAGATTTGTTGGTTCCTCTGAATCAACTCAAACTGTGAGTTGGAGTTTCTCCAGGTTTCAGCCTGGAGAAAAGGAGGCTCAGGGGGAGCCTCGTGGCTCTCCACAAGTCCCTGACAGGAGGGTGGAGCCAGGTGGGGCTCTGCTCCCATGGGAACAGGGACAGGACAAAAGGAAAAGGTCTCAACTTGCACCAGGAGAGGTTTAGATTGGAAATTAGGGAACATTTCTTCTTGGAAAAGGTTGTAAAGCATTGGAACAGGTTGCCCAGGGCACTGGTAGAATCACCATCCCTGGAAGAGCTCAAAAGACATATTGACGCGGGACTTGGGATGTGGTTTAGTGGTGAACATAATGATGGTGGTGCTTGATGGTTGGAATTGGTTTTTGTGAAGGTCTTTCCCAACTTTAAGGATTCTCTGATTCCATGATTCTAAACAACCCAGTGATAACATAATCAAATCTGTTTTGGTGTACATGACTTGGTTCACTCTCTGATGTTTTCTCCACATCCATGTGCCAATGCATCTTCCAGCACATGGAAGAAAAAAACCAGGTGTGAAGACTGGAGAAGGAAAATGAGCCCACATCACTTCCTTGGGAAGAGAAGAGAAGATCCGGCAACTTCCAGAGGGGAGGAGAAACAGAAAAAAGGTTTGAGAAGCTGTAGTGGCAGAGGTACCAGGGAGAAGAAATAAGAGATGAGAGAAATGGTGGCTATGAATTGCAGGGCAGGCAGAGGACACCAGTGACCCAAACAGTTTGTCACCTCCTGGCCATTAGGCAGCTGACCCCAAAGTTCATCTCTGCTCAAAGGGCATGCACAGCCTCGCCCACCCAGTACAGGTGCAGGAACAGCATGAGGAAATGGGAGGGGAGTGTCATAAACAACCTAAATACTGTCATGCATTTCCAGCAGGTTTTGCAGCCTGTACTGAGCATCTCAGTCTTGGCTGCATTGTTCCCAGACACCAACACCGTTAGAGCAGAGGGAGCTGATTTAATCAGTTGTTAAAATAATCAAATCATTTCATTTTGAAGTCAAGTCATTTGAATGATAAGGACCATTTAAACCTTGCTACTCAGAAGGCAGAAGATTGGGCTGAAGCCAGAGCTTTGAGGAGCAGCCAGATAGGGACTGGTAGAGCCAGGGAATGATAACATGGCACCCACCTCAGTTTGGGAAGAATCATTTGCCCAGCAGGAGCCCAGCTCCAAAGCAACATCCCTGGAAACTCTGCATCATAAATAGCAGGGAGTTCATTCATACAGCAAAAGATTTCCTGGCCTTATTTACCCTTCCACATTTGCTGCAGCTCTTCATTTCAAAAGCCATGTAAGTACCCTGTGCTGGAAGGCTTGTCCTTCCCCTGCTCCTGGCTCTGCACCAAGATGTTCTCTGTTCTGCTGCTGACTAATGCATCTCCTGGCTCCCTACCACTGAAGGAAAAGAAATCTATTTACAAGACACAAACAGCTTTGTGTAAATCACAGCCATGGGCTGCCAATTGTGTGCTCTCCCAGCCCAGCAGTGCCTCCTTCCCCCAGCACAGAGTGCTGCACTAGTGCAGCTCCAGGCGCTTGTTGCTATTAGGTCATGTCACCAGGGACTGGAAAGCACCAGACTATGCTCCGTGTCTTAAAAATCCAGACGTGTGATGATTATCTCATGATAGCCATCATAGATCCTGTGGTAATGCTATTTCTAATCATTTAGCCTTCAGGAGTTCTTAGGCTGGGATGAGCCCATGCTCCGAGCTGGAGCAAACTGTGTGCTCCAGTCTACTGTGTGAAACAATCACTGTGGTCCTAGTGCTGCCTCCTCCCTGAAAAGATGGAGCCGTTACATTCTCCTGAGTCCACATGGTGGAACCAGATAATTTCTCGTTGGGAGGATGTACAGCAATGCTCAAACCACTAATATCACTAAATATAGTTGCATGAAATTAAAGAAGAATACCCTTACTTTCAATTATGTGAGATGCAAAGCTGTGTTTCGTGTCAGGTACAAACAGGCAAACTATGTACTTGCGAATGCGAAATGCGTGGACATCGACAATGGGAGAGCTGTGAATTCTAATAATAACTGAGGAAAATAAAGCATGGAAAAAGGCCTTCGAACCTATCTTTTGTTTGCAATTAACCCTGGTTGTTTTAGGAGCATTGGAATTAAGGTGTTAAAGATGTTGCTTTTTGCTTGCATTTAATCCATAGAAAGCTCTGCAATAATAACCTTTTGAAGGATAATTTTAG
The DNA here is from genome assembly GCF_028018845.1 of Melospiza georgiana. Taxonomy (NCBI): domain Eukaryota; kingdom Metazoa; phylum Chordata; class Aves; order Passeriformes; family Passerellidae; genus Melospiza; species Melospiza georgiana. The sequence goes on along the minus strand of NC_080459.1, from coordinate 1,096,722 downwards.
AATATTACTTGTATCCTTGAAACTATGGCTTTGAATATATATAAAGGAAATATGCTTATCTCATGCCTTATTGAAGCAGAGAAAAAGAGCTTGAGAAAGGAAAATGAACATCACCTCAAGGATTTATAGTTTCGACCAAAGGGAAGCTGGACATCACTGTTACGAGATTTAGAGTCTCTGCAATTAAAAGGTGGACCCACATCTGGGGAGCTGGACCCCACCAGATGGGATTCGCCTTTCTTCTTTCAGAAACTGGACCATCACCATCTGGGGATACTCCTTTGAGATACATCCTGAGAAATTAAAATCACAATAGTGTATAGAATTGTAATGTAATATTTTCCAATAAAAATTGCTGATGAGTAAAAGATTAGAAATAGAAACTGCTGAAAAAAACTGATGAGTACCCCTATAAATACCTATAACCATCAATTATCAGTGTGCAGTTGGAGGGAAAACATCTCCCACTGTACCCAGCACTGTATTGCTCATACTTTACCATATTAAACAATAAATTGATTGCTGCTTGAATATCGGCCTAGTCAAGCTTCTTATTCATAACAATGACTCAGCATTGTCTGTCGCGGCTCAGCTGGCTGCACTGCTGGAGCTCTGCAGAGAGCTGATCCGGGAGGCTCTCTTTGCTGGGGCAACCTGAGCCAGCGGGGATTTTCCTTTTCTTTAAGATTTCTTTTCCCTTTAGTTGCATTTCTTATCCTTTGTATACATAAATATAGAATGTGTTATAATAGAGATAAATAAGAAAAATGTAGAATGTGTTATAATATACAGACTCTAAGGAGATTTCTTTGCTGACTAGGGTCCGCAGGGCAAAGGGGAGGAGGGGAAAAGGTGCATGTGCTCAGCCAGCTGCCCAGGCGTGCAGTGTCACAGGCAAAATGGCCAGAAGCCCCTTGGCCTTTGGTGGTTCTGCTGAAGCCTTTGTGCTGCCCACAGAGCGGCTGGGCAGGGGCCGGGGCTGCGGGGATCCCTGCCAGAGCGGTGCCTGGAGATGGCCACAAGCCCTGTGCCAGGCAGGAAGCGCCATCCGTGTAATCCTGCCCGTGCGCTGCTGGCTGCCTCGCTGAGGGCTCCCAGGTGCCTCTGGATGGGGCTGCTCTGGAGCTGCTGTGGGGCTGCGGGGCTGCTGCCGGCAAGCTTGGCCAGGCTGGGGCAGAGCCTGAGGGGCTGGGGCGCTGGCAAGCCCTGGGCAATGGGCTGTCAGAGGCCACAAGCAGCCCCCCGGCAGCTGCCCGCCTTGTTCCTGCCAGAGTTGACATGCAAGACGGATCCTGGGCACTCTGCAACTAACAGCATCAGTGTTGTTGGAAACCCAAATGCAGGGAAATCTGAGACCTTTGGTCTTGTCAGCAAAGCTTAGAATTAAACACAGGATTTGATTGGAGACCTTGGGAAGGGCTTCCAAACTTAGGTGCTAGAAGCGAGAATGCAGATTTCTAGTTTATAGCAGAGACACGGGGAGGAAAGTTGAAGTGGAGGAAAGTTTAGAGTTTTAGAGTTCAGGATCCAGAAAAAATCAAATCGGTTACAATGGTAAACAAGAAGTTTAGGATGCAGTGCTGTAGGTTTGTGTGTCATAGCATGGTTGGCTAAGGAGGCTTACACTGTAGCAGGATGTGGGAACCCAGGAAATTCCTCTGGCTGCCCTGCGGGACTGGAGAGCCTGTCAGAGGGCTCAGAGGCCTTGGCACAGAGCCCAAGATCCCTGTGCCTTTGATTTAGCCCTTGGAAAAAACAATTACCAACCTTGTAGGAAGAATGACAAGCCACAAAAGTTTAAGCAGAATGATAGTGAATTTATCACAGAGTGGAAAAATACATTTTGGGGCGTTTTAGAATGGGGCTTCAGGAGGGAAGATGGAGGAGTCTGGGCATGTCCAGCCTTTCTCTGTCTTCTTCTTGGCCTCCATCTTCTGATGTTGGCACTTTTAGGCTGGTTTAGAGTAGAAGCTGACTGTCTAACGTAGATGATAGGTACTGGAAAGTAACTGCAAATATTGTACACAAAGTTGTTTTTAGTATAAAAAGATAACACCGCCCCGGGGGAGGCAGAGTGCCTTAGACTGTCTTGCTGAGAAGACTTCGGCTGGACAGGAGAAAGAATTTTATAGATAAGGTACAATAAACAACCTGGAGACCAAGAAATGAAGAGCTCTTACTCCTTCTTCGACCGCCGGGCTAACTTATCTTTGGGTCACTCTGACCAGCTAGAGACCCTGAGAGCATGAGTCCATAAGATGAAATATTGGAGATTGGGTCCAAACCACAAATATCCTTGTTGGCTGTGTCTTCTTGCCCAAGAAATCCTTCAAAGCTCTTGTAACTACAAGTCTTGCGGCCCTGTGAGCCATGTGGGGGAGATGTGGGCCAAACTCACCCTTTCTGTCTATGTAGAAGAGAAGAAAAAGCAATGGCATCATCTAAAAAATTCAGAGGTCTGCTCTCTAGCTTGTTCCAAACTCCTTCAAATCCCCCAAAGTGTGATTTAGCTCCAAAGAGATGACAAGGACTCTTAGTGCTGCCTCTTTGACTCCAGAGCAGCTGCTTTAGAATCTTTCACTTTACCCTGTGTAGTTATGTGCCTGCAATGTCTCATTTGAAGAAACTTTCCCAGCTGACTTGCATGGAGGCTCGTTTGAGGGGTATTTGAGGAGAAAGGCTCCCAGCAGAGGTCTGGGCTTTGGCCTAGCTGTGTCCCCTGCTGATTGTGAAGTGTGCCATCAGCTGCAGGGATTTCTGGGCTGAAAATATCATCAGGACACTTGGACTTGCTCTTTTTGGCCTATAAAAGCTGGATTTACTTTTGGGGCAAATTTGGAGACCTCATCTCTGAGGGGATGGACGACCTCGGATTTTCCCAGTGTCTGGGAATTGTTCCCCAGGTCCTTGGTGTAAAATCAGGCTCCCCAGGAAGTGCAGAACTGTAAGATGATAAACAATTTAGGCAATTGATGATGCATCTTTCTAAATTGCTCTCCTTTCTCTCCTTTTGTGAAATGCAAAGCTGTGTTTCATGTCAGGTACATACAGGGAACGCGTGTATTTGTGATTGTGATATGTGTGGAAACCGACCATGGGACACTTATAAAGATGAATTCTAATAATAACTGAGGAAAGTAAAGCTTGGAAAAAGGCCTTTGAACCTATCCTTTGTTCGCAATTAACTTTTATAAGTCTTAAGTTGATTCAGGAGCCTTTGAATTAAAGCTTTGAGCATGTTGCTTTTTGACAGGAACTTTCTGTTTGTAGCTAAGCCTTAAAGAGTTTTGCAATAATAACCGTTTGAAGTATAATTTTACAATATTGCTTGTAGTATGGATCTTTGAAACTATAGCTTTAGAATGTATAAAAAGGAAACATGCTTATCTCACGCCTGGACCAGACAGTGAAAAGCAGCTTGAGAAAGGAATATGAACATCAACTCAAGGACTAATAATTTCGACCAAGGGAAGCTGCACATCACTGTTATGAGATTTATAGTCCTTGCAATTGTGATAAATAGGTATGATTCGTGCTGATAAAAATTGAAACAGTAATCAATATTGATACAGTAACTAATATCTGGAAATAATAAAATAAGTCAAAAATAGTAATGCCAAAGAGGAGAGGGAGAGGAGGGGCTCCACCCCCCTTTTTCCAGCAGATGTTCTCAAGGACTACAGGAAAGAAGCTGAAGATACAGTTGCTAAAAATGACCAAGAACCTGGTTGGGTCCAAGAAAATGCTAATTATAAGGGACTTATTGCTTTGATATGTAGATGCAGTGATACTTTAGTCTTGGCTTACATTGTACTGGCTTGGTGCGCATGTGTAGCCCAAAGGTGAATTAAAGGACAGGGCCTTCATCAGTGACGACCCCCAAAGACTTGTGCGACCACCAAACCGAGTGGTGGCGCATGCGTGGTAAAGGTGGTAATAAAGGCGGAGACAGAAAAGTGACGAACCAAAAATAGGAGGAGATGGCATTGACATATGGCATATAATGGGTGATTTTCACTTGGCAAGCTTGTACGTGAAGTGGCAAGGGTCGTTGAACCCTGCACTCCGTACCCCACGGCATCTCTTGCTTATGCGCTATTATTGGAACCAAATGATCCCTTATTTTAATCAAATTATATTGTATCCAATTTTATATTTTTCATTTTAATTATTCAATTAAAATTGTTACTACTTTTAATATTGTTTGGGTTTTTTTAATGATGGGATAATTGGGCAAACATAACACAATCAAAAGGTAAAGCCATGTCTGGAATCTGGACCCCACCGGCTGGGAGACTTCTTTCTTTGGTCAGAAGTTGGACCCTCCACCACCTGGGATACTCCTTTTGTAGGATACATCCTAAGAAAAACTAAATCACAATAGAGTATAGAATTGTGATGTAAAAATTGGGAAGAGAAAATGCTGATGAGTAAAAATTTGGAATAAAAACTGCTGAGAAAGCTTATGAGTACCCCTATAAATACCTGTAAGCCACAACTATCGGTGTGCAGCTGGAGGGAAAACTTCCCCCACTGTACCCAGCGCTGTATTGTGCATACTTTACCAAAATAATTAATAATTTGATTGCTGCTTGAATATTGGCCTAGTCAAGCTTCTTATTTATAACAGTGGAAAGTCAGAGAACCTGAGATTTTACCCCTAGAAAGACAGAACATTTTCTGTCTTTCCCCTAACATTTACCTCAGGTTTTGTCACAACATTATCTCTATGTGACCTCTAGAAATTACTCATACTTTGCCTCAAAAGTACGTTTTTCCCCTAGAGATCACCTCAAATCTTCCTGCTCAAATATCCACTACTCAACTGATCACCTCCGATTTCATTATTCTCACAAACCAGTGATTGCCTGAACTTTAAAGCCCAAATGCTCACTCTGTGCCCTACTGGTGGCACCAGGTAATTCCAGCATTCCTGTGTTAGGAAGTTCTGTCCCTCTAGGCTACTGCAGCTTCACCCCCGGCAAAGTGAAACACTCCGTGGCGCTGTGCCAACGCTGCCGCATGCTCCTCGGTGTGTATGAGCGCAGGGCAGCCCCGGGGCAGCTCCCCCAGGGTTTCTGGAAGGCCGCCCGGCGCCCGGCCCCGCGGGGCGGCCCCAGCGGGTTCCAGTTGCCGCCCGCGGCTGAGGGGAGCGGCGGGGCGGGGCCGCCCGCGCCTGGGCGGGAAACGCTCCCCGCGGCTGAGAGGAGCGGGCGGCGGCGGCGCAGCGGGGAGCGGCCCGGCCGTGCCGTGTCCCTCTGGGCGAGCCCACGGCCCCTCAGCGGCCCTGGCGTCCCTTCAGCCAGCGGCATGTGCGCTCAGCCACACGCGGCGTGCCGTGTCCCCCTCAAGTGACGCTCCCGTTCCCTCAGTGACACCGCCGTACCCTGAGGGACACGACAGACACTCGCCTCCCCTCAGGGACTCTCGCTGGCCTCAGTGGCATGCAGGGCATCTGCCTTCCCTTCAGTGACACACAAGGCACCTGCAACCTGCTGGGAAAGCCTCAAGTCCTCAGCATTGGGACACCCACCTTTCCCTCAGTGACCCTCACGTCCCGACAGCAAATCAAGACGCACCAGCTGTCCTGTAGATGACTCAGAGCGGGTGCAGTGGGTCATGGTTGCCAGGGGCAGCCGCAGGCAGAAATCCATCAGAGCTGGGGAAAAGGCTCTGCTCTGCTTACAGGGTGGGCTGAGGGCCGGGAGAGCTCCATTTTCCTCTTGTGATGTTGGAGACAGGGCCTTTCACCCTCCTTATAGGGCTGCCCCTCGCTGCAGGCAGCCAAAGGAGCATGACAGCAACAGGCCGAAGACAGCAAAGCAAAGAGCCAGCCCTGCACACAGAGGAGGTGGCCCAGTGCAAAGGCAGCGTGGCACCCTGAAGGTACCTGCCACACTCTCATGTGTCCCTGCCCTGGGAGGGCCTTTCTGTGGCCCCTGTGGGCTCAAAGTTGCTGCTCTTCTGGCTCAATGGGGCCTAAAGCCACAGAGCTCGGCCTCCTCCATGGCAACACGAACAAGACTCAGCAAGCAGGCAGTGGAGCTCAATGCCTAAGGCTGAGGGGCCGGGGGCTCCAGTCTGGTGCACAGGGAGGGCACACGCCAAGCCCCACAACTCCAGGCCTCACAGGCCTGAAAGGCCGGCAACAGGGTTCCACGCCTGATTCCAGGGGGTCCCTCCAACTGCCCATTGAGGAAGCACCAGAGCAGCCTGCCGTCAGGATCAAGGCAGCTGCCGGGGGGCTGCTTGTGGCCTCTGACAGCCCATTGCTCAGGGCTTGCCAGCGCCCCAGCCCCTCAGGCTCTGCCCCAGCCCGGCCAAGCTTGCCGGCAGCAGCCCCGCAGCCCCACAGCAGCTCCAGAGCAGCCCCATCCAGAGGCACCTGGGAGCCCTCAGCAATCCAGCCAGCAGCACACGGGCAGGAGAACACGGATGGCCCTTCTGGCCTGGCACAGGGCTTGTGGCCATCTCCAGGCACCGCTCTGGCAGGGATCCCCGCAGCCCCGGCCCCTGCCCAGCCGCTCTGTGGGCAGCACAAAGGCTTCAGCAGAATCACCACAGGCCAAGGGGCTTCTGGCCATTTTCCCTGCAGCACTGCACACCTGTGCAGCTGGCTGAGTGCAAGCACCCTTTTCCCCCTCTTTACCTTTGCTGTATAGACCCTGGGATGCAAAGAAAACCTCCTGAGAGTCTGTGTATTGTAACAAACTCTATATTTACATAGGATATGGAATTGAAGGGAAAAAAAATCTTTAAGGAAATTAAAAATTCCCAATTGGCCCAGGTTGCCCCAGCAAAGAGAGCCTCCCGGATCAGCTATCTACAGCCCTCATGCAGTGCAGCCAGCCGAGCCCTGACAGACGACGCCGAGTCTTCCATGCCTTGCGCAGCTGATCGTGCAGCCTCTGGAAGACGGAATATCGCCCATGCTGTGTTGCTTGGAGGATATGCAGCGTTTGAAATGCCAGCTCGGAAACGGCACTGCTCATGTCCTCCGTCAGGTGTTCAAGGGCTGCAAGAGAGAGGAATAGAGCCATGGTCAGATCCCGGATCTTCGGGAAGCCGAGGAGAGCCCCCTGCAAGGGCCATCGCAGCCGGCTCTTGCCATGGCCAGGAGGGAGCAGGGAGCAAGGGGATCAGCCCAAAGCTGCTGGCCACAAATCCCTCATGTGGCCCTGAAATCTCTGTGTGCTCGGCCAATGGGAGCAGAGCCCTCCGCAGCCGGGGCAGGGCTTGCAGCTCCCCCCTGGCAGCCCCCGCTGTCAGCCCACTTCCCTCACTCACCAGTGCAGATCAGCTGCAGCTCTTGCTGCTGCCCCCTCAGGCGCCGCCCGGCCATGCCTGTCAACACAGAGCCTGTCACGGCCGCAGCGGCACAGCTCCCTGCCAGCGGCTCTGCCGGCGCTGTGGCCACACGGGCTCCTGGCCCGGCAGGGCTCAGCCCAGGCCCTTGCCGCACGCTGCCGCCCAAGGGCACGGCTGCCAAGGGCACAGCAGCAATGCCCAGGCTAGACGGGGCTCCACGGCGCCGAGCCCGGCTGGCGCTGCCGGGGCTGCAGGCGGGGCTGGGGCCGAGCTGCGGCGGGCCGGGGAGGGAGCCCGGACTCGGGACTCACCCAGGAAGCTGATGGCCGCCTCTCGCAGGGGCTCCTGTGGGCTCCGCAGGTAGCGCAGGGCCCGGCGCAGGTGCTCGGCCACTCTGCTCCTGTCTTCTGCCAGCTGCAGAGAGCGGCAGGAGGGAAGGGTTGGCGCGAGCTCAGCCGCTGGGCCGGGCGCTGCCTGCGCCCAGCGCCGGCCTCCCCTGCCCGCACAGCCCTGAGGCGCGGCCAGCAGCCGCTGGCCAAGGGCTCCCGAGGGGAGGGGGCAGAGGGCCAGCTGCTGCCCGGGGAGCCGCGGTGCCGGCCCGCAGCCCCGCCGGACTCCCAGGGCTCCATGGGCACCCGGCTCGGGCCCACGGGAGCCTGCAGAACAGCCCGCGCGGCCTCTGGCTGCAGCAGCGGGCAGGGGCACAGCTGCCCAGCCCGCACACAGAGCACCGCCCTCAGGGGCCTTCTCCAGGCTGAGCCTGGGGCTTCCAGGCCCTCCTTACCAGGCTGTCTGCGAACATGCACAGCTTCTTCTTCTTCAACAGTTTGTCAAGGCCCCTCCTCTTCAGGAATCTGGCCACACAATGCAGCGTTTCCGCAGAAGCCTGGAGAACAGCAAACACATGGAAATGCCCACATAACCCAGGGCAAAGGACCTGCATGCCAGTTCTAAAGCCTGGAGGAGGAGGCTGCAGTCTGCAAGGCACCCGGGCAGGAGGCAGCCCAGCCCCCTCCCAGGGGGGACTGCAGCTGGCCACAAGTCCTCACCTCAGCAACAATCTGATTCTCATCATGGCAGTGGAAGTAGAGTGGGACCAGGCTCTGGCGCACCTGGGACTTGAGGGCCTTTCTTCCATCTTTGGTTAACAAGTCCAGCATCTCTTGGAAGACACACATGCAGCTCAGCTGCACCTGGATATCATCCTGTATGAAAGGAAAGGCAAAAGACCTGAGCATCAGCTGCTTCAGGCCTCCCAGGGCACAGGCCTGCATTTCCACAGGGCACCAAGTGTCAGGGCAGCAACCAGTGGCCGTGGCTGTGGGCACAGAGCCTTACATGGTCAAAGAGTGGCAGGAGCGCCTCAGCCAGCTGCAGGGCGATGGGGGTGGGTATTGGGGCACCATTATCCAGCAGCAAATATCTCAGGAGAAGAATGCTCATCCTGATCACATTGCTTTCATTTTCCTGCAGGAGCTCCACAAGACTTTCAGTCAGGCTCCACATTTTTTCAGCCTGTGTGGAACACAAGTTTGTGAAAGGCCGCCCAGCTGCCGCAGGGCCCAAAACCCAAAGGCCTGTCCCGAGGCACTGAGGCAGCTGAAGCGGGAGGCAGGAGAGCGGGGAGCAGCTGCCCCAGCGCCCGAAGCCCAGGCAAGGCCAGGCGACTGCGTTGCCCAGCCCCACGCTGCCTGTGCAGCTTCAGCCACTGCCCCCTTCTCACCATGGAGGGATTCTTGCCCAGCACTACGAGGCCTCTGAGTGCCAAGTGACGCCTCTCCCTGTCCTCGCTCTGTAGGTTCCATGCCATGATCTCCAGAACGCTGTCACTGCATTCCCTCAAGTCCAGGCACTCGAGGACCTGAAAGGCACAGGGCAGTGACAGGGGAGCCGGCCGGCAGGAGCCCGGAGCTGCACAGGGCCGGGCCCAGGCAGCAGCACAGGGCACGGGCACCATCCTGGCAGCTGTGGCTGCGAGAGGGCACAGAGCTGGGAGGCAGCTCAGCCAGGCAGTGCTGGCCTTGAGGCTCACCTCCACAAGGAATGCCAGGACAGGGAAATCCCAGTATGGCATCTCTTCACCGAGCATGGCGAGCAGGTAAAATGCAATCCCGGAACAAAAGTGTATGGATGAATGGCAAATTAATCTGACAAAAGGAAAAAGGCAATAAGACCCTGAGCCAGTCGGGCAAATCTCTGCCAGGATTGACTCACAGAGTTCTCATCTTTCCCCACCACCCTTCCAGCAAGGGGACCTGGGCCATTTGGGAGTTGGTTGCTCATGGGCACCTTCCTCTCCCAGCCTTTTCCAGTCTGCTTGGCTGTCCCTCAGTGACAAGGCCCTCTGGCCTATGACCACGGGGACTGTGTGGGTCACACTGGGCACAGAGCACAAATGTCTGAGGCAGTGGGTATAAGGGTGTCACACCTTGCCAGCAGAGCCACAGCATAGTGGCGGGTGTCAACAGAGAGCAGCATGTCCCAGCCACACCTGCGTTCCATTGCCACCACCACATCGTTGTACTGCTTTCGGCAAAGCAGGGACTTCAGGGTCTGCACTGTAAATCTGTGGGCACAGCAAAGCCCAGGTCACACTGGCAGCACTGGCTCCTTTGCAGGCCACGTGGCAGCGACAGGAGGAGTGGGATGGAGCACCTGTTGGGGCTGGTGGCAAGGCCGGGCTCTTCCTGGCATCCATTCCAGAAGGTATTGACCTCCTCTGTCATCTCTTCTGTGCTTAGGAACACTTGGAATAGCAGACGCACAAATAGGCGGGGCAAATACACCTTCAATATACATGGGACAGGGGGCTCCTGGAGGATCTTCCACATCACCACAGTTGCCTGCAAAGGACAAAGCCCCCGAGACAGCGCTCAGTGCCGAGGTGTCCGTGTGGCAGGGCCCGAGCGTGGCAGGGAGAGGCCAGGAGAGACCTTGGCAGGGGGAGCACGGGGCCTGGTGGGCCTGAAGCTGCCCCTGGGCCAGGTTTCAGGCCAGTGCCTGAGGCAGGGAGGTGCAGTGGGGGAAGGAGGATGGAGAGCTGCTGGAGAGGGAGCCTTGGGGCCAGCAAAGGCCAGTTGCAGAAACTCACAGCCAGGGCAAAGACACCGGTTTCGTCCCCATCGGAGGTGCAGGTGCTGTGCTCTGGCCAGCTCCCCAGCACATCCAGGAGGATCAGCTGCGCCAGCTCTGCAGTCCTGGCTGAGCCCATGATGGTCTTCCACATGGCCATGGCAGCTCTGTGGGGTCAGAGCTCTGTCTCAGGGACTCTGTCTCAGACACAGCCCCGGGGGGAGCTGAGCTGGCTGCCAGTTCTGCCTCTGCCCACTGGTCCTGGCCAGCAGCACCCAGGCAGCCCAGCCCTGTGGGGACAGAGCCCTGAGGGGCAGGGAGGGAGCATGGCAGCAGGCTCAGGGGCTGACATGCCAGGGCTGGGAAAGGTAGCAGCCAGAGGGCCATGGAAGTCTCTCTTGGTCAGACACCTGGGCAGGCTGTACAGGGTGATGGGCTGGGGAGGCCTGAGCCCTGTGGGCAGGAGGGCCCCATACCTGTCACAGGACGGGGCTACACGCAGGAGCGTCATCACTGCGTCATCTGGCTTTGCTTCGGTGAGATCCAGCAGGGTCTTGTCCAGCCTGTGCTCAGCACAATCATTGGCCATGAGCCACTGGTGGATGAACCTCACCATGGCGGGCACCTGGAAAAGGCACAGGGAGACTTGGAAATCTGCCAGAGGGAGCAATGTTCCCAGCTTCCCCAGAGGAGTGCTTCCCTTCCCAGCGCACTGCCATGTGGCCCCAAAGGCTCACAGCAACCAGCATGCGTGGCTTGGGAGGCCAAGCAATTCCTGGGAGGATCAAACCCTGCCCACAGGCTGCTTACTTGGTTTGGATAGTAAAAATCTTGTTCTACAAGCATACACAGGAGGGCCGCGCTGGTCTTGGTTTGGAAGATGGGCGAGTAGGGTCTGAGGCCAGTGCCCATGGCGATGGTCTCTTCCTCCTGCATTCTCCTCATGAATTTGCAGACGAGCTGTAGGAGAAGCGCAGGAAGCCGGGGATGTTGCATGGAGTGCTCCACACACGGTGCTCAGCTGAGCAGGGACAGCAGGCCCAGCCCAGGTGGGGGGGGGCTGCAGGTACCTGTGCTGTGCTGCGGAAGCGGCCACAGCTGGACTCCTGCTCTTGTGTGCGCTCCAGGGCTGCATCTGGCAAAGAGCGAGCGCAGCCAGAGATGAGGGGCTGCGGGAGAGGCCGGAGAACACGGCCCAGCCCTGCGCTCCCCAGGCAGGGACAGGCCCGGGATGCGCCAGGGGATGGAGCACGGCCCCTGTGGGGTGTCTGCCCGGCCCCTCTTCCGTCCTGTCCAAGGGCATGTCCCAAGGGGATGGCATGGCATGGCATGGCATGGCATGGCATGGCATGGCATGGCATGGCATGGCATGGCATGGCATGGCATGGCATGGGGTCAAGCCGGCTGCAGGCACCAGTACTGCGGCCCAGCTCTGCCACTCACCCTCCTGTGGTGGCTGGAATGGCACCACCTCCTCGGTCTCCAGGGCTGGAGCAGCTCCAGGGCCTTCTTCCTCCTCATCCTCCACCCAGGCCAGCTTGGGCACTCTCGGCGGTCTCTGCTCCATATCTCTGGATTGATGGCAACTTGCAGGAGAGATGCCTTGGAAAAGCTCCAAGTCACCAAGTCCTGCACTTGTACCCGGAAGGCACCTTCAAGAGAGAAGCCTCAGGAAAGCTGCAGGACAGCAAGTCCTGCACTCACTCTCAAGGGCTCCTGCTACAAGGACAGGAGATTCTTGTCAAGAATTGTAGTTTAGCCTCGAAGGGTCCTGCAGAAGAAAAATCTCGGGGAGATCACAGGGTAGCACGTCCTGTGGCCTGGCCTCGAGCTCAGCTGCAGGAACAATGCCTCGGAAAAGCTCCGGGCAGGACGCGAACGAGGCGCTGTGCGGGGGCTCCTCACGGCACCGCTCTGTCCCGTGCTGTCCCGTCGCGTGCTCCAAGCACTGTGGCCTGCTCTTGTCACCGCCAGCTCCTATGTCACCAGGTGTCACAAAGGGCCCTTGGACACCCGGTTCCATGTCACAATGACTGTGCATCGTGTCACCAAGGGCCCTTGCACACACTGCCGCCTGCCCTGGGGCTGCCCCCAGCCCAGACAAAGTGGCCCAGGCTGGAAGAAATGCCTGGCCCCAGGTGTCCAAGGCAGCCCAACAGGATCTTTAGGAAGGGCTCAGAGCATCAACAATGCTGCCCTGCTCTGCGGGCTCAGGGCAGCAGAAGGAGCCCCCAGGGCTGCCGACGCAGCCGCGCTGGGAAGGGCACGGGGCTTTCCAGGGAAGCTGGCACGGCCTCCTCGGGACACGTCCTGGCCCGTGGCCATCCTCAACCTGCAGATGTGACACAAGGAACGTGTGGGCCCGGGCACCATCGCTGCTCAGAGGCCTGGGGCCCAGGGAGCGCTGACATCAACAGCTGTGGCAGAGTCCCTGCCCAAGCAGAGCTGTCACCCCCCGAGCCCTGGCAGCGCTGGTGCCTGTCTCCTGCCCCAAAGACCTGTGCCCCCGGGGGGCTTCTGTGCCACAGGGAGCCAAAGCCCACATGCATTGGGGGCTGTGCTCCTTCTTGCAGGGGCTGATGGCCCGAGCACCTGGAGCAACTGCTGGCTACACTTGCTGTCTGTCAGAAGTCAGAAGCTATTAGTCAGTCCTGAAAGGATTTCCTCATGGAAGGGATTGGCAGTAGCCCCACAACACCACCAGCTTCTGAGCTTCCCAGGACTATCAGATTTCAGTGGAACGCTGTGCTTTTCTCACTCTCTTTCCTGCATTCTGGAAAATATAGAATCTGTGCAGCCTCTTATCTTCTTGGCTTCAGTTGCTGTCTGTCTGGCGGAGGCAGCTCATGTCGAAACAAAACTCTGTCCCTGCTGAGCGTGGCAATGGGCTGCCACAAATAGAGAGCTTCCCTAGTGAACATCAAGGCAGACACATGGAAGTACAGTGAATAAGGAAAACTCTGGGAGGAGAAGCTGTTCTGTGTCTCTGAATATGGTGCCCGCACCCTGAAGCAACAGCCAAGAGAAGCGCTGTAAGCAGACAGGTGCAGTTTTGGGCACCACAATATAAAACGATATTAAGCCATTAGCCAGAATGCAAAGGAGGACTGCAAGGATGAAGCGTGGTCTGGAGGGGAAGCCCTAGGTGCAGCCGAGGCCACTCTAATCTGTTCAGCCTGGAATAGAGTAAAGGGCATCGTTGTGGTCTTCAACATCCTCCTGAGAGGAATCAGAGGGGCTGCTGCAGCTCTCGTCACTGTTGGGACCAGTGACAGGACTGGAGAAAAGGGCAGGGAGCTGAGACAGGGCAGGTTTCATTTCCATAGTAGGAAAAGGTTTTTCACCCAGAGCACGGTCGGGCACTGGGGCACTGGGACGGGTTCCCCATGGACGCAGCCCAGCGGAGCCCGGGCTGGCTCTTGGGAAAACTGCGGCGCTGCGCCAGGAGCGGGGAACGGCCAAGGCGTCGGTCCTGCCCGCGGCTAACCCTGGTGAGCCGCTGCTCAGTGGTTCAGGATATACTAACTGCAGCACAGAGCAGGCCAAAGAGAAGGAGGAGGCTCTTCCATTGTGACGTTCCACAGGCAAAGGTTTATCCCAAGGGAAAGATTCAGAAGCAAAGAGCCAAAAGCACTTCTGTGCACAGGATTTTATCGGGGTACAACTCAGGGGGTGGATACAAAGGATTGAGCAATAAGGAATCTGCAGGGGAGGAGCGAGGGGATTCCATCAAGTGCTTGGGACTAATTAGGACAGATGGGAGGAGAGGGCAGGTCCCATGGGCCAGGGGGGTTCCCTGCAAAAGGGGAATTCCAAAGGGGTGGTGCAGCCAGGGATTGGTCCAAGACAAAACTGACAGGGAAGGTTCAGGAATAAAGAGCTGGGTTATCTTGACAGGCAGAGGAGGACCTGGAACAAAGAGTGGGGAACGGCATGAGGGACAGTTTTGAGGGAGGGAAAAACCTAGGGGTAAACCAACTTGGGGAAAACATGGGGTACATTAAAACAAACTATTACACCATAACTGATAAATAAACATGAACTGCAACACCCCAGGGAAATGGGCACAGCACCAAGCCCATCTCAGATTAAGAAGTGTTTGAACAACATCGAGCAGTCACCCAAGCTTTTAGACACTACATAAAAAGTCAAGGGTTGTGAACTCTAGGTTTATATGAGCATCTACTCCTGAGTATTATTGTAGGCAGTGTTTTAAGGAACTTGTTTTATCTCTGATGATACCCTGTTCCTTGTAGATTGTGTGGAACGTGTAATCCTTTTGTGTCCATTGCTTGCTAGGACTATAAAAAAGAGTATTGGTGCTGGGTGATTTGGAGACACCCAGTGTGTGTTAGGTGAAGTATACAGGGCATAAAGAGAAGGAAAAGAGAAGTACTAACACATACTGATAAGTTTGGAAATTTAGATAGCATTAAGAATGAATAACCCAAGAAGTAAAAATGTTATTAAAAAGAGTCCACTAGAATGTATTTTAGCACATGAGAAAGATTTGGGAGGAACCCCAGAGGGTTATTTTTCAAGGAAAGCTAATCTGATTAAATACTCTACCCAATGGTAGCCTTGGTTTTAGTTAGAAAGTGGTGAAAAGCGACCCCCTAATGGAACTTTATTTATCATACATTGTGACAGTTATTATTGATTTTTTTAAGAAAAGAAGAAAAATGGGATCAAGTGATATATGCAGACATGTTTTTTTCCCTGAAGAATAAACCTGAGTGGCAGAAAGAATGTGGCTTTGATTTGGCCCCACAGAACACTTTAGTCCTAACTTTGGAAAGAGATAACAGGCAGGAAATAAAGCGATGTTGTTCTGCATGTAGCATAGGGCAGAGATGTTTGAAATTGGCTAAAAAGCACGAGGAAATTGTGTTCTATGTGTCCAAGACTTACAGCCGAGTTACCCCAGGCCAGCTCGGCTACACTGCCCCTCACCCAACCACTCCGCCCCCTGAATTAAACCCGAATGGCAGTGAGGATGAGATGAATAATCCTGGTGAGGGGATAATTTCAGAGACCCCAGGGACAGCCAACGCAAGGAATCAAACCAAGAAAGGTTTGCCTTTAGTCACCCCTTAAGGCAATTAGTGGGTCCCCCAGGTGAAGCCATGTGGGTGAACATCTGCTTTTCTACTAGTGCCCTGAATCATTGGCCGGAAAAAGTTAAAATGGATATTGAAAACCCCAGCAAAGTAGCAAAAGGATTTGAGCTCATAGTCAAGAATCAAGACCCAAACTGAGGTGATAGTGACTTCATGCTGAGCGAGCTAAGAAAACCAGCAAGAATTTGGTGATAAAGATAGCCAGAGCCCATGTGCAGGGACAAATTGCTAGTTGAGCCTTAAAAGGTACAGTGGACCAGTTGTTTCCTATTGTAAGCCCTTTGTGGGACGCGAACGATGCAGGCAGCTGTGCAATGTTAACCAGATACCAGGACCTAGTCAAATTTGAATTAAAAAATGCCATTCCAAAAGCAATAAATTGGTCAGTAACAGATAACGTTACACAGGGACAGCACGAGTCACCTACTGACTTTGTGGACAGGCTCTGAGCAGCTGCACGCAAAGGCACAGCCCTGGATCCCTGGTCAGATATGGGAAAGCAGCAGTTCATTTCCCTGATGTTTGGGCAATCTAGCCCAGATGTCAGGCAGAAACTTCAGAAGCTGAAAGAGCCTCTAAAGAGAGACTTAAAGGCATTAATGAAAAAAGCATAGAGGGTGTATGATAAAAAAGACAAAGGAAAAGAACTCCCTGCAGCCACGGTGGCAGCTCTGGATCAGCCCCAGGGAGAGGACGTGGGCGGGGATGAAGCAGAGGCAGGGGCCAAAATACCAGAGGCAGAGGAGGTTCAAACCAGCCACAGACCAAGCTGAAGCCAAATCAAGGAGAAGGAAGGGGGACTCCAGCTGGGGGCAAAGTCCAGCTTTATTAGAGAGCTCCAAGGAGATCTGCAACCCAGTGGATCCAGCCAACTGCAGAGAGAGAGCTGGGCTGTGCCAAGTATCATAAAGGGGGGAGTGAACAGGGGAGGGGATCGCCCATCTGCCAATGGAATTACAGGAGAGCGTGGGCAGCAGGGAAACAGACATATAGGGGAACCAATGGGGGTAAGCCTGGGGAGGGGCCCCGGTGACTGAACCTATCACTCGACGCCCTTGGAAGAAGTTTCTGGAGGGAAGGGATGGGCTGTGGAGTGACAGACAGGACACAGGGGAGGGGTTGAGGGGATGACAAGGCAGTTTTCAGAGAACCAGGGGAGGAGGCAGCGAGATTGACATTGAAAAGGAGGGAGGAGGCAACGGGGGCAGAACCACTGTAACAGGGAGGAACTGCAGCAAACCAAAGTACCGCTTAATGCAACTACAACAGATCAGAACATATTACAACAAGCAACAAGTGGATATGGGGTCTTGGGAGGATAAAGGTCTTTGGGAACTGCCCAGAAGGAAGCAGTTAGCCAGACTCCTCGACCATAAACTGTAAGATAACTCCCTGCTTTCCTTGGAATGACAGCTTGGTGCCAACTGTGCATATACAGCTACAGATTGATCATGAAACCTTTATACAAATTGGTGAAAATCTCCAAAAATACTGTGATATGGATCCCCGAATCGAGAAGGGCCTTTGACAAACTGAAGTGGGAACTCATGAGGGCCCCTGCTGTGGGGCTGCCTGACGAGAGCAGGCCCTTTTTGTTATTCCCAGTGAGAGACAGAATATCCTTAGCTGTTCTGGCACAACACCTGGGTCCTTACAAAAGGGCAGTGGCCTGATTTCTAGACAACTCGATACTGTGAGAAAGGGCTGGCCTGCCTGCCTCAGGACAGTAGCAGCACTGATCATGAACATTGAAGAAGCAAGGAAGTTTACATAGGACAAAAGATGAGTGTCTCAGCGTCACACACAGTGTCAGCTGTTTTAGATCAGAAAGGGAACCATTGGCTGTCTTCCTCGAGGTTCCTAAACTACCAAGCAGTCCTGGCCGAATCTGATGATACTGGAATCAAGTGATCAATATTGTTAGCCCTGCCACTTTTCTGCAAGGAAAGTCCAAAGCTGAACCTATAGTACACAACTTCCTAGAGACCATGGAAGCTGTGCGCTCCAGCCGCCAAAATCCAGAGGAAGAGCCACTCCCAGATGCCATGAACTGGTTCAGCCATGAACTGCTGCTGTGATGGCAGCAGTTTTGGGAGACAGGGAGTGCAAATGGCGGGCTACACTGTGAGCACAGTCTCAGAGGTAATCGAGTCAAAGCCATTTCAAGCAGGAACCTCAAGAGGCTGAGCTGATAGCCCTCCCTCTGGCATTAGAAGTGGCAAAAGGAAGGGAAGTTAATGTTTGGACTGATTCCAAACATGCCTATGGAATTGTTCATGCCCACCGAGCCATATGGAGAGAAAGAGAACTCCTGACTGCACAAGAGAAGATGGTCAAATATGCAGCTGAAATCCTCAGGCTCCCCGAGGCGGTGGAGCTCCCATTGCAAGTGGCAACTGTGCATTGCTGAGGGCACTCTAAAGGTAACACCCTCCTGGAAGCAGGTGACAGATTTGCAGATTATGAAGCTCAAATCGCTGCTGAAAGAAGTGAAACTCTTGTTGCAGCTCTAATACCTACTGCAGTATCAACTAAGCAGCCATAAAAATACCAACATTCTCATTATAAATGGATTAATTAAAGTAAAGGAAAACGTTCAGAAAATGGTTGGGGACAATTAGAAACAGGTCAACTAATAATACCAGAGATGTAAACGAGACAGTATGTGAAATCTGAACATGATAAGACTGGCTGGGGAGCAGAAACCAATACCTAAAGGTAAGAATTGCAGGCCCAAGCTTGCAGAACACTGTTAAAGAAGGATCATCACAATGTGTGACTTGTTTGAAGAATAATCCAAATCCAACAGTCAGGCTAGAACAAGGGGTTTTGAGCAGAGGAGCTTTTCCTGGAGACTTGTGGCAAATAGACTTTGCTGAACTCCCAAGAAAGGGAGGTTTCCAATATTTGTTGGTACTTCCTGATACTTTCTCTGGGTGGCCAGAAGCATTCCCTTGTAGGACAAAGAAAGCTAGAGAATTAATAAAAGTATTGTCAAATGAGGTCATACCTAGGTTTGGTGCACCTAGAGAAATATCCTCTGACAGAGGATCTCATTCCTGTGCCATCTCAAATGATGCAAGCTGTCAGCAATGCATTAGGAATCCAATGGCAGCTTCACATGCCCTACAGAACACAAGCTAGTGGTCAAGTAGAAAGGCTGTATCATAAGATCAAACAACAGATAGCTAAAATTTGGCAAGAAGTGCATTTATTTTGGTATCAATCTCTACCTATTGCCTTTATTAGACTCAATAAAACCTAGTAAAAGCCAAAGTAAAAGCCCATTTGAAATGCTTTATGGCAGACCTTATGGATTAAATGTCACTCATGATGAAAATTTGGCTCAAGATGGTAGTCAATATATCTATGACTATTTAATGACTACAAACAAACAATTGCACCAGAAGTTTAGTACTGTGTTTGAGAATCAATCTAAGCAGCCAGATCATAAATTGCATGCAATTGATCCGGGTGGCTGGGTGTCTGTTAAGAATTTTACAGGTGATCCTCTGCAGGAAAAGCGGGATGGACTGTTCCAAGTACTCCTGTCTACCTTTATGCGTTTGAGTAAAGACCTGCCTGGAATCACTACACCCCTTCAATCTTCTTGATTCAAGAAATCACCAACTAAACCCTGGACGGTTTTTTTCATTGGTTACACTGTCAGTGCCTTTGATGTTAACACCTGTGTAACACTAATAGGAAGCATAGCTAATTTTACAGGACTCAGGGATTGCAGGCTTTGCGGAGAGGTGCAACAATGGAACCTTCCCTTAACAGGGCTACCATCCAGCAATTGGTCAGATTTGAACCCCCACAGCTTCCACAATGCTAGTGCTCAGTGTAGACAGGCAGGATCTTCTTGGGAAAGCTCCTTTTCCAGTTGCTGCCTCTCAACAAGTCAGTCACAGATACACAGGGCTGAACAAGTCGGGAATAAATCTCAGCAGCTTTTCCAGTAACACAGCTGGGTGGGTCAGAGGCACTCAGCCAGTGAGTGATCATGGAAAAACTGTCTTTTTGATAGACATACGGGAAACAAGTCAGTGAGAATTAACACCAACTGCCTTCTTCCTGATGCATCTGGGTGCCTTTGAGGGAATGGAATAGCATTAAAGGAATTAGCAGGTAACTGGACTGGCCAATGTACATGGGATCCCTTATCCCTTGGTTACAGGTATGAATCAGACTCATAAAATGACAGGTATTATTCAAGGACTGTGGAAGAACAGGCTCACTAAGAGAACAGCCAGTAACCTAGTAGTGTGATACAGCAACAGTTTTCACAATTTTTTGAGGGCGTAGCTCCCACGTTTAGGAATTGCACAACTGGAAAACGCAATTTCAAACATCTCAGCCAAAACAGAACTGATTGCTAATTCAACAGCAGATGCCTTAGAAAGACTACAAACAGAAACAGACTCACTAAAAGAAGCAGACTTTCAAAACATCAGGGTGTTAGAAATGGTAACAGCCAAATGGGAGGAGTTTGTATTCTAATTATTGCCAATTGTTGCACTGATATAGATCAATCAGGTCAAATAGCAAAGGATATCCACGCCATTGGGCAACAGGCAAAAGTACTCCCTGCAGTAACCCAAGGCATTACATCTTGGAGCAAACATTTGAGGGAAACTCTGATCTCTTGGCTACCTAATCTGAACTGGCCTACACAACTTTTTGTAGGAATTTTAGGAACTGGAATACCACTCTTAGGAACCTGCATGATTAGCCAGTGTTTTATATGGTATTGTAAACAAACTGCCACCACATATCACAAATGGAAGCAAAATAAAATGGGATACAGGATCGAAACAGGTAAATATTTTGAGACCACAACAAGACTATAGTTGCCAAAGAATTTGCAAAGGATAAAAGAAATGGTGGACTTGATGCCTAGGCAAGGAGAGAATGCTTGAGCTACACAGAAAGCTGTAGCTGTGCAGAAGGAAGTAGCTACTCTGTAACAGGGTATGTGAATGAAGCACCTTTTGGAAATCAGCAAATTTAGCAGAACAAGCTACCTGCAAAAGCTGACCACTGGCTATTTGAGCAGACAATCCTATAGAGCATGCACAAGAAGCAGGCGTGGAGAGCTCAAGCCCGAGGAAGACTTATGAGCCTTCATCCAAAACGACCACCAGAGGCTGATGACCAGCTTGTGCAGAAACCGTGCATGTGCTACAAGGGCTTGCATCATGGTGGGATTAGAAAATATGTTGCAATGTGAAGTGAGGAAAGTATAATGTGCACATGAAGTAAAACACGTATAAAAGCTTGAACTGTTCAAAGAATGGATGAGTGAGTTTGTGGTGCAGCAATGCCCCTCATTCCCGGCACTGAATAAACAAATACCAGCTGCATAGGCCTTATACCATGGAGGGCTGTTTTCTTGCCTAGTTTTTGGGCTTCAGCACCATAATCAGAGACACAGAACAGCTTCTCCTACCACAGTTATGCCTATCCACTGCACATCCCCAGGTGTCTGCCTTGATGTTCACTGGGGAACCACCCTATTTGTGGCTACCCGTTGCCACGCTCAACAGGGACGCAGTTTTGTTTGGACATGAGCTGCCACCATCAGAGAGGCAGCGACAGGAGGCTAGAATATCAGAGGCTGGGATGATTATTTTTTTCCAGAATGCAGAAAACAGAGTCAGAAAAGCACAGCGTTCCATTGAAATCTGATTATCCTGAGAAACTCAGAAATGGATGGTGTTGTGGTGCTACTGCCAATGCCTTCCTGAGAAAAAATCCTTTCAGGAAGGAGCAGCATCATCTGACAGAGACCAAGTATTTCCAGCAGTTGCTCCAGGTGCTCGGGCCATCAGCCCCTGCAGGAAGGAGCACAGCCCCCAATGCATGAGGGCTTTGGCTCCCTGTGGCACAGAAGCCCCCCGGGGGCACAGGTCTTTGGGGCAGGAGACAGGCACCAGTGCTGCCAGGGCTCGGGGGGTGACAGCTCTGCTTGGGCAGGGACTCTGCCACAGCTGCTGATGTCAGCGCTCCCTGGGCCCCAGGCCTCAGAGCAGCGATGGTGCCCAGGCCCACACGTTCCTTGTGTCACATCCGCAGGTTTAGGATGGCCACGGGCCGGGACGTGTCCCAAGGAGGCCGTGCCAGCTTCCCTGGAAAGCCCCGTGCCCTTCCCAGCGCGGCTGCGTCGGCAGCCCTGGGGGCTCCTTCTGCTGCCCTGAGCCCGCAGAGCAGGGCAGCGTTTGGTGATGCTCTGAGCCCTTCCTAAAGATCCTGTGGGGCTGCCTTGGACACCTGGGGCCAGGCATTCCTTCCAGCCTGGGCCACTTTGTCTGGGCTGGGGGCAGCCCCAGGGCAGGCGGCAGTGTGTGCAAGGGCCCTTGGTGACACGATGCACAGTCATTGTGACATGGAACCGGGTGTCCAAGGGCCCTTTGTGACACCTGGTGACATAGGAGCTGGCGGTGACAAGATCAGGCCACAGTGCTTGGAGCACGCGACGGGACAGCACGGGACAGAGCGGTGCCGTGAGGAGCCCCCGCACAGCGCGCTCGTTCGCCTCCTGCCCGGAGCTTTTCCGAGGCATTGTTCCTGCAGCTGAGCTCGAGGCCAGGCCACAGGACGTGCTACCCTGTGATCTCCCCGAGATTTTTCTTCTGCAGGACCCTTCAAGGCCAAACTACAATTCTTGACAGGAATCTCCTGTCCTTGTAGCAGGAGCCCTTGAGAGTGAGTGCAGGACTTGCTGTCCTGCAGCCTTCCTGAGGCTTCTCTCTTGAAGGTGCCTTCCGGGTACAAGTGCAGGACTTGGTGACTTGGAGCTTTTCCAAGGCATCTCTCCTGCAAGTTGCCATCAATCCAGTCAGAGATATGGAGCAGAGACCGCCGAGAGTGCCCAAGCTGGCCTGGGTGGAGGATGAGGAGGAAGAAGGCCCTGGAGCTGCTCCAGCCCTGGAGACCGAGGAGGTGGTGCCATTCCAGCCACCACAGGAGGGTGAGTGGCAGAGCTGGGCCGCAGTACTGGTGCCTGCAGCCGGCTTGACCCCATGCAATGCCATGCCATGCCATGCCATGCCATGCCATGCCATGCCATGCCATGCCATGCCATGCCATGCCATGCCATGCCATGCCATGCCATGCCATGCCATGCCATCCCCTTGGGACATGCCCTTGGACAGGACGGAAGAGGGGCCGGGCAGACACCCCACAGGGGCCGTGCTCCATCCCCTGGCGCATCCCGGGCCTGTCCCTGCCTGGGGAGCGCAGGGCTGGGCCGTGCTCTCCGGCCTCTCCCGCAGCCCCTCATCTCTGGCTGCGCTCGCTCTTTGCCAGATGCAGCCCTGGAGCGCACACAAGAGCAGGAGTCCAGCCGTGGCCGCTTCCGCAGCACAGCGCAGGTATCTGCAGGCACTCCCACCTGGGCTGGGCCTGCTGTCCCTGCTCAGCTGAGCACCGTGTGTGGAGCACTCCATGCAACATCCCCGGCTTCCTGCGCTTCTCCTACAGCTCGTCTGCAAATTCATGAGGAGAATGCAGGAGGAAGAGACCATCGCCATGGGCACTGGCCTCAGACCCTACTCGCCCATCTTCCAAACCAAGACCAGCGCGGCCCTCCTGTGTATGCTTGTAGAACAAGATTTTTACTATCCAAACCAAGTAAGCAGCCTGTGGGCAGGGTTTGATCCTCCCAGGAATTGCTTGGCCTCCCAAGCCACGCATGCTGGTTGCTGTGAGCCTTTGGGGCCACATGGCAGTGCGCTGGGAAGGGAAGCACTCCTCTGGGGAAGCTGGGAACATTGCTCCCTCTGGCAGATTTCCAAGTCTCCCTGTGCCTTTTCCAGGTGCCCGCCATGGTGAGGTTCATCCACCAGTGGCTCATGGCCAATGATTGTGCTGAGCACAGGCTGGACAAGACCCTGCTGGATCTCACCGAAGCAAAGCCAGATGACGCAGTGATGACGCTCCTGCGTGTAGCCCCGTCCTGTGACAGGTATGGGGCCCTCCTGCCCACAGGGCTCAGGCCTCCCCAGCCCATCACCCTGTACAGCCTGCCCAGGTGTCTGACCAAGAGAGACTTCCATGGCCCTCTGGCTGCTACCTTTCCCAGCCCTGGCATGTCAGCCCCTGAGCCTGCTGCCATGCTCCCTCCCTGCCCCTCAGGGCTCTGTCCCCACAGGGCTGGGCTGCCTGGGTGCTGCTGGCCAGGACCAGTGGGCAGAGGCAGAACTGGCAGCCAGCTCAGCTCCCCCCGGGGCTGTGTCTGAGACAGAGTCCCTGAGACAGAGCTCTGACCCCACAGAGCTGCCATGGCCATGTGGAAGACCATCATGGGCTCAGCCAGGACTGCAGAGCTGGCGCAGCTGATCCTCCTGGATGTGCTGGGGAGCTGGCCAGAGCACAGCACCTGCACCTCCGATGGGGACGAAACCGGTGTCTTTGCCCTGGCTGTGAGTTTCTGCAACTGGCCTTTGCTGGCCCCAAGGCTCCCTCTCCAGCAGCTCTCCATCCTCCTTCCCCCACTGCACCTCCCTGCCTCAGGCACTGGCCTGAAACCTGGCCCAGGGGCAGCTTCAGGCCCACCAGGCCCCGTGCTCCCCCTGCCAAGGTCTCTCCTGGCCTCTCCCTGCCACGCTCGGGCCCTGCCACACGGACACCTCGGCACTGAGCGCTGTCTCGGGGGCTTTGTCCTTTGCAGGCAACTGTGGTGATGTGGAAGATCCTCCAGGAGCCCCCTGTCCCATGTATATTGAAGGTGTATTTGCCCCGCCTATTTGTGCGTCTGCTATTCCAAGTGTTCCTAAGCACAGAAGAGATGACAGAGGAGGTCAATACCTTCTGGAATGGATGCCAGGAAGAGCCCGGCCTTGCCACCAGCCCCAACAGGTGCTCCATCCCACTCCTCCTGTCGCTGCCACGTGGCCTGCAAAGGAGCCAGTGCTGCCAGTGTGACCTGGGCTTTGCTGTGCCCACAGATTTACAGTGCAGACCCTGAAGTCCCTGCTTTGCCGAAAGCAGTACAACGATGTGGTGGTGGCAATGGAACGCAGGTGTGGCTGGGACATGCTGCTCTCTGTTGACACCCGCCACTATGCTGTGGCTCTGCTGGCAAGGTGTGACACCCTTATACCCACTGCCTCAGACATTTGTGCTCTGTGCCCAGTGTGACCCACACAGTCCCCGTGGTCATAGGCCAGAGGGCCTTGTCACTGAGGGACAGCCAAGCAGACTGGAAAAGGCTGGGAGAGGAAGGTGCCCATGAGCAACCAACTCCCAAATGGCCCAGGTCCCCTTGCTGGAAGGGTGGTGGGGAAAGATGAGAACTCTGTGAGTCAATCCTGGCAGAGATTTGCCCGACTGGCTCAGGGTCTTATTGCCTTTTTCCTTTTGTCAGATTAATTTGCCATTCATCCATACACTTTTGTTCCGGGATTGCATTTTACCTGCTCGCCATGCTTGCTGATGAGATGCCATACTGGGATTTCCCTGTCCTGGCATTCCTTGTGGAGGTGAGCCTCAAGGCCAGCACTGCCTGGCTGAGCTGCCTCCCAGCTCTGTGCCCTCTCGCAGCCACAGCTGCCAGGATGGTGCCCGTGCCCTGTGCTGCTGCCGGGGCCCAGCCCTGTGCGGCTCCGGGCTCCTGCCGGCCGGCTCCCCTGTCACTGCCCTGTGCCTTTCAGGTCCTCGAGTGCCTGGACTTGAGGGAATGCAGTGACAGCGTTCTGGAGATCATGGCATGGAACCTACAGAGCGAGGACAGGGAGAGGCGTCATTTGGCACTCAGAGGCCTCGTAGTGCTGGGCAAGAATCCCTCCATGGTGAGAAGGGGGCAGTGGCTGAAGCTGCACAGGCAGCGTGGGGCTGGGCAACGCAGTCGCCTGGCCTTGCCTGGGCTTCGGGCGCTGGGGCAGCTGCTCCCCGCTCTCCTGCCTCCCGCTTCAGCTGCCTCAGTGCCTCGGGACAGGCCTTTGGGTTTTGGGCCCTGCGGCAGCTGGGCGGCCTTTCACAAACTTGTGTTCCACACAGGCTGAAAAAATGTGGAGCCTGACTGAAAGTCTTGTGGAGCTCCTGCAGGAAAATGAAAGCAATGTGATCAGGATGAGCATTCTTCTCCTGAGATATTTGCTGCTGGATAATGGTGCCCCAATACCCACCCCCATCGCCCTGCAGCTGGCTGAGGCGCTCCTGCCACTCTTTGACCATGTAAGGCTCTGTGCCCACAGCCACGGCCACTGGTTGCTGCCCTGACACTTGGTGCCCTGTGGAAATGCAGGCCTGTGCCCTGGGAGGCTTGAAGCAGCTGATGCTCAGGTCTTTTGCCTTTCCTTTCATACAGGATGATATCCAGGTGCAGCTGAGCTGCATGTGTGTCTTCCAAGAGATGCTGGACTTGTTAACCAAAGATGGAAGAAAGGCCCTCAAGTCCCAGGTGCGCCAGAGCCTGGTCCCACTCTACTTCCACTGCCATGATGAGAATCAGATTGTTGCTGAGGTGAGGACTTGTGGCCAGCTGCAGTCCCCCCTGGGAGGGGGCTGGGCTGCCTCCTGCCCGGGTGCCTTGCAGACTGCAGCCTCCTCCTCCAGGCTTTAGAACTGGCATGCAGGTCCTTTGCCCTGGGTTATGTGGGCATTTCCATGTGTTTGCTGTTCTCCAGGCTTCTGCGGAAACGCTGCATTGTGTGGCCAGATTCCTGAAGAGGAGGGGCCTTGACAAACTGTTGAAGAAGAAGAAGCTGTGCATGTTCGCAGACAGCCTGGTAAGGAGGGCCTGGAAGCCCCAGGCTCAGCCTGGAGAAGGCCCCTGAGGGCGGTGCTCTGTGTGCGGGCTGGGCAGCTGTGCCCCTGCCCGCTGCTGCAGCCAGAGGCCGCGCGGGCTGTTCTGCAGGCTCCCGTGGGCCCGAGCCGGGTGCCCATGGAGCCCTGGGAGTCCGGCGGGGCTGCGGGCCGGCACCGCGGCTCCCCGGGCAGCAGCTGGCCCTCTGCCCCCTCCCCTCGGGAGCCCTTGGCCAGCGGCTGCTGGCCGCGCCTCAGGGCTGTGCGGGCAGGGGAGGCCGGCGCTGGGCGCAGGCAGCGCCCGGCCCAGCGGCTGAGCTCGCGCCAACCCTTCCCTCCTGCCGCTCTCTGCAGCTGGCAGAAGACAGGAGCAGAGTGGCCGAGCACCTGCGCCGGGCCCTGCGCTACCTGCGGAGCCCACAGGAGCCCCTGCGAGAGGCGGCCAT
The DNA here is from genome assembly GCF_028018845.1 of Melospiza georgiana. Classification (NCBI taxonomy): domain Eukaryota; kingdom Metazoa; phylum Chordata; class Aves; order Passeriformes; family Passerellidae; genus Melospiza; species Melospiza georgiana. Next base: position 1,070,027 of record NC_080459.1, on the reverse strand, counting down.
CAGCTTCCTGGGTGAGTCCCGAGTCCGGGCTCCCTCCCCGGCCCGCCGCAGCTCGGCCCCAGCCCCGCCTGCAGCCCCGGCAGCGCCAGCCGGGCTCGGCGCCGTGGAGCCCCGTCTAGCCTGGGCATTGCTGCTGTGCCCTTGGCAGCCGTGCCCTTGGGCGGCAGCGTGCGGCAAGGGCCTGGGCTGAGCCCTGCCGGGCCAGGAGCCCGTGTGGCCACAGCGCCGGCAGAGCCGCTGGCAGGGAGCTGTGCCGCTGCGGCCGTGACAGGCTCTGTGTTGACAGGCATGGCCGGGCGGCGCCTGAGGGGGCAGCAGCAAGAGCTGCAGCTGATCTGCACTGGTGAGTGAGGGAAGTGGGCTGACAGCGGGGGCTGCCAGGGGGGAGCTGCAAGCCCTGCCCCGGCTGCGGAGGGCTCTGCTCCCATTGGCCGAGCACACAGAGATTTCAGGGCCACATGAGGGATTTGTGGCCAGCAGCTTTGGGCTGATCCCCTTGCTCCCTGCTCCCTCCTGGCCATGGCAAGAGCCGGCTGCGATGGCCCTTGCAGGGGGCTCTCCTCGGCTTCCCGAAGATCCGGGATCTGACCATGGCTCTATTCCTCTCTCTTGCAGCCCTTGAACACCTGACGGAGGACATGAGCAGTGCCGTTTCCGAGCTGGCATTTCAAACGCTGCATATCCTCCAAGCAACACAGCATGGGCGATATTCCGTCTTCCAGAGGCTGCACGATCAGCTGCGCAAGGCATGGAAGACTCGGCGTCGTCTGTCAGGGCTCGGCTGGCTGCACTGCATGAGGGCTGTAGATAGCTGATCCGGGAGGCTCTCTTTGCTGGGGCAACCTGGGCCAATTGGGAATTTTTAATTTCCTTAAAGATTTTTTTTCCCTTCAATTCCATATCCTATGTAAATATAGAGTTTGTTACAATACACAGACTCTCAGGAGGTTTTCTTTGCATCCCAGGGTCTATACAGCAAAGGTAAAGAGGGGGAAAAGGGTGCTTGCACTCAGCCAGCTGCACAGGTGTGCAGTGCTGCAGGGAAAATGGCCAGAAGCCCCTTGGCCTGTGGTGATTCTGCTGAAGCCTTTGTGCTGCCCACAGAGCGGCTGGGCAGGGGCCGGGGCTGCGGGGATCCCTGCCAGAGCGGTGCCTGGAGATGGCCACAAGCCCTGTGCCAGGCCAGAAGGGCCATCCGTGTTCTCCTGCCCGTGTGCTGCTGGCTGGATTGCTGAGGGCTCCCAGGTGCCTCTGGATGGGGCTGCTCTGGAGCTGCTGTGGGGCTGCGGGGCTGCTGCCGGCAAGCTTGGCCGGGCTGGGGCAGAGCCTGAGGGGCTGGGGCGCTGGCAAGCCCTGAGCAATGGGCTGTCAGAGGCCACAAGCAGCCCCCCGGCAGCTGCCTTGATCCTGACGGCAGGCTGCTCTGGTGCTTCCTCAATGGGCAGTTGGAGGGACCCCCTGGAATCAGGCGTGGAACCCTGTTGCCGGCCTTTCAGGCCTGTGAGGCCTGGAGTTGTGGGGCTTGGCGTGTGCCCTCCCTGTGCACCAGACTGGAGCCCCCGGCCCCTCAGCCTTAGGCATTGAGCTCCACTGCCTGCTTGCTGAGTCTTGTTCGTGTTGCCATGGAGGAGGCCGAGCTCTGTGGCTTTAGGCCCCATTGAGCCAGAAGAGCAGCAACTTTGAGCCCACAGGGGCCACAGAAAGGCCCTCCCAGGGCAGGGACACATGAGAGTGTGGCAGGTACCTTCAGGGTGCCACGCTGCCTTTGCACTGGGCCACCTCCTCTGTGTGCAGGGCTGGCTCTTTGCTTTGCTGTCTTCGGCCTGTTGCTGTCATGCTCCTTTGGCTGCCTGCAGCGAGGGGCAGCCCTATAAGGAGGGTGAAAGGCCCTGTCTCCAACATCACAAGAGGAAAATGGAGCTCTCCCGGCCCTCAGCCCACCCTGTAAGCAGAGCAGAGCCTTTTCCCCAGCTCTGATGGATTTCTGCCTGCGGCTGCCCCTGGCAACCATGACCCACTGCACCCGCTCTGAGTCATCTACAGGACAGCTGGTGCGTCTTGATTTGCTGTCGGGACGTGAGGGTCACTGAGGGAAAGGTGGGTGTCCCAATGCTGAGGACTTGAGGCTTTCCCAGCAGGTTGCAGGTGCCTTGTGTGTCACTGAAGGGAAGGCAGATGCCCTGCATGCCACTGAGGCCAGCGAGAGTCCCTGAGGGGAGGCGAGTGTCTGTCGTGTCCCTCAGGGTACGGCGGTGTCACTGAGGGAACGGGAGCGTCACTTGAGGGGGACACGGCACGCCGCGTGTGGCTGAGCGCACATGCCGCTGGCTGAAGGGACGCCAGGGCCGCTGAGGGGCCGTGGGCTCGCCCAGAGGGACACGGCAGGGCCGGGCCGCTCCCCGCTGCGCCGCCGCCGCCCGCTCCTCTCAGCCGCGGGGAGCGTTTCCCGCCCAGGCGCGGGCGGCCCCGCCCCGCCGCTCCCCTCAGCCGCGGGCGGCAACTGGAACCCGCTGGGGCCGCCCCGCGGGGCCGGGCGCCGGGCGGCCTTCCAGAAACCCTGGGGGAGCTGCCCCGGGGCTGCCCTGCGCTCATACACACCGAGGAGCATGCGGCAGCGTTGGCACAGCGCCACGGAGTGTTTCACTTTGCCGGGGGTGAAGCTGCAGTAGCCTAGAGGGACAGAACTTCCTAACACAGGAATGCTGGAATTACCTGGTGCCACCAGTAGGGCACAGAGTGAGCATTTGGGCTTTAAAGTTCAGGCAATCACTGGTTTGTGAGAATAATGAATCGGAGGTGATCAGTTGAGTAGTGGATATTTGAGCAGGAAGATTTGAGGTGATCTCTAGGGGAAAAACGTACTTTTGAGGCAAAGTATGAGTAATTTCTAGAGGTCACATAGAGATAATGTTGTGACAAAACCTGAGGTAAATGTTAGGGGAAAGACAGAAAATGTTCTGTCTTTCTAGGGGTAAAATCTCAGGTTCTCTGACTTTCCACTGTTATAAATAAGAAGCTTGACTAGGCCAATATTCAAGCAGCAATCAAATTATTAATTATTTTGGTAAAGTATGCACAATACAGCGCTGGGTACAGTGGGGGAAGTTTTCCCTCCAGCTGCACACCGATAGTTGTGGCTTACAGGTATTTATAGGGGTACTCATAAGCTTTCTCAGCAGTTTTTATTCCAAATTTTTACTCATCAGCATTTTCTCTTCCCAATTTTTACATCACAATTCTATACTCTATTGTGATTTAGTTTTTCTTAGGATGTATCCTACAAAAGGAGTATCCCAGGTGGTGGAGGGTCCAACTTCTGACCAAAGAAAGAAGTCTCCCAGCCGGTGGGGTCCAGATTCCAGACATGGCTTTACCTTTTGATTGTGTTATGTTTGCCCAATTATCCCATCATTAAAAAAACCCAAACAATATTAAAAGTAGTAACAATTTTAATTGAATAATTAAAATGAAAAATATAAAATTGGATACAATATAATTTGATTAAAATAAGGGATCATTTGGTTCCAATAATAGCGCATAAGCAAGAGATGCCGTGGGGTACGGAGTGCAGGGTTCAACGACCCTTGCCACTTCACGTACAAGCTTGCCAAGTGAAAATCACCCATTATATGCCATATGTCAATGCCATCTCCTCCTATTTTTGGTTCGTCACTTTTCTGTCTCCGCCTTTATTACCACCTTTACCACGCATGCGCCACCACTCGGTTTGGTGGTCGCACAAGTCTTTGGGGGTCGTCACTGATGAAGGCCCTGTCCTTTAATTCACCTTTGGGCTACACATGCGCACCAAGCCAGTACAATGTAAGCCAAGACTAAAGTATCACTGCATCTACATATCAAAGCAATAAGTCCCTTATAATTAGCATTTTCTTGGACCCAACCAGGTTCTTGGTCATTTTTAGCAACTGTATCTTCAGCTTCTTTCCTGTAGTCCTTGAGAACATCTGCTGGAAAAAGGGGGGTGGAGCCCCTCCTCTCCCTCTCCTCTTTGGCATTACTATTTTTGACTTATTTTATTATTTCCAGATATTAGTTACTGTATCAATATTGATTACTGTTTCAATTTTTATCAGCACGAATCATACCTATTTATCACAATTGCAAGGACTATAAATCTCATAACAGTGATGTGCAGCTTCCCTTGGTCGAAATTATTAGTCCTTGAGTTGATGTTCATATTCCTTTCTCAAGCTGCTTTTCACTGTCTGGTCCAGGCGTGAGATAAGCATGTTTCCTTTTTATACATTCTAAAGCTATAGTTTCAAAGATCCATACTACAAGCAATATTGTAAAATTATACTTCAAACGGTTATTATTGCAAAACTCTTTAAGGCTTAGCTACAAACAGAAAGTTCCTGTCAAAAAGCAACATGCTCAAAGCTTTAATTCAAAGGCTCCTGAATCAACTTAAGACTTATAAAAGTTAATTGCGAACAAAGGATAGGTTCAAAGGCCTTTTTCCAAGCTTTACTTTCCTCAGTTATTATTAGAATTCATCTTTATAAGTGTCCCATGGTCGGTTTCCACACATATCACAATCACAAATACACGCGTTCCCTGTATGTACCTGACATGAAACACAGCTTTGCATTTCACAAAAGGAGAGAAAGGAGAGCAATTTAGAAAGATGCATCATCAATTGCCTAAATTGTTTATCATCTTACAGTTCTGCACTTCCTGGGGAGCCTGATTTTACACCAAGGACCTGGGGAACAATTCCCAGACACTGGGAAAATCCGAGGTCGTCCATCCCCTCAGAGATGAGGTCTCCAAATTTGCCCCAAAAGTAAATCCAGCTTTTATAGGCCAAAAAGAGCAAGTCCAAGTGTCCTGATGATATTTTCAGCCCAGAAATCCCTGCAGCTGATGGCACACTTCACAATCAGCAGGGGACACAGCTAGGCCAAAGCCCAGACCTCTGCTGGGAGCCTTTCTCCTCAAATACCCCTCAAACGAGCCTCCATGCAAGTCAGCTGGGAAAGTTTCTTCAAATGAGACATTGCAGGCACATAACTACACAGGGTAAAGTGAAAGATTCTAAAGCAGCTGCTCTGGAGTCAAAGAGGCAGCACTAAGAGTCCTTGTCATCTCTTTGGAGCTAAATCACACTTTGGGGGATTTGAAGGAGTTTGGAACAAGCTAGAGAGCAGACCTCTGAATTTTTTAGATGATGCCATTGCTTTTTCTTCTCTTCTACATAGACAGAAAGGGTGAGTTTGGCCCACATCTCCCCCACATGGCTCACAGGGCCGCAAGACTTGTAGTTACAAGAGCTTTGAAGGATTTCTTGGGCAAGAAGACACAGCCAACAAGGATATTTGTGGTTTGGACCCAATCTCCAATATTTCATCTTATGGACTCATGCTCTCAGGGTCTCTAGCTGGTCAGAGTGACCCAAAGATAAGTTAGCCCGGCGGTCGAAGAAGGAGTAAGAGCTCTTCATTTCTTGGTCTCCAGGTTGTTTATTGTACCTTATCTATAAAATTCTTTCTCCTGTCCAGCCGAAGTCTTCTCAGCAAGACAGTCTAAGGCACTCTGCCTCCCCCGGGGCGGTGTTATCTTTTTATACTAAAAACAACTTTGTGTACAATATTTGCAGTTACTTTCCAGTACCTATCATCTACGTTAGACAGTCAGCTTCTACTCTAAACCAGCCTAAAAGTGCCAACATCAGAAGATGGAGGCCAAGAAGAAGACAGAGAAAGGCTGGACATGCCCAGACTCCTCCATCTTCCCTCCTGAAGCCCCATTCTAAAACGCCCCAAAATGTATTTTTCCACTCTGTGATAAATTCACTATCATTCTGCTTAAACTTTTGTGGCTTGTCATTCTTCCTACAAGGTTGGTAATTGTTTTTTCCAAGGGCTAAATCAAAGGCACAGGGATCTTGGGCTCTGTGCCAAGGCCTCTGAGCCCTCTGACAGGCTCTCCAGTCCCGCAGGGCAGCCAGAGGAATTTCCTGGGTTCCCACATCCTGCTACAGTGTAAGCCTCCTTAGCCAACCATGCTATGACACACAAACCTACAGCACTGCATCCTAAACTTCTTGTTTACCATTGTAACCGATTTGATTTTTTCTGGATCCTGAACTCTAAAACTCTAAACTTTCCTCCACTTCAACTTTCCTCCCCGTGTCTCTGCTATAAACTAGAAATCTGCATTCTCGCTTCTAGCACCTAAGTTTGGAAGCCCTTCCCAAGGTCTCCAATCAAATCCTGTGTTTAATTCTAAGCTTTGCTGACAAGACCAAAGGTCTCAGATTTCCCTGCATTTGGGTTTCCAACAACACTGATGCTGTTAGTTGCAGAGTGCCCAGGATCCGTCTTGCATGTCAACTCTGGCAGGAACAAGGCGGGCAGCTGCCGGGGGGCTGCTTGTGGCCTCTGACAGCCCATTGCCCAGGGCTTGCCAGCGCCCCAGCCCCTCAGGCTCTGCCCCAGCCTGGCCAAGCTTGCCGGCAGCAGCCCCGCAGCCCCACAGCAGCTCCAGAGCAGCCCCATCCAGAGGCACCTGGGAGCCCTCAGCGAGGCAGCCAGCAGCGCACGGGCAGGATTACACGGATGGCGCTTCCTGCCTGGCACAGGGCTTGTGGCCATCTCCAGGCACCGCTCTGGCAGGGATCCCCGCAGCCCCGGCCCCTGCCCAGCCGCTCTGTGGGCAGCACAAAGGCTTCAGCAGAACCACCAAAGGCCAAGGGGCTTCTGGCCATTTTGCCTGTGACACTGCACGCCTGGGCAGCTGGCTGAGCACATGCACCTTTTCCCCTCCTCCCCTTTGCCCTGCGGACCCTAGTCAGCAAAGAAATCTCCTTAGAGTCTGTATATTATAACACATTCTACATTTTTCTTATTTATCTCTATTATAACACATTCTATATTTATGTATACAAAGGATAAGAAATGCAACTAAAGGGAAAAGAAATCTTAAAGAAAAGGAAAATCCCCGCTGGCTCAGGTTGCCCCAGCAAAGAGAGCCTCCCGGATCAGCTCTCTGCAGAGCTCCAGCAGTGCAGCCAGCTGAGCCGCGACAGACAATGCTGAGTCATTGTTATGAATAAGAAGCTTGACTAGGCCGATATTCAAGCAGCAATCAATTTATTGTTTAATATGGTAAAGTATGAGCAATACAGTGCTGGGTACAGTGGGAGATGTTTTCCCTCCAACTGCACACTGATAATTGATGGTTATAGGTATTTATAGGGGTACTCATCAGTTTTTTTCAGCAGTTTCTATTTCTAATCTTTTACTCATCAGCAATTTTTATTGGAAAATATTACATTACAATTCTATACACTATTGTGATTTTAATTTCTCAGGATGTATCTCAAAGGAGTATCCCCGGATGGTGATGGTCCAGTTTCTGAAAGAAGAAAGGCGAATCCCATCTGGTGGGGTCCAGCTCCCCAGATGTGGGTCCACCTTTTAATTGCAGAGACTCTAAATCTCGTAACAGTGATGTCCAGCTTCCCTTTGGTCGAAACTATAAATCCTTGAGGTGATGTTCATTTTCCTTTCTCAAGCTCTTTTTCTCTGCTTCAATAAGGCATGAGATAAGCATATTTCCTTTATATATATTCAAAGCCATAGTTTCAAGGATACAAGTAATATTCTAAAATTATCCTTCAAAAGGTTATTATTGCAGAGCTTTCTATGGATTAAATGCAAGCAAAAAGCAACATCTTTAACACCTTAATTCCAATGCTCCTAAAACAACCAGGGTTAATTGCAAACAAAAGATAGGTTCGAAGGCCTTTTTCCATGCTTTATTTTCCTCAGTTATTATTAGAATTCACAGCTCTCCCATTGTCGATGTCCACGCATTTCGCATTCGCAAGTACATAGTTTGCCTGTTTGTACCTGACACGAAACACAGCTTTGCATCTCACATAATTGAAAGTAAGGGTATTCTTCTTTAATTTCATGCAACTATATTTAGTGATATTAGTGGTTTGAGCATTGCTGTACATCCTCCCAACGAGAAATTATCTGGTTCCACCATGTGGACTCAGGAGAATGTAACGGCTCCATCTTTTCAGGGAGGAGGCAGCACTAGGACCACAGTGATTGTTTCACACAGTAGACTGGAGCACACAGTTTGCTCCAGCTCGGAGCATGGGCTCATCCCAGCCTAAGAACTCCTGAAGGCTAAATGATTAGAAATAGCATTACCACAGGATCTATGATGGCTATCATGAGATAATCATCACACGTCTGGATTTTTAAGACACGGAGCATAGTCTGGTGCTTTCCAGTCCCTGGTGACATGACCTAATAGCAACAAGCGCCTGGAGCTGCACTAGTGCAGCACTCTGTGCTGGGGGAAGGAGGCACTGCTGGGCTGGGAGAGCACACAATTGGCAGCCCATGGCTGTGATTTACACAAAGCTGTTTGTGTCTTGTAAATAGATTTCTTTTCCTTCAGTGGTAGGGAGCCAGGAGATGCATTAGTCAGCAGCAGAACAGAGAACATCTTGGTGCAGAGCCAGGAGCAGGGGAAGGACAAGCCTTCCAGCACAGGGTACTTACATGGCTTTTGAAATGAAGAGCTGCAGCAAATGTGGAAGGGTAAATAAGGCCAGGAAATCTTTTGCTGTATGAATGAACTCCCTGCTATTTATGATGCAGAGTTTCCAGGGATGTTGCTTTGGAGCTGGGCTCCTGCTGGGCAAATGATTCTTCCCAAACTGAGGTGGGTGCCATGTTATCATTCCCTGGCTCTACCAGTCCCTATCTGGCTGCTCCTCAAAGCTCTGGCTTCAGCCCAATCTTCTGCCTTCTGAGTAGCAAGGTTTAAATGGTCCTTATCATTCAAATGACTTGACTTCAAAATGAAATGATTTGATTATTTTAACAACTGATTAAATCAGCTCCCTCTGCTCTAACGGTGTTGGTGTCTGGGAACAATGCAGCCAAGACTGAGATGCTCAGTACAGGCTGCAAAACCTGCTGGAAATGCATGACAGTATTTAGGTTGTTTATGACACTCCCCTCCCATTTCCTCATGCTGTTCCTGCACCTGTACTGGGTGGGCGAGGCTGTGCATGCCCTTTGAGCAGAGATGAACTTTGGGGTCAGCTGCCTAATGGCCAGGAGGTGACAAACTGTTTGGGTCACTGGTGTCCTCTGCCTGCCCTGCAATTCATAGCCACCATTTCTCTCATCTCTTATTTCTTCTCCCTGGTACCTCTGCCACTACAGCTTCTCAAACCTTTTTTCTGTTTCTCCTCCCCTCTGGAAGTTGCCGGATCTTCTCTTCTCTTCCCAAGGAAGTGATGTGGGCTCATTTTCCTTCTCCAGTCTTCACACCTGGTTTTTTTCTTCCATGTGCTGGAAGATGCATTGGCACATGGATGTGGAGAAAACATCAGAGAGTGAACCAAGTCATGTACACCAAAACAGATTTGATTATGTTATCACCGGGTTGTTTAGAATCATGGAATCAGAGAATCCTTAAAGTTGGGAAAGACCTTCACAAAAACCAATTCCAACCATCAAGCACCACCATCATTATGTTCACCACTAAACCACATCCCAAGTCCCGCGTCAATATGTCTTTTGAGCTCTTCCAGGGATGGTGATTCTACCAGTGCCCTGGGCAACCTGTTCCAATGCTTTACAACCTTTTCCAAGAAGAAATGTTCCCTAATTTCCAATCTAAACCTCTCCTGGTGCAAGTTGAGACCTTTTCCTTTTGTCCTGTCCCTGTTCCCATGGGAGCAGAGCCCCACCTGGCTCCACCCTCCTGTCAGGGACTTGTGGAGAGCCACGAGGCTCCCCCTGAGCCTCCTTTTCTCCAGGCTGAAACCTGGAGAAACTTCAACTCACAGTTTGAGTTGATTCAGAGGAACCAACAAATCTGTTTTAGGTACTGTTAAATGATGCTGGCTGCTCTTAGTAGTAAAAACCAGAAAACAAACGAGATATGCCCAGCAGCTCAGTGTGGTGAGTTGTGCTAGGGAAGAGCCCACTCCAGACTCCAACGGCACAAGCATCAGCACCAGATTCTGCCTGGGTTAACCTCTGTGAATTCCTCCCTCAACTTATGCAGCTGAAATAATAACTGATCCACATGAACCAAATCTTGACAGTGGGTACATTTTTTCCCTACGGTTTCCAAACAAAAATCAAACATAAACAGCGAGAAATTATTTCATTTCTACTAATGAGTGGCAGCATGAGAACTCAGCAATATGTTAAGAGAAAATCTCCCTGGTACACTGACTTACACTTTTCCTGGAGTGAAGCAAGAAACCCCTGTGATTGAAAAACTCCCTTTCCACATTCAGAGATTGTTTTTACAAAGTATTAAAAAAAAAAGTATAATGTTCCAAACTTCAGCCAGGAAAGCAGCTGTAATAATTCTTCCCTAATGCCTCTGAAATTAAGCTACACTTAGCCTGATTTTTGTCAATTTGGAGTGCATGTATACACAATATTGCTAACATATACCTACAGTAGATGTGTGCAGTGTGTGCTGCAGTGCCCAGCTGCTGGCTCTGTCACCCCAGAAACTGCTGCTCCATCCCCACGGGCTGCAGGCCCCCATGGGCAGGGCTGGGCCATGGGGGCTGCTCCCCTGCACGGCCTCCCCTTCACATCCCTGCCAGAGCCATGGGCAGCTGCCTGTGGCCCCCGAGCACACTCAGGAACTGACCACTGCTGCTGGAGGCCTTGGTGCTGAGCCCCTGAATCATCTCTCACTCGGACATGCTCACAAACAAAGGAGGAACAGGGCCTCAGTGGCCCGAAGAGCTGCCCACAGAACCAGGAGGACCTGGACGAGTGGGATTGCAGAAGTGGCGCGGGGAGAACATCCAGGCAGGCTGCCAGGGGCTGAGGCTGGGGCAATGGAAAATCTGCAGTGGGAAGGAAGCAACACAGCATCTGGGATTCTGAAACACAGCTAGAGTTTTCCTGTGCATTCTGACTATGAGTCACCAATGGTAGGCTGTGAAATTCCTAATACCTGTCTGGCCCTTGGGGCTGAGCTGTGGGATGAAGCTCTGGGAGGAGACCTGGGAGAGATCCTAGAGTGAGGCAGGGTCCCCCATGTCAGAGCAGAGCCCGGAACAGTGGGAAGGGATCCATGGCAGCCTCGCTCCCCCTCTGCCCTTTCCCCAAAATTGGCCAAAATACATCCTGAAGCACATTGTGAGAGAACTGCTCAAAGGGAATGGTGGGTGCATTTCCCTCAGTCTTGTCCTGGGACTCAGCAGCCAAGGGCTCTGGCTGCACGTCTGGACACGCCGAGCCCGGAACAGCAGGAAGGGATCCATGGCAGCCTCACTGCCCTGCTGCTGCTTCCATGCCCTGCAGAGCTGTTTCCCAGCCTGGCCTGGCTGCAGCTTCTCCCCAGCCTCTGCAGGAAAGCATTGGGCAACAGCTGCCACACAGCCCCAACTCACCAGGGATCCCCTGCATTTTCCCAGTCCCCAGTAACGTCCTGAGGTGTGGCTGCTTGGAGGAGGCAGGGCCATAGCCAGCCCCAATGGTTAGGGGGGATCAGGATTTTCCTGATCCTTACCCATGTCTTGGACAAGTATTGCGTCCTGAAGAAGCCACCTCCTGGATGTGCAGTGATTACATCTGATCCAGCTGTGCCTCCTCCTTTCTCAAGGGCTTGACAGAGAGGCTCTATGGAAGGTGGCATTTCCTGCAGGAAGGGAGGCGATGCCAGGCACAGCCACAGGAGGTAATTGCTGTGCCTCTGGGCCTGAGCCCTACTGAGGCTTGAGCTGCCCTCTCTACTGCTTGGCACTGCGGGCACAGCCCAGACAAGATGGGCACAGCCCAGAGGAATTATCCCGAGCAGGCTCAGGGCACTCGGGTACTGAGCTGTCCTGCTGGGCTCCCTCCATGGGAGACACGTCCCGAAACCTGGGAGCGGCTGCACGGGGTGCCCATGGTGGGGAAAGGGCAGAGGGGGAGAGCAAGGCTCCAGTGTGTCCTGAGAGGGCCTGGATACGTGCCTGTAGGCTGTGGGAGCTGTTCCATGGGCAGGTGGGCAAGCAGGAGGGAGGGACGGAGGTTGGGAGTGACAGCTGTGGCACTGCAGATTTCCCCAAGCATTTAGTGAGGCTTTCCTGTGTGGGAGGGAGAGAGCCCCAGGGCCCTGGGCTGCTCCAGCTGCCCCTCCAGGCATGTTGCACAGGACCTGCAAAGAGCGTGGAGAGTGACCAGGAGCCACAGGCTCCCACAGCCTTACCCCACCCCCTTGCAGTGCCCAATTCCCCAAGGCAGAAGGGGATCCCAGCACACCATGGAAATGGTTCTGTAGCATCTGTGCTCCCTTCTCGACTGGGATCATGACTTGGATTAGTTGGAAATGCTGGTGAATGGTGCTTTGAAGACCTTGCCAGATGTTGGAGGCATGTTTTGAATGTACCTTTCCTGACAGAATAATCCGTGTCGGTGTGGCATGAGCTTACTCATGAGCCAGTTCCCTTAAGTTCCTCTGAAGGTTGATCAGTTCTGGAAACCTTACCCTGCTCCCTTCTGGAACCCTGAGGGATCCCACAGGATCGCTCTCAGTGGGAGGAAGGGGCATTTGGCTGTCCATCCTCCTCCCATGTGCAATGGCACTGTGTCCTTCTGTGTGCTCTGTGCAGCCACAGAGAAGAGCAGAGAGGGAAGGGGCTGGGCCCAGGGCTGTGCCTGGGGGCTGGGCCTTTCTCAGCTCCTTTGCCACCCCCAGGGAGCCTGAGCTGCTCCTGCTGCCACTGCCAAGCCCTGGCCCTGCCTGGGGCTAGGTTTGGAGCTGCTGGCAGCTCCAGGGAGTCCTTTCTGCCCCGACTGCCCCGCATGGGGCTCCTTCCTTCCCACCAGTGTGGGGCCACTGCAGGCACGAGGTCCCTCTGGCCCTGCTCCTGAGCAGAAGGCAGAGACAAGGGAGTGCCTTAGAGGGCACCAATCACCCAGGTGCCCTCACTGCCACTTGGGCCTGAAGGAGAATCTTCAGCAGTGCCATTGGAGCTGTTCTGTCCTGCCTTTCGTTGCAGCTGAGCCTGTTGCTAAAGGTGATCTGGCTTCCCAACCCACATTCAGGATTGAGTCTCTGGGAGATGGTGAGGGTACGTCAAGGCCTTTCCCCTGGGAGAGCTGCCAGCTCAGATCCCAAAGCTAGGCATGGGGGGCATCGCTGCAGGTGCCAGGACAGAGCCATGCACGTGTTTGCCCACGCCCTGCACGATCCACTCACAACTTCTGCTCAGCACTGGCAGCTGTTTGGAGGAGGGTGGGCACTGGCCCAGCTGAAAAAGACCAGATGATTTTTTGATTACACCCGATTTTGCATAAGCATGATGTCCTGAACATGCCATTAAAGAAATGGAGAATTTTTCCATCTGTTAAGGTGTACTTTTTGTTTCTCTAGTGATGGGCGAAAAGGCAGGACAGAAGGAGGTGTTTCCCCAACGAAGCAGAGGCCGATTGGCAGCCCCTGCTGCAGGAAGGAAGGCCAAGCCAAACAAAGGCATGGGCACGGGCACAGGCTCAGCAGGGCTCAGCCCTTGGCAGGGCTGTGTGACAGCAGCTCTTCATCCAGGGCCTGCCCTTGCATGGCCCAGCAGCAGCCAAAGCTGGAGGCATCTCTGGAGGCCTTGAGGCCTCCGGAGCTCGTTCACAGCCCCGGGGAAAGTGGACTCGTGCACCAACGTCTCTCCCGCTGCAGCTGCTCCGGAGCTGGCCCTGAGTGCCCAGAGGCCCAAGGCACAGGAGCAGCCCCGAGCGGGAGCCCTGCCGCAAGCCCAGGGCCAGAG